>NC_136877.1:31227939-31827939 GCF_949152265.1 Phoxinus phoxinus | reverse complement strand
GAATGCGATTGTGTACCTGTCATATAGTAGCAGTCTCCAGACTGTAGAGGCAAAGCGAGACCTGGTGTGTGAATGTCCCAGGCCACCTTCAGGCCAACACGCCAACACACCTTCTCTTTCTCCACTTCCTCCTTCCCCAAACCTTCTCCTCCTTCCTTCAGTTCTTCTTTACTTGTTCCTTCACCCTCTGTCTCTGTTTCTTGTTCTTTACTCTGTCCCTCACCATCTTTCTCAGTCACCTCTGTAAACACAGACGTAGTTTGACATTTAGAGCATAGATGTACCTACTGTATATTATTTATAAACAATACCACTAATCTGAAAATTATTTATTTGTGATAGCCAATGACCGTTAAATGGTCAATATTACATTTCTATAATAACACTTTATTTTAGTGTTTATTTTATATAGAATTTGTGACATCACTGTATTAACAACTGAATGTTCAATTTGATTAAGTATAATATAAAATATATATATATATATATATATATATATATATATATATATATATATATATATATATATATATATATATATATATACATACAGTGGGGAGAACAAGTATTTGATAAACTGCCGATTTTGTAGGTTTTCCCACTTACAAAGCATGTAGAAGTCTGTACATGCTTTGAAGAGTACCTTATCATAGGTACTCTTCAACTGAGTGACGGAATCTAAAACAAAAATCCAGAAAATCACATTGTATGATTTTTAAGTAATTAATTTGCATTTTATTGCATGACAAGTATTTGATACATCAGAAAAGCAGAACTTAATATTTGGTACAGAAACCTTTGTTTGCAATTAGAGATCATAAGTTTCCTGTAGTTCTTGACCAGGTTTGCACACACTGCAGCAGGGATTTTGGCCCACAGTTGTTGCCTTCTCACCAAGCTGCTTGCCTATTGTCCTGTAGCCCATCCCAGCCTTGTGCAGGTCTACAATTTTATCCCTGATGTCCTTACACAGCTCTCTGGTCTTGGCCATTGTGGAGAGGTTGGAGTCTGTTTGATTGAGTGTGTGGACATGTGTCTTTTATACAGGTAACGAGTTCAAACAGGTGCAGTTAATACAGGTAATGAGTGGAGAACTTACAGGAGGGCTCCTTAAAGAAAAACTAACAGGTCAGGACGGTGATCAAATACTTATGTCATGCAATGAAATGCAAATTATTTATTTAAAAACCATACAATGTGATTTTCTGGATTTGTCCGTCTCTCACAGTTGAAGTGTACCTATGATCAAAATTACAGACCTCTACATGCTTTGTAAGTAGGAAAACCTGCAAAATCGGCGTGTTTTAAATACTTGTTCTCCCCACTTTATATATGTTTTATTGGTTTTTTTAAAAGTCTCTAATTCTCACGAAGGCAGCATGTATTTGCTCAAAAATGCAGAACATTGAGATATATAATAAAACATTATTACAATTCATTTGTTTTCTATTTAAATATATTGACATTTTTTATTTATTCCTGTAAGGTCAAAGCTGAATTTTCAGAATCATTACTCCAGTCTTCAGGATCACATGATCCTTCAGTATTCATTCTAATGTGCTGATTTGGTGCAAGAAACAGTTCATATTATTATCAATGCTGAAAACAGTTTGTGTTCCTTAATATATTGGTGGAAACAGTGAAACACTACAAATGTTTGAGGTAAATAAAAAAATATATACTTTTACTCAGCAAGGACATTCAATTTATCAAAAGTGATAGTAAACATGTATAATGTTACAGAAGTTTTATATATATATATATATATATATATATATATATATATATATATATATATATATATATATATATATATATATATATATATATATATATATATATATATATATATATAATGCTGTTATTTAGAATTTTCTATTCATAAAGAAAAGGAAAAAAGTTTTCAACATTGATACTAATAATAGCCATTATTAATACATGATAATTGAGCAGCAAATTCACATATTAGAATGATTTTTGAAGGAACATGTGACACTGAAGACTGGAGTGATGATACTGAAAATCCAGCTTTGCGGTCACAGTAATAAACTACATTTTAAAATAAATCCATACTGTAATAGTATTGTACAGTATCGTAATAATATTTCACATATTACAGTATTTTTTTTATGAAATCATAATAATTGCAGCCTTGTTGAGCATAAGAGGCTTTTTTCAACACAAAGAAATTATACAAAAAAAAGAATAAAGTCATTCAACTTCCACCAACGATCTGTGTTATTAAAACAAAAATAAAGAGCCAAAAAGAAAATAAAGAATAAAAGTGTAACTGATGAGGGAGAAAAAAGAAGAAAAAAATTGAGAGGGCAGGCTGACACCTATCAGTAAAATCGATACTAAAGCACTCTTGGAAGCATGAGCCCTGAGCAAGGCTTTCTCTTCGCTCAGCAGGGATAAATAGTAACTTAATTTCAGCCTGTGATTTCTGACACAGCTCTCAAAAGGCCATCTGCAGCCAACACAGCAGCGACGGAAAAGATTCCTTCAAAAACACAGAGGCATAAACTAATGCCTGTTAGAAAAGGAAATGAGCTGGATCTAGTCAATGTTGGACGAAGAGCTGAACAGATTTGTCACTGAGCGACTCCCCCGCAGCACGGCCAACATACTCTATAAACCCATCACATGAAAAGCATCAGCAAGGCATTCTCTTCAAAGTGTTCAGGTGAAACACAAATCTATACAACACACAGATGTTATCCAAAGGGACAATAAAAAAAAACCATTCATGCAACACACATAGCAACAAATAAATGATGTACAAAGTGAAATTCCTCTGAGCAACAATCCGTTTCAGCTGGTCTGCAGCATTTCATAGCGATTTCTACAAAGTGAAGGCAACATTTTGTGCGATGCCCTGCACGGGTGCGTACGCGCTGCAAAAGCGTTCCATCAGGGGAGTCTCTCTGAAGTCTGGAACTGAGGGGTCAATTTTACCTCCAAAAGAACAGCTGCGGAATAATTCCACACAAACTGACACATTCACACACAAAAACACACACACAAACCATTCATGCACCGTTTGAAGCGGGCCCTGGGGAGGTCAAAGGTCAAATCGGTCAGTAAGAGATTGGCGAAACAGAGCTCGAGAGGCAGGTGGTTCTGGTTAGCACACCACGTTCTGTTCTGTCGAACTGACACACACATGCACACAGCTGCATGCTAAGCTGTTAGGCTGACGTGAAGAGAGACTGATGTCCAGAAAAACTTCTCCAGTGAGATTCGTGTGAAATATGGAAGATCTGGCTCCTTCATGGAGCAAGTTCATACAATGGCTGCATGAGCATATTCGAGCCATCAAGTGAAGGATGGTTTTGAACTGGTTGGTGTCATAATACATTTTTTAGGTTCTCAGGTTCTTACCACGGGTGAGCTAGAAAAATACAGGACTGTTTTGGCCCTTCAATAAAAATGTAATGGGTGGGAATGTTAAAAGAGAGAGTTCGATCAAAAATGAAAATTATTCAAATGCATTTCTTGCTTCTCGAGAACATACATACAAATATTTAGAAGGGAAAAAAAAGGATTAATGAAATATATAATCTTATGTTTCACAGAAGAAAGTCATACAGGTTTGGAATGGCATGAGGGTGAGTAAATAATAACAGACTTTTTCAGTTAATTATCGCTTTAAGACAATATGCGATTAGATTTCTCAGACACAATTTAAATTCTAAAATGAATCTTAATGTAAATCAATGTTTTATCTGTATGCTTTTTACTAAAACAGTAATTATTCATTAATAACTAATGAAATTCTGATTATGAACTTTTCTGGGGGGGGGGGTGCAGTTGAATCTATTAGGGAAGGTATTTTTGAAGTGGAACATTATATTTAAATAAATTCATACATTAAACAATGTATTACTAAATAAATAAATTATTATATTTTTAAAAAATCTATAAAATACATTATTTTATTCCTATTTCTTTCTGAGAGTTATTGGACAAAAAGAGTGAAGAGGAGGATATGAAACTTATGAGAAGAAAGCAGAGCACTGATTCAGGACACGGGTTGAGGACACGGGTCCAGTTATATTAATATAATCTTAAATTAAAAATAAATTTAAAAAACACTAAAACAAAGATGTACAACAGTAAACGGACATAATAGAAGTAAATCATGTATTATAAGATACATATCAGCCTGGATGGGCCTTCAAATATTGTCTGGACAAAATGGGGCCTTGGAGTTAAAGTAGTTGTAAACAACACTGATAGAGCCTCATGGTCCCACAACTCTATATTATTTTACATGCCCTACCCAAGACTTTTGACCCCTCACCTTCATTCTTTGGCTCTGCTGGGCAGCTATAGCTGTAGACAGCAACTGGTGAAAGAGGAACCAGGTTCTCGTCATGATGCCAACCAACTGCCATCTTGCCCATTCCGTAATAAGGCTCTTCCTTCAGTTGAGTCATGGCAGTGGGGTCCATGTAATTGATGAGGGTAACGTTAAACTGAACCAGGCTGGATATAGCAGTTGGCGTAGCGGATGAAGGAGGTGAGGAATGGGAGCAGCCCTGACCGCTGTCATCCTCTTCATCCTCCTCCTCCTCCTCCTCCTCCTCCTGCTTCTCAAGTAACCTGTCCTTAATACTCTCTTCGCACGTCCCCTCCCCCGGCGTGTCTTCACTGTTTTCGGTGTCACTGCGGGGTCGCTTGACGCCCCTCGCGTTTGTCTGCTTTACGTCCGAGCAAAAGAACTGATTGAGCTCCCACAATGCTTTGCAAGCGTCCCTCAGGTCAGAGTCACAGCACTGTTTCTCTTTCTCATCTTTCTGACCTTCTTCTCCCTCACAGTGCCAGGGGATGGTGAACAGACGGGTGTCCAGATAACGGTACGTGTAGCCCGGCTGACCCACGAGAGCACGCGAAACGGCCGTAAAAACATCCCGGTCTCGGACTCGGACAAGATCTCGGAGGAGACATCCACGCCGCTGTAAAGTTGTCAGAGCAGACTGCACCTTCTCATGAAGACCATCTGGCAGGGTACCAGACTGCCGTAAAGCCAGTCCTGCGTAACTGGAGTCCCACTGTCAGATTACAGACACAAGCAAACATAAATGTAATTATTAAAAACATAACCCAAAAAAAAAACAAAAAAAACATGCGAGCAATCTGTCCTAATGTCACTGTCAATATCTATAGTATACGGGAGTCTACACACTTTCTGATCATTACTTTTCAATGACTTCTTTCCATTTGTTTGTGACAATTAAATCTTTTTTTTTAATTGATAAAAATTCTGACTGATTTGCTAATTAATCATTTTGACTGATTTGTGAACCAATTCACTGAAAAGCATTTTCAAATCAGTTAAATATTGTAGAGCAGGAAAAAAAAACATGGAAAACAGATTAAAAATTCATAAAATTCTACATGTGAAGTGTGTCATTTCTGCACGACTAGCGGCATTACACGAATTAAACTCATTACAGAATTGAAATCTGTTTGATCTGCCCTAATGGGCTGGAGATTGGCATAACATTGGGTCACCCAAACAGTGTGTGTTTGGGGCAGAACTCAAAGATTGAGCGGTGGTGTTTGAAACTTGTTTTAAAACAGCCCTACTACTGTAGTTTTTGCAGTTCTGTTTGATGATGATAATGGCACCAAAATGATTTATCGTTTTCCATGCCTCTTGATTTAAAGTTTTCTATGACCGCAGAAACCCATGGAAATCTTTACATTGCACACAACCGTTAGAAACTTTGGGCTAATCTAAGGCCTAATCATGGCCTGTGTCTTTACGGTCACTTTTAATCAATTTACTGTGCATGTGTTGCTCATTTTTATATATATTTTATATAATCTTTCAAACTGTAGAGTACATATATCAGATTTGAAATTTTGAAGTAGTGTGGACATTTGTATAAATTTCTAACCAGTTCCTGAAATCCTGGATCTGTAGGAGAAAGGTAGGGAATCCTCTGCTCCCCCAGTTCCTGTATAAGCCTCCGCCTCTGTAGTGATGACAAAAAAACACAAATACACATACGACTTTTATTCACTCATTCTGTAATGTTTTCATCAGGCAGTATTTTGGAAAGTCCATATCTATTAACAAATAGATTACCAGCTAATTCATGCAAAACTAGATGTAAAAGCATTCACACATACACAATTAAAGAGGAAAAGTTCACGCACTATAACAAGTGTCTCTTCCTAGTTAGAGCACATTACCCAGAACCCTCTGCTGCCATCCCACAGTGCTCCTGTTCATGGGTATCTCGGGCTTTTACGGCTCTAGCAGAGAGTCTTCTCAAAGCCACATAAACTACGGCCTTCTATGCATCGCTCGTCTGTTAAAACTCAACCTGCTCTGCCCATCAAAGAGCGTTTCATTGGACTGCATTCCATTCCGACCTGTAAATCCAACAGCAACCGGTGTAAAACTCGGATACCCAAATAAATTTCACAAGTGCACTCACTCCCGTCCTTCTGCGACATACACACGTCCTCTATTTCTTCACTGCAGGTGCAAGAGAGACGGCTTTCTCTCACCCCGCTCAGGTGGGACGTGTTACATCAGTGACCCCCGCTCCGGCCTTCCGTGCCCGAGACCCCCGTCAAGCAGCTCGGCAGAATGGTCACGCTGTTCCCTTAAGAACGTAGACACACAGCCGAGACGTTCACGGAGAAAGAGGGCCATATATATGCCCTATATTCCCTGACATTTACGGAGACTGAGTTTCACATTTCAGCCATGTTAATAATGGCAGTGTTTTCACATGGGAAGGGCTTTTTGTGAGTGCGCAGACTTCGCCCAAATGGGTCTTGACTTTTAGAGTAAAATAAAATGTCCTGTTAATAACATTAAAGTAACGGCATTAAAAAGGTTACGTCCTGATTTGAGAAAGGACATAGGTGCACGTGCGAGAGTGTGCGGATGTGTTCATGAGTGGAAATAGGGCTGTATAACCGTTAAAGTTACTGCAAGGTTTTGCAATAACGGCACAAGGAGACTCTTGAGAAAAAGACGCTCTGGAGGGTTTGGTGCAGCCCAGACCGGACACGATTCTTATGGTTATTTCTGCTAAACCAAAACAATAAGACGACAAAAGACAGACAGACTGTCAAATAGAAATCTACAAAACAAAATAACATGCACTATTCATGGACAGTCTTGACTTAAAGGCCTGAGAGAGATAGAGAGAAGGGAAAAATAAGGTGAAGGAAAAGGGTGGGAATGAGACAAAGTGGATGCATAAAAGGAAGAGAAGAAGAGAGATAAACTGACAACTTGACATACTCATTGTTGGTGTCAAAATTGATCTCATGACAGAAGCGATGGATTTTTTTTTTTTAAAGGGCCAGTGGATGTGTTTTTGTGTATTTTTTCCACCAGTGGCAATGCTTGGCTGCTCGGATGTGCAAACACAATGCCATACACACACACACACACACACACACACAGCTGGTCTGGGCAGCACAGTTTCTGGGTTAGTCTTGAGGAGCAGTGGCCTGTCACGCAGATGTCAAATACATCAAGCTGCTCACAAATTCCAGAGAAATAAAGAGACAGACCCATTCTACTCCACAGATGAGCCTAAAGCGAATGCTCTTTTCTCTCACCAACATTACATACACACACGTAAACAAATGAAGGGGAAAAAAAGGTGCATTCACACACACACAAACAATAACCAAATTAACCAGACCAGCTCTCCTCTTAGATCAGAGATGGGTAGACAGTCAAACATACAACTAAAAGGCAAAATGTATGTTGGGTTTAAGTAGGGGAAAAAAAACTTGTCCTTTTGTACAAACTTAATGTGTATGTGTTCTTGTGGAACTGACTGAGTAAA
This sequence comes from Phoxinus phoxinus, assembly GCF_949152265.1. NCBI lineage: Eukaryota > Metazoa > Chordata > Actinopteri > Cypriniformes > Leuciscidae > Phoxinus > Phoxinus phoxinus. The sequence continues at coordinate 31,820,107 of NC_136877.1, read as the reverse complement.
CCTCAAGGGGAAACAGCTTTAAATGTATGATTGAGAGATATATGTGACCCTGGACCATATATATATATATATATATATATATATATATATATATATATATATATATATATATATATATATATATATATATATATATATATATATATATATATATATATATATATATAATTTGAAAGCTGAACAGACAAGCTTTCTATTGATGTATGGTTTGTTAGAATAGGACAATATTTGGCCGAGAAACAACTATTTGAATATCTGGAATCTGAGGGTGCCAAAAAATCGAAACATTGAGAAAATCGCATTTAAAATTGTCCATTTCTGTTCGCGATTGTGCTGCATTCACTCGCAAAACCAAATGTTTTATAAGTAATTTTCAAAATATCTTCATGGAACATGATCTTTACTTAATATCCTAATGATTTTTGGCATAAAAGAAAAATGGATATTGTTGACCCATACAATGTATTGTTGGCTATTGCCACAAATATACCTGTGCGACTTATGACTGGTTTTGTGATCCAGCCAGGGTCACAATTATATATAATTAAGGGTTAGAACAGTTTTTTAACAGTGTAAAATAATGAACAAAAATAATTATATATATAACTTGTGTAAGTATAACAATATGTTACTTAAAAACAAAATATGGTGCTGCAGGTTTAAATATTGGCAGATCAAGTACAAATCAGAGAAACTAACAAGCAGAAAAAGAATCAGATATTTTTTTACTTAGAAGTAAATCATGTTAAAATAAAAATAAAATAGCACTACAGTTATCATGGGCTGTACAAACTTTTCCCAGCACTGAAGATTCTTGCAATGTTGTAAAAAAGCTTGAAAGAATGGGTTAAAAAGTACATTCTTGTAAATAAATATTGTTAATTGATGTAAAATATATATATATATTGATGATGGAAAATGAAAAAATATATATTTTTTGTAATAAACATGAAATGTGCTACTAAAAATATTTGTATTGTGCGGCTAGTGAAAATATTGGTAGCGCAAGTACAAATCTGAGCGACTGAAAAGCAAAAAAAAAAAAAAACTTACAGTAGAGTGTTTGCCAACACATCTGAGAGTTTCATTGTATGTATGTGTGTCTGGAAGTATTGAGATCCATGTGTATAATAGAGCGCCGTGTTTGGCGAGTACACGGTTGGAGCTTGTGTGTCACCGGTTACTGAGCTCCTCTTCTCCTGCTGAATCAAACACTCCGACAGCTAACCTGTACAACATCAAACCCCAACATGGCGGCGGACACACACATCAAACACACTTCCTCCACGTCCCCTATTTGTCAGGGAGTTGCGGAATGTATTCTGTGGGTGACGGAGCTACAAGCGGACAGAAGCAAGAGGAAAAGCAGGGGATGTCCTTCTTGAAGGGAAGGGAATGAGAAAACGGACACACCTGAGTAAACAGAGTCGTTTACCTCATGCTGAAGGCTTGTGTGTGACTGCATCGAACCTGCCTGCGAGAACACACCACATAGGTGCCATGACACACGCCCGTGGACCCGACTCAAACAGACTCACAGCCGTACTAAAGTGGAAATGTAGTCAGAGTTTCAGGATCTCTAAGTAACAGGAAAGAGTTTCCATCATGTTACAAAGATGTGAACACCGCAGAGGAGGTTTAGCTGACAGCCAGATGATCCATGTGGCAAACTCACGGTTAGCTCAGCTCAAACAGGACGGTCCTATGGAAACAGGCACCACATTATTGACCATTTAGATTTGGCCGACTAGTGAAGCCGTATGAAAAGTCTGGAAACGGTTCCATTGTTCCAAAGTCATGGGTTTATGGTTAAACACACAAAATAAGGTCTGTTGTTACCACAAGCTCAAGATCATTTTACACTTAATTCCATGCCTGACACCACAAGAGGGCAAAAGGGTATATTCCCCTTCTCAAATCTGATTTGTGCCCCCTCTGTCAATTTTTCCTAGGTATAGGTAACCATAAAGTTTACTCTCTTCTTCTCCCAGTTCACAGACCTCTTACTTGTATGTGTTTATGGGAGAAGTATGAATTTACGTGAAGTTAAACAAACAGATCCAATGCTGGCATATCCCGAGTCAACTAACATGATCACTGTAAAGGTGGTAAAATGACAAAACACATTCACTTACACAATTGACAATCTGCATATAAAAAATAGTTAATGATATATAGTTAACAAGTTTGTGAATATTTTGAATAAAAGAAAAACTAAATAAAAGCAATACATCTGTCATACAGCGCTATTGTGGCTGTGGTTCTGCCCCCTCACACACACGCCGGTACATGATGGCCCCCTTAAGAATCATGAATGCCTTCTATGTGTCTTGAAAAAGGCGGTTGCTAGCAAATGGCTAAATAGGACTACTGAGGTTGTCAGAGACATTTAACATCATTACACAGAACAGGAAAAAGCACCTACTCAGTCTGCTATTACAGTCTCTTTGTGCTTATACTTGCGCTTTTGCAAACTATTCTAACTCCGTTTCCAACGTATAGATTTTAAATAATGATTGAAAGAGTTGTCAGAAGCTTAGTGGTGACGTTGAAGTTGTGCGTGTTCATTAATAGCCTAAGTTTAGCTTTTAACTTCTGCTGATTGCATTTAGGCTTCAAACGTTCAATCTTGATGAACAAAAACTTTTGTTGATCACAAAGCCTATTTTCTGCAATAATCCAAAAGCCTGTAGAAAAATCCTGTTTTTTGTTTTTTCAAGGGAACCAGGGTAATGCTAATTTCTGGGTTTGCCTACAAAATGACACCCTGCAGTTCTTCTGTTGTTATTAGTTTAGTTATAAACAGGACATTACATTTGCTGAAGAACAACTGAGTGGTGTTTGAAATTGACTTTGCCAACGCAACGCCAACATGTGGCCCGGTGAACATTTATCGTGTGCTCTTCCGTTGGTCTGGAGGTAATAAACCTGAGAGTAAGCAAATACTACTTTGTTATCTCAAAGAGAAGACTGACAGTAAACAAAGACATTTACCATAATCCCTGCTAGAGCACCCCTAAATGGCAGTTGCTGAGAATGCAACATACTTGCTATGAATAGGCATTTTGTAACAATGCACAAAAATGAAATTTGCACAGAAGTATTTGCATTCACATAATTCTCGGGCAGAGTACAAACTGTACAGTTTAATAGTAATAGTTTTTTTAACCCCAGGTATGTGCATTAGTACCACTAATTACTTTAAGAATTTCTGAAATGTTTGGTTAATATATATATATAACAAAATAAATATACAATTATACTATATATGTAAAGTTAATAATAAATAAGAATATTTTTTTCTTTTTTGAGGGACAAAGTTGCTGAAAATGTCTCTAAAAGAAGAGTTGGTAACACTTTAGTTCAGGGCCCAATTCTCACTATTAAATACTTGCTTATTAGCATGCGTTTTATTATATATAGGCGGTTTATTACTTATAAAGCACATATTAATGCATTTTTCTGCATGACCTTCTACATTCATTAATCCACAATACCTAAATGTAACAACTTACTAACTATTAATAAGCCGTAAGGAGTACTGAGGCAAAAGTCGTAGTTAGTTGTAAGAATTGGACCCTTATCTAAAGTATTGAGACTAAAGACTGTAGAGTTTTTTGTATTATTCCAACTTTAAACAGACCCAAAAAAAAAAAAAAAAAATAGTTATGCCACGGCTCCAAAACTATAGAAATTTAATGACAGACTGACAGAGTGATAGTTATTCCAACTTTGCAAATTTACAGTAACATTTTACAGTTATTTTGTCCCAAAAATTAAAGCTAGGTTAGAAACCGACACAGAGTTTAAAACTACTAATGTGTCAACTAAGACATGGATCATCTATTAGCTTTAAACACAGTACATATATTACACCTGCTTAAAACACACACCCAAGCAACTCACACACTCTCACACATCAGAAGCTTTAATGTCACACGACACTTCGCATGTCTTTTCCAGTTACTCTCATTCACTCTCTCTGGTAAGGTCTTTAGCAGGTGTAAGCCTGCGACTGAAGCCCAGGTTCTCGAATCAATCACTTGAAAGTATTTAAAAATGCACACAGGAGAGTTGCTCCGCTGCCTGCCTGACGCACAACACACAGCCCTTGAGCTTAAGTGCTTTTCAGGGTGTGTGTGTGTCGACATCTATTTCACACCAGTCCTCATCCAAAGCAGAAAAAGATGTTTCTGTGACCGATCACGTCACAAGCTGCCAGGACAGGAGAAAGAGGAGCGAAGAGAGGTCAAAGGTCAGACGCACTGATGGAGCTACACTCACACAAGCAGAAAAACACACAGGCACTGGGTTAGTCTATGCCACACTAGTCACTGTGTTAGTTAGCAAACATCAATGTTAGGATTATGTTGATGGAAAGGACAGTTTAGCATTAACCTGCAGATTAGATGACACACGTTTCGGTTTCACAAAGTTTGTTCTGATTCAAGTGAAACTCTATACACTACCGTTAAAATTTGTGGGTCAGAACTTTATTTTTTTATTAAAGAAATTGATACTTTTATTCATCAAGAATACATTAAATTGATCAAAAGTGGGAGTAAAGACATTTATAATGTTAAAAAAGTTTTCTAAGGAAAAAAGGCTGTTCTTTTGAACCTTCTATTCATTAAAGTATCATTAAAAAAATAAGAAGCACGATGGTTTTCAACATTGAGCAATGTTTCTTCAGCAGCAAATCAGCATATTAGAATGATTTCTGAAGGATCATGTAACACTGAATACTTGAGTAATATGCTGAAAATTAAGCTTTGACATCACAGAAATAAATTACAATAAGAAACAGTTATTTTAAATTTAAATAATATTTAACAATATTAATGTTTTTACTATATTTTTAATCAAATAAATAGTAGTGTACACATTACAAAGAGCTGAAAATGAACGGATGAAGGATATTATGCTATGTTATGTTATGTTATGTTATAAAAAGTGTCATAAAATAACATTTTTAGACATGGATATTGCAATATAACAATACCAGTGAACTCTCGCATTTCACGATACCAAAACACGAATCAGCTATTGAGTAAATATTTGAACTATTTATTTCTAATTAATAGTTAGCTTTTCAAGAATAACATGTAAATTCAGAGTATTTTTTTAAATACATAAACACTGCTTAAAAAAAAAAAGATAAATAAGAAATAAACGCTTCATTTAACCATGACATTTTTAAATCCAAAACTATTTTGATCGTACCAAATTAGCCTTCACTATATACAGTTCCATGGTAATTTTTATTATGTATTATTTTAGTATCATGCGAATAAGGCAATTAATCAGCACTATGCTATGACTACTGCACTATGGATGTTTGTATCGGCTGAAGAGGATTAGGATATTTAAGAGTGGTTTAACTCAGTCTGTCCTTCGTCCTGGGGAGCAGTCAAGCACTTCAGTTACCCATCAACCCTCATTTCTATGTCTCAATATCTCGCTTTCCTTCTCCCCTTCCCTTCACCTGTTCAAGCTTCCAGTTTGTCTCTTTTACTTTCTTTTTCTCTTTTCTTTCGCGATCCCCCTTCTAGCATTCCGCCTACAAAATCAATATCCTGCTGTAAAGTGCAGTGAGCCCCAGGGAGGAGGCTTGCTGATGTGGAGGGCAGTGGAAGTTGTGCGTCCTCCAGGGCTCTCCAACGGACATGGAGTCAAGGACAGTGTCCGGCCTAGACCTGCCGCCCCTTTCTCACCCACTCTCTCTCTCTTTCCTCTGCAGGAAGGATCAATAAGCGGGTGAGGCGTTAAATTTCAGCTAGCGGGAGCGTCACGCTCGTTTGGCCCAGCTGAGTGATGGAGCATGCTTGCCCCGCTCGGAGCGTTTCAAGCTGAAAAGAACAGGAGCTGGGATCTTCCTACAATAAACAACTCAATAACATTTAGGCACACTGGTGTGTGATGTTTTAAAAGCGTTCCTGTCAACCTGAGCTAAAGAATGTGTTTCTGTGTGAGGGACTGTGCTAGACTCACATCTGAAAATCCCAGCATGACACACTGATTACTCTGTTCTTGGTAGTTCAAACAATAAATCAGATCATTTTACCACTGCTGTCAGCTGTTCCCTGGCACTGTGAATCAAGACATGGGTATCGCTTTGGTATCCTATTGTACAGCACAAACAGAGCTGTGTGTGATCAGAGTCAGACTGTTTCATTGTTGAATTTTAAAGTGTAATTTATTCCTATCCTGTGATGGCAAAGCTGAATTTTTAGCATCATTACTCCAGTGTCACATGACCAGAATTTTGTTTAGCTTACGGTTCAAAAGTTATTATTATAAACGTAGATGGAAATTTGGACAGTTGGTGGCGCTAGAGGGATTGAGTTAGAGACTACAGCATTGATGTGGCTAATGTTCACACATTCCTCTATCTGTGTGCCAAATTTCATAAATTTCCTACAAGCGGTTCTAAGGGGTGCCATAGACTCAAGAGCAGAAGAAGAAGAAGACGACTAACAATTACAATCAGGTCCCTACGTACCTTCGGTGCTTGGCCACTAAATAGAAATCTTTTGAACATTACAAATGGTATCCTGTATAATCAACAGCATAATCTGAGACCGAATTCATTTCATGTGTAAGCAAATTGTCATTAAATATACCCAAATTAAGAGTTTGTGAATCGGAACTGAATCGAAGCAGAAAATGTGTATAATCGATACCTAAACGTGCAAGTTCATATTCCACAGTCTATAGCCCAGGCCGCTCTCTCTTTCCCAGTGCTGGACTCCTCTCACGTTTTGATGATTTCTAAACGGATTCTGGGAGGACGACTTGTCTGAACAGCATTAGCCAAATCCAAGAGACATGGCAGGAGGAATCTGCCTTTTTTAACTCGTCAGGATGAAATCTTGTTGCTTTATTTACTTCTCCTTCAGTCAGGGTGAACAAAGAGAATATTCTACCAGGGACTGAATAACTTAATCCTCTTTCCTCCCTCCGGCAGAAACTCGGGCAGTGACAGACAGATTAACACAGATGATGTTTGCAAACCCACCCATTTGAAAATGTAATTGCTGGTGGCATATTGAACAGTCTGCTTAAGCACTTAAGTTCATATGAGACCAGTGAAACAGAAGTGACACTAACACGATCCAGTTTGTGTGTGTGGGAGAAAGCATGTGGGGTGTGTTTTGGAGCGGCTCGCTCACCAGCGATCTGGAACACCGTTACTGTCATGTGCCCAATGTACTGTGCCACTAAGAATTAGAGCCAATCAGAAGGGTTAACAGGGCGGAGCGGGCGGGTCATGCTCCTGGGCTCTTTACAGCATCACAGATGCAAGAGAAGCCATCATAGAGTAGCATCACCCTATAAAAAAAACTAAACTTTAACATCTGCTGAGAGAGAGGGAAGTAAAAACAGATACATTCATGATGTCCAGCTGCCACCTAGTGACAAATCTCTGGCCCTATAGTGAGTGTCTCAAAGCAGGAATGGCTGCAGACGCCCATGTCTCCATTAAAGGGATAGTTCACCCCAAAATGAATATGCTGCCATCATTTACTCACCCTCAAGCTGCTCCAAACCTGTATGAGTTTCTTTCTTCTGTTGGACTCAAAAAAATATATTTAAAAGAATGTAATCAAACTGTTGAAGGCACCCATTGACTTCCATAGTAGGAAAAAAAAATACAATGAAAGTCTATGGCGTCCATCAACTATCTGGTTACCAATATTCTTCAAAATATCTTGAACGAAATTCATACAGGTTTGGAACAACTTGAGGGTGAGTAAATGACGACAGATTTTTCATTTTGGGGTGAACTATCCCTTTAACACTGCCTCTTATATAGTACATACGCTTTTTTAATTTTTAGTTAAAAAGTTTTAGTTTATGCTAGTTTAATTTTTTTAACATTTTAGGTCTCAGGTAATCCAATCTCATATGGTCAGCCAAGAGATTGCTGTTAATACATTTAAAAATCACATTTTAAGTCGGCATGAAATAAAATGATCCATTTTCTAAATGCATGTTATTGTGAACGATTCACCCATGCATACGTTTATTTTTTTATTTTTTTGACTTTGCAATTTTTAAAAGAAAAATGTCATAACTCAATCTTCCAGTGAAACGACAGACATCTCTCTGGTGACAGACTTCAATAATTTAGTCCACTTAAACCCCAGCCCTTTCTCAGCAACTGATGGAAAGAATCAAGTGCCGTCCAACTTTTTTTTTTTTCTATAATACATTCACTCGGATGTACATCACAATCTGGCGCTACTTCCCTTACATCTCGACTAATTAATAAATCATAAACAAGAAATAATGATACGGCCTATTAAAACAAAATTGAAAATTTACACTTACCCACAATAGATCCTTTATTAGTCAAATTTGACTTCACCAAACTTGAATTTACAAACACAGTAGAACACAAAACTTATTCAAATCAGTAACAACTAATGAAGCGATGCAGCTAATCATGAAATAAGTGACAAATTGTAAATAAAGCTCAACATGAATCATTCATGTAGACACATGGTCAAATCTACTACTAGTTCACAAGACACTGCTATATTCAGACTGCAGACAAAATAGCCCAAATACAAAAATGTTTTGCTCATATGCGACTCAGATCTGTTTTTTGTTTTTTTTAACAGTATGAACAGTACAAACCTACAATCATTTAGTCCACTTAAACATCCGGCATTCCTTACAATCGACTGCATGCTCACATTCAGATATACCTCTGTCCACTCAACAACTGATGAAAAAACACCAAGTTTCATCCTACTTTTTTTTTTTTACAAAGAAAACTATTTGACAGAAACTTTGCATCATCGTCTGCATCCTCTTTATCAGTTCAGTACTGCGACTGACCAGTTCACACACAAATTCGATACTGGCCAATGGCCACAAACAGACACAACAAAATAAGATCTGAGCAATAAATCAGAATCGAGCGCTAAGACTTTTCAGTGTGAACATAGCCTTTTTACGCCTGAATTTAGTAGCCTACTGTCCACTTGTGACTGGATCCCTTAAATCAAATGGTAAAACTACGGCCTTAGTTGAACTCCTCATGTTTTATCAAACAAAAAAAAGGCACATTGTCCGAGGGCTACAAGTGTCTCGGCATCTCCTTTGCTTTGTGAGTCAGAGATCAGACATAAGTCCCTTATGAGGCAGCAGAGAGATGAGGAAATAATGATGAGTGCAACGGCATCCCCTTTAGCCTCTCTCTCCAACTGTCTCCTGTTCTCCATGATGAAGATGGAAGTGAAGCTAAGAGCGCTGTCACCCTCCTCTGGTTAACACACACAGACCGAGGGGATAAATCATGGCTGTAGAGTCGGGATGAACCATGTGTCAGCATGGGTCAGCCACACATTACACTCTCTTCAAAAACTATTCATCTTCAGTGTGTATTCAGCGGCTAGAAATAATTACTCCTACTGACCTGCGTAACACCACATGACCAGTGGTCAAACCAGCTCATCTGGGTGGAGAGGGGTGGGAGTGAATTATGGTCCTGTGGAGAGCAAAGGATGTGCCACTCAAACACACACGTTGTTTTTGTGTGCGTGTCTAATATATATTCTTCAACCGGGGGTCCGCAACCCCTAGATGGTCCGCAGTGGTACTGCAAGGGGTTAGCCTATTAATGTTTCATCACAAATTACTTTTTTTCTTAAAAAGATTAAAACATGGGTAAAAAAACAAAGTCAAGTTTAAATTGAAGCACCCTGAAAGCACCCTGAAACAAAAGCAAGAGCACCCTCAGTTGATACTGTAACAATATCATATTTGTGTTTTTGCGCTCTGGAGAGTGTGAAATGTTCATATTTACAGCATGTTTTTGAGCGGTGAGAAATGCAGCCAATTACAGACATGTTTGTTGATCTCTATGAATGTAATGGCCAACCAGAGGTGTTTATGTTAGAATCCACTCACCGCTCAAAATGCATGTTTTTGTTCAGTGCCGACTCGAGTCATGTAGGCTCGCGAATTCTCTCATTAACAAACAAAGACACAATGCAAGTAAGAGAATCATTATGCAGTCAGTGCATACACCTTGCCTGTCTCACAAAAATGGCCGCCGAGACCAGAAGTATACGGGTAAACTCTTTTCCGGTGAAAGCGCTAGCAGTAGGAGAATAAATGCGGAGACTAAAAGCGGTCAGTCATGTTGCGTACCTTTTTATGTTTCAACTCAAAGAAGAAACAACCCTATTTATCATTTCACAGCTTTCCTTGCGACGAAATGTTGAAAAAGTGTTGGATTTGGGCTATATGAAGAGATGCACTTTTTTGTGTGCTAAGCACTTCATGGACGATGAAGTCTGTGTACGAGAGTCCGGACGTAGATATCTCACACCGCAGGCCATGTTTTGCAGGTTTTTAATGGAACAACTGGAGTAAAACCCTGCCTTCTGTTCAATATTCCATTTCACTTGGAAATGTGTCACAACACTGGAGAAAAGTCGTTTGCAACTTCCGGTTCACGCAGACTTTAACTGTTGGCAAATTAAAATTATTTGTATAAGTTGTTTTATGTAACTTTCTTTCCCTTTTTTCTTTTTACCTGGGTGCGGGCCATTTGCCAAGCCTGTTGTTTGCTTGTGCAAGCAAGGGCAGCTGGAACATTTATTAAACGTGTAGAATACCTTCCAAACAGTTATAGTATTATAAAATCAGACGTTCATGATATAAAAAAGAAACATATTAGAATAACTTTTCAAATTGAGTGAACACGGAGGAATTTTCCGTGAGCGGGACTATAATAATCCACAATATAATACTCCACAATAATGTGCAGTTCTGATCTATATATTAATTTGCATTTAGCAGTTTATCTGCAAGAATTTTAATATTCATGCATACTTAATAAACCATGAGATTCTGTTGTTTTCACAGTATTATTACTTTATTCTTAAGTTTCTTACTGTATTCACTGTGTAAAGCACTGTATAGCTGTATAATCTTACTGTAGATTCAATACATTCAGGGAAAATATTAGCCTACTGTAAATCTAAACACAGTACTAAATGACCACGGAAAAACAACCACACACCAGGTCTGCGACCATCATGAAGATTGAAGCCCACAAGAGTATTGTAGGTTAGGCTAACTTTTATTTATAGATCTTTTGATCATTTTAAATGTTTTATTCTGATGTTGTTTGCAATATATAAAGCTACGTTTTAGATGTTTCCATAATAATATTTGAGCAAGCGTTACATTTCCGAGTTAAAACTGTGCTAACGGGCCTTTTCCTCCCGCATCGTCTGAAGATGAAAGGCGTAGGAGTGTGTTAAATTGGAAGGTATACCTAAAACACATGTATCATTAATTGTCTTGTATATATTATTCTAATGTTATTTGCTCAATTTCCCAGTAAAGCTGTGCTAAATAGTATTTTCCTCCTGCAGCGACGCTGGCAGACCGGCCGGTCCATCGTGAGACAGGCGGGAAGTTTTAAACGGTTTAAGACAATATTAATTCACTGTTGTTGTATACTACTAATCAAGTACATTAACTTTTATTTTTATATTACCAACATTTATTTTCCACTGGCACAATGTGTTACTGTGATTTTACTGGTATGGATATTAATAATATTTTGTTCATTGATGACATTATGGTTATTTAATATGCTAGTAAATCTGTATTTGATTTAAGTTCAGCTATTAAATGTAAAAGATGAAACATGAATAAAGCTGTTGATGTGAAGTAATAACTTGTGTTATTGAATATATAACAGGAAAATAAATTAAAAAAACAGTATATGTACTTTATTTTACAGAATGCATAAAACTAATGTTGTTAGTTTTACAGTAATTTTACTGTGGTAGCCTATAAAATACAGAAGCTTGGTGGCTATTATTAGTGCCTGGATAATATAAGCAGAGAATAGCCTAGTTTTATAAATGTAGCCTACATTAATATAAATAAAACAAATGCTAGATTTACAAATCTTAATAACTGTGGGAACACATCACAGTCTGTGAAAAGACTAGAGTCCATTGAAGTGATGTCAGGACACTGTCACAAAAGCAGGTAGCCTATTGCTTGACATAAGTATTTTCCTCTGAGCTGACAGGCCAGATGCACGTTTAATTAGCACAAGGGAAACCAACACACACACACACACACAGCAGGCTAATCAGGTGTCACTGCACTGTTTGATCAACACAAGAAAAGTTGTCACAAATCCTGACAGAGAGGGGGAAAAAACAAAGCTAATGTAATGATAACGCAAGAGAAACAAAGCAAGTTAGCCCATTAGCACTAGCAGATATACTTATACTCTCTCATTTCAACACACATATGTGCAAAAGACTATAGTGCACGGACACAGCAATGTTACAGCCTTCTTCCTGCTCACAAACCACAGCTACAAATAATTGTAATTCGATTTAGGAAGTTCTACTGACACTGAACACAGAAAGATATTTCTTCCTCCCCATATCGCATGTGAACTGTGACTTGCTTAATAATGTGGAACAACCTCTTTAGGGCTTTCCCATTTGCCTAAGAAGACCTGATAGATACCAGATTTGATACCAGTGATCTAAAAGAGATGAGGACTAAAACAAACTTTCTTTGAAAAACTAAAATCTGAATGTTAATGTACTAAAATACTGATTCACTTGCATACTATTTTGGAACACAGTGCATACTGCAAATAAAACTTGTAAATAAGCAATATTACCAAACAAAATAAAATAGCACAAAATTTTAAATAAATAACAAAACTACTATAATAAACGAAGAATAAGACTATGTGTAAGTAATAAGTTCAGTGATGGAAACACATCAGACAGCAGACCACTCACTGTCCCATCAGAGACCCACATCTAAACATGCACACAGACTCAATTCTCTAGTGTTTACCTCTCTTTTACTGTCTTCCTGAATACATTAGCTAGCTGAAAAACACACACTAGAGTGACAGCAGCGACACTTCCTCCCCATCGCCATGGCAACCCAGATTATCACGAATGAGCGGGAGGGAAGAAAGGATGATACATAAATTAATTAAAGTTTAAAAAAAAAACACAAGTAGAGAATTAAAGTTGGTACATCTGTCAGCGACTCAGCTCTGCTCGCTAATACTTGTGTTGGAACATTTATACCCTTGAAGTAAATGATCCGCTGTGTAATTGGCAGCGGAGGAGAGGAGAGAGGGATGATGCGGATCCTGGAAGAGCTGATAAGGAAGCTCTCTTTCTTCAGAACCAGGAAAAGAGAAGAAATATGTTTAAAAAACCTTGCCGCTTAATCCCCATTGTCATCATGGAGCAGGGGACGCCATTACAAACAGAGATATCCGACCGAAGCTGTCTGAGTGTGAGGAACAGAAGACAGTGTGTGTGTGTGTGTGTGTGTGTGTGTGTGTGTGTGTGTGTGTGTGTGTGTGTGTGTGTGTGTGTGTGTGTGTGTGTAATATACATTTCCTGGATTAGTCCAATCCATACGTGCCATCAGTCAATGGCGAGTAGGCCTGTCAGAGTGTCAACTACACAAAAACACACACACCACGAATTAAGAAAATGTCAGACAATCTATGTGTGACAATGCGATTAAGCAAAAATGTGTTCCGAAACCCGTATACTGCTCAAACACACACATACACAGTAAGAAAGTATCAGAGAGGGATTATGTTCATAATCACAGTGTGTCATACTGATCTGGCTGTTTATAAGCAAAGATTATTGTATACGTCAGCTTTAAGTGTGTGACAATGGCCTGCAGAGTGAGTACGTGTGTGTGTGTGGCCCAGGTATTCTCATTATGGAGACAAAAATGTACCCACAAAGATGGCAATATCAGAAATCCTTGTCTTTATGTTTTTTTTGTCTTCATGAGGAAAACAGCTTATACTAAATTATGTTTTTTGAAAATGTAAAAAACCATAAAGTTATCTTTAAAAAAAACTGAAAAGTTGCATTTAAAAAAAATAATGTAATGTTTTACATTTACACCATAGCATAACACCAGGGTTACATTTTTTAATAAGTAATTTGCATTTCTTACAAAATTGTTGATATGGTTACACCAAAACTGTAAAATATTTCCCTATGGAAACTATGAAGGAGTAACAAGTCAACAGCAAAAAAATACTGCTTTAATTTAACAGAAAATACACATTATGTGTATAACTGAAAAACTACCAAAGCATTATTTTCCATAAATGTAACAATATTAGGAGTAATGTAACAATAATACGCATTACTGTTAAGAACATTCCTCAAAATATATTTATATTATATCTGAAATATCTAAACTAGTAGTTCTCTGATGCTTGTTGTGACCCATAAATTGTATTGAAAGAATAATTTGACTTTTAAATCAGTGATCTCAAACTCAATGCCTGGGCCACAGCTCTGCACAGTTCATCTCCAACCAGCTCCAACTCACTGCTGGATGTTTCTAGTAATCCTGAAGACCTTCATTAGCTGGTTCAGGTGTGCTTGATAGGGTTGGAGAAAAACTGTGCAGAGCTGTGGCCCACAGTCACACAGACTCATATTTTATTTAGGGTCCAGTAGTAATTTATCGACAAGAACAAAAAAAAGTCAAAACGATCTAAAGTAAAATATTCCGACAGTGTGTCGAAATTGTGACTCCTTTGCTACTGGTTTCTTTCATCAGGCTCTAAAGTGTTAAAATACAATTTCTAAAAGCAAAAAAAGCCAATAACTTGATGTGTTAATGCATTATTTACACCATTGATTATAGTTTTACTTACATACGTTTAAAACTTACTTTAAAACTTTTTTTAAAAAAGATTTCAAAAGAAAGTTTGGCTTTTGGAGTTTACCAAAAAACCTAAGTGCATAAACATCCCCCTCAAACAAAGCATGATGGGACAGACGACATCCATTCAGCCAGTCTCGCTAGGAGAACAGGACACTGACGTCTGCTCATCACCATAACAGCTGAACTTGAACCACCAACCTTGGCTGATCTCATCTAAATAAACAACAGGAGAGACGAGAGGTCTGGCCCTATCACAAACACAGAAAAAGAGAGCGAGAGAGGAGGAAGAAGAGCATATGATAGACAGCAAAACAGAGCAGCTTTCTTTATGCAGCCCTGATCATGTGCTTGACAGTAGTTCAGGGTGAACTTACAGCTGGATGACCAGGGGCAGAGACTGAGAGAGCGAGAAAGACAGCCAGAAACAGAGAGAGAGTTTTGACAGTAAAATTACCACAAGCATACCAATGAGCGCTCAATAGGCCACCGCTCACAACCAAAAGTGTGTGTGTGTGTGTGTGTGTGTGTGTGTGTGTGTGTGTGTGTGTGTGTGTGTGTGTGTGTGTGTGTAGTGGTAAAGGCAGAAGAGACAGTAATGAGAGGCCAGTGTCATGCATCAGTGGTCATTCAAGCGCTCACTCTTGCTCTCACATTCACTCCTCCTGCACCTCACCTTGAAACAAGAGCATCACAAACTAGACATTTGACAAGGTGTCATTTAACCTGTTGATATGGTGATGCCACTCTTTCAAAATGCCAACAAAAGTTGTGACGAAGTGAAGAAAACAATGGCCTTGTACATACTGCAGCTAAATATGGATGTCACTCCTATTTCTGAATGTTCATTGCTGTTCACTTCACAAAGAGTTCAGTCCATTACAGGAATGACAACCGCATTCTAACTGAACTTACTCCTGAAAAAAATCAGAAAGTGAGGTGTAAGTGACGATTCAATGTACGTTAAATACTCGCTCAGCGCCTCGTTACGCTCCTGGCGTTCTAAAAACGCGGCGCTCCCATTGAAAACAATTGAAAAATAAAGCCAGCCGCGTGAAAAAACGCTTTGGTGGACACACGGCCTTAGTGACGATTCAATTCTTCAAATTTACCGGTAACTGGTAAAAAAAAACAGCTAGGACAAGCGAACGATTTGAAAAATTGATTGACATGGAAAAACAGCTCCAAACCAGTTAAACAATTGTTATCCATGTTTTTAGTTCACAACTGTGAGAAGTCAAAATGTTGCAATGGTTATCTCAATCATCCCAATTACACACACACACACTTTAACAGCATTTCTGCAGTTACATTATATTTTGATCATCATATTAGATATTAATGCATTTCAAACAACCACCAAAGCCTCATTTTCAATCCAAATGTGAAAGATTTATTTTCCAAACTGATTGAACACAAATCCCGTCCTACAGCTGATTTCAATGGTCAACTCAATTATGCAATAAATAACCCATCAAGAAAAGTTCAGATTTCAGATAAATCAGGGTTTTCTAATGATTTGCAACCAAACCATTTTGATGACCATTGACTTATATTGTTTAGACAGTCTTTTCTTTAAAAAAAACTTTTTACATTTTACAGAAGAAAGAAATACAGGTTTGGAAGTGAGGGTGAGTAAATGCCAGAATATTATTTTTTGGTTGAACAAAGATAGGCATTAATTTTACACTAAACAAATAATACGATCACGGTTTAAAAAAAAAAAAACACTTTAGAACAATATCTTTAATGTGAGGATCAATTTCCTTGAGCATTCAACATATTGATCAATCAACCCATCAGCAACAGCAGGTAAAAATCTAATTCATCTGAGAAGCCTCTAAAAGCCTCTTGGTTCTCCCTCTAAACCCATTGCCTGTGCGCACCCAGCGGTAGGTTGGCAGGGCAGGATATATTTTCCTGTCTGGCGCATGCAGACATAAAGCACAGCCTTCCAACTGGCACAACTATGGGGCAGTACCTCGTCACCCATTGGGCATCCACACACACACACACACACACACGCCAGGTGCTTAGGCCCACTTTCACTCCACTCATTTTTAGAACATAACTTATGATGTACAAATTAAGAGTTAGTGTTTACAGGCTCTAGTGAAAGTGGCCTCCTGTAGTTCCAGTGAAAGAGGGACTTTGGACTGGCAATAGGAAGCAGATGTTGGGCAAAGGGCTGCCATTAGCTAGTTTCCCTTTACAAGAAAAGGTGAGCTATTACACAAGAAAATAAATTCACAAATAAACAGCGAAGAAGAGGCCTGCTGTTCAGTAGAGCAGCCAGATGGAAAAATTATAAAGTGATTTTTCTTATTTTTTGACATTCCATGTTATTGCATTATGCAGTGTTTAAAAAAAAAGTAATAATTATATTTCATGAATCATTTATTTATATATGAAAAGAAAAGAAAATAGAATTAGAAGACTGATCACAATGCTTTTTTTTTAACTAATTTGAATGGAGGCCCCTTACGACTAAACTGTTGAAGTCTAGGTTACAAGGTCAATCTTATGTTTATTCAAAGCTTTTCTGAGGTGACCCTATTGTAATTGATCACATTGATTATTGACTATACATCACCACTGATCAGCCAATAGCTGCCAAATCAACCCCTATGAATGTGCCAGACCTCCCCCTTGAGCCATACATATCTGAGGCATGTTTGGGCCTTAGGCTACTTCATGCACTTATAGGCCCCGTTTACACCTGGTATTAAGATGAGTTTTGGTAAATCTGATCACAAGTACGAGGGAGATGCATTCCTGTTTACACCTGGTGTTTTAATCCTTCTCTTTTGCCCACTTTCAATCAACCACTTCCTGATTTCTTTGAGGGGAGGGTCTATGGGCAGGTATTGCGGGTTTTTTCCGGAAAAAATTAGCTTAAGCTATTTACATATGAACGCAACCAGAGACGACTGAAAACCACACAGAGGGCGTATAGCCACAAGACCACACTGAACGCTGTGAGTGTGTGTTAGAAATCAAGAATGGTGAAAGAACATTGTGCTTGGTACGTTTTTGTCTTCACACGAAACTTTGGTTTGACAAACTTTGGCGCTTCCCATAATGTTTACTCATTAGTTCAGTAGGCGGAGAGCAGGGGGTCATTTGTGGCTGTTGGAACACATTCGACCACATGAGCCTTTACACTACAAAATCAAACCTGTCGAAAGTGTTTTCGACTACCTCTGGAAGTGGTCGAAAGTGGACAAGCTCAATGTGTTAGACCCCATTTAACACCTGTATTTAGTGTCGTCCATTTGTGATCGGATTGATATGCATCTTAAACAGGGCCTTATTGTTTTTGAATTGGGTACAGCTGGTCACATAAATGTGAAAGACAAATATAAACCCAATCTACTCTACTACACTACATGCAAATAAAGTATAACAGCCTAATATGTAGCTGCATTTGACAGTGACACGGCTCACAAAACTAAAAATAGGTGGCTTCTCGGATTGCTTTCTGTCTCAAATGCATATTGGATGGCATTGACAGTTCGCCTTTTTGTGATCAGATCTTATGCATAAGAAAGAAAGAAATACCCCTTTTACAAGTGACATTTCAACACAATTCGATTTAAACACAAAACCTAAATGTTAGAATGAAGGTAAAATATAGTGTCAATGACAAATCCCACCTCGTGATTTATAAAACCAATTACAATCTTAGACGTACTATAAAAAGAACATAAAAGCTGAAGAAGAAGAAACAATCCTGAAGCACAACTTTAGAAATGAATATAAAAATGATGACATTATTAAATAGAACCATAAAGAGGGTCAGACATCTAACGGGATGTTCATAATATGGGCCTATAATACAAACCCACATGAATATCTGATAAACAAAGCATGACCATCAGCCTGATCAATATTCTTAGTAAATGCAAATAAGATGTAATGGAAATGAATGATATAACCATAAAAGGCATTAAGGGGATGTGTGTGTGTGTGTGTGTGTGTGTGTGTGTGTGTGTGTGTGTGTGTGTGTGTGTGTGTGTGTGTGTGTGTGTGTGTGTGTGTGTGTGTGTGTGTGTGTGTGTGTGTGTGTGTACCTCTTGATGATATAAAGGTGAAAAGCTTCACAACAAACAAATCAACCTTAATCCACACATTGGATCAATGCGGCTGCTATAGGCCTCAGGGTCGCCTTATATTACTCCTCAAACTTCATATTCACTCATTGATTTGCTTTTCAGAATAGTATATCACTGAGCTCCAATGGGAGAACGGATAGAGACAGGGGCCAGGGTCAAGCACAGCTCGCATACATGTTAGCGTAATATTGATGTCCCAGCAGAAAGAAATGACTAAATATCCAGATCAATATCTAGTTTCCCTGCAACAGCAGAGCAACGAGGTGGGGAAATATAAATATACATCTTTATGACCACAGAAGCCATCATAATGAGAGAGCTGAATGAATGTTTCCCTTAAGGTGAAGTGTTTGATTAGCAGAGGGCAGAGGTTATTGCCGATATGCTGATACAGGAAAACGAGACTGAAGGCTCAGGCCGGGCAGGGGCTGCGGAGATGACAGCAGAACAGGGCTGAGCTGAAGTAAGGCCTGTTCCTACGTGTTAATCGAGCTTTAAGCCATTAGTGATGAAGCGGATTTCATCATCAGGTGCTAAGGGCTTACGGAAGGAAGGAGCATTCATGAAAAAAAGTGTGGAAAGAACGTAAGATAATCTAAGGATGTACCTAGTCACTCATTTAAAGGTTACAAACTGTAAGTAAACATTTTCATCTTAGACACAAACTTTAAAAGTTCATTCAAACATTTTACCTAAAGATGAACCTTGGTTCAGGTGACTTAAACTATCGGTCAAAAGTTTGGTGTCAGTACATTTTTTTATTTATTATTAATACTTAAATTCATACTTTTATTCAGCAAGGATGCATTCAATTTTTACTATATTTTTATCAAATCGTGAGCATAAGACTTGGTGAGCACAAGAGACTTTTTAAAACATTTGAAGGGTAGTGTAATGAAATTTGGGCATAACTGAGGAGTTAGCCATACCTATGCTGCATCAGAGTAAACGACTGAAAGAAATAGATTACTATTGTGCAATAATAAATGTAAACTGGTTACATTTACTGTATAATATATTAAACTCTATATAAAAACAATGTCTGTATAAAATAAATCCAATAATAATAAAAAAAACAGCAATACATTTTTTTTATCTGAGATGAGTTAGGCTAAGTGTGAAAAAAACACACAAAAATCTGCTTCCTCTTTTTTGAAGCCTAGTGTTGTCATATCAGCCATTCTTTAATTGGAAACGGTTTCACCAGGAGTCCAGTAAAACACTTGATCAAGGATCTGGCAAGGCAGGAGTTTTTACTTGCCATTTAGCAGATGGCTTTACCAATGGATATATGGATCAGCCTAGACTTATTTACAGCTCCAAACCATTAGAAAAGACAGCGGCACACTCACGGTTCAACTCAAACACAGACTAACTACCATAAAAAAGGCAGAAGAGCAGATAATGTGTTACCTCTTAATTAAACAAACACCTATGCCTGTACTTAATCACTGAGTCCACTCACTATCCCTCCGTGTATCATAAAACAAAAGACTGACTAAGGGGACATTCAACGACCACCATCCAACCCTCGACCCTTAAATCACAGGCTTTGTGGGGTCTTGTGCAGGGCCTGTGGGAAGGGAGCAGGGTGGGCTGTGGGTGGCAGCAGTGGAAAGACTGACACGGTGCTGTGGCAGTAAGTAATGCGCGTGTGGATTAGCGGTATGATGGCCTGATCAATACCAGCGGTTCCAGCCATTAGGAATGCAGCAGAAAACGACCCCCTATGGCAATAAAGCACAGTGTCCGCCTGCTACTTCATTTGCTGCCTCCATTAGTGTAATGGTATCATTATCAACTGTGGCAGTATTTTTTCTAACACTCCCACCCTCCCTCGTTTCCCTCGCCTGTTTTTTCGTCCTTTCAGATTTCAGGAATCAGAAGTCATGAGCTACACTACACTGCCTCCGTATTTTCTTTCATTTTTTCTTTCTTTTTGCATCACTGGATATAAATCTGCCCCTAGCGCAGCTTGAACACCGGTCTAATTATGTATTCCTGAGTGTGTTTTATGTGGCTGTCCGACACTGTTTCTCTATTATGGACTCATTAATAGGACGTAGGCATACGGTGACGAACAGAGAGGGGGGGGGGGGGGGGGGGGGCAGAAAAGCTGCTGATTACGCCGAAAGTGACACCACCTCCCGCTAAAACACCAGCTCCGACATGACAGCGGCTCGGCATTAGGACCTATAAATCGTTACTTTAACACTAATTTACAGAGGAACATTTTGTGGGAGAAATTGATTAATCAAGACTGGCTGTGTGGCCTCATAATCAGGCCTGAACTGAAGCTAGCTGTTAATTTAACAGAATCGCCAAGGGGAACACAAAACATTTTAATGAGTGTTCAGGAACGAAATAGCCTAAACAGCTTTCTCCAGCAAAACACACGAGCCGAGAAAGCCAATGAGCCGAGAACTCTCTGAAAGATGGGACGGGAGGAGTGAAAGCCTCTGAACATCTGGCAACCCTCGGTGCTCCTCACATACACTGCTGCTGTGAAATAATGAAAATCATTATTTATTTATATTACAATTTTTGTTTATTTAACTACTTTTTTATAAACATTTATTTATTTGAATCAAATGCACTATTCATCACAGTAAAAGCTACTCAGAATATCAGGCAGTCATCAACAAAGTTGTCAAAAGCAACAACGAATGCCAACAAGGTTGTGAGTGCGAAGAAAGGCGAAACATGCTCAACAGATGGAAGGAGGGGAAAAACAAGAAAGCACTTTTCAATTTCATAACTGTGAAGAAAGAAAAACAACAGGGCCCACATCCCTCTTCAAATACAATAAAGAGGCCAAAATGGCATTTATAATTGAATAGGCTAATACTTCAGTGGTATATTTGTGGTCACCCTGGCAACGTTAAAACCAGAAACTCAGATTGTCCAATGTCTCTTGATCAACTATTAAAACAATATTTTCGGGTTGAAGGCCATGTAAGGCTACTTCTAAAAGCATCAAGTCAGTTTTTAATAGGCTATTAGCCAATAGTCTCCCTCTTATAGTGCATGATAATGGAAGTGGTCTTTTTTATCATACACATGTGCCACATATGGTTAGGAAATGCCTGGCAAAGCTGAACTAAGAATAAATATAATTCCTTTTTGGGAAGTAGGCCTATAGTTCACATGCTACACCCTATAGCTGTTGGGCATAAATGCACACGTTTATGGCTGAGACAACAATGCACTCTCCTTTATTTATTATAATGATTAAATGGACATGCATTTTATAACACACACACACCAGTCGCTCAGTCTAGCTGATCTGCGGTTTCTGTCCTGATCCCTTTATTTTTGTGAAGGAGAGAGATAAGTTGTGGCAGGGTAGCAGAGCTGTCAGTCTGTCCGTCTGCTGTACAGACCCAAAACTAGCTGGATCAAGTTCTCAGAGAGACAGAGATTCATCTGGTCCCTGTGGCAGCTGCAATAAAGTGGAGGAACCACACACTACATAGATTCCCTGCTGTCAGACATGATCCAAAAGCATGCATCAGAGAGAGAGAGAGCGGACTAAAACTGAACAAAATAAAGAAAAGGGGCTGGGAAATGAATGGTATGGTTCAGGAACGAGAGAACTGAAAAAAAAATGGGCTGCTGACAAAACTTCTGATAACTAGCCTAGGCCTAACTTTGCTGAAGTCGTGTCGTCTAACAAATCAAACACTTTAAAATGCACACAAAACACCTAATTATTGCATTTTGACAATATCAGAAAGTGACGTCAACTTGTCAAGTACAATTATACATTTAACATGTTTAAATATGCCAGTCTGTTAAACTTTACTTATATCTATTTAATCAATGATTAAAGACCTGGAGTTGGTCCTGGATTTGATTGTTGATGCATTCTGTACCCTTTAGGAGGACATTTGTTTTCTATGAAAACACAGTATAATCCTTTATGACTTCAAACTTGACAGACCTTGTATGGGATACAAAATATATCAAAGTATTATTATTAGATAAGAAATTCACTTAAGGGGTAGGCTATCTGTTGCCTTGATTAGCTAATTTATGATCCTGAAAGAAAACACTATTAATCTCTGGAATACTTGATTCTTATTATTGGTCATGGGTTTGAATGCATGAACTTATAAAAAGTATACCTGCTTGAACGTTCATGTAAGCGAGATGTTTGTAATCTTCAAATTATTTTCTATGTTCTTGTATCTGTTAATTAAGGTGCCATGTGTAATAGGCTAAGGGGGATAACCTAACCCCCTTATAACCAGGGTTTATGTTGTGATAAAGAAAGACCAAGATATATCACTGTACATTCAGGACCAACAAGCTGCATACCATGATGCTTCACAAAATTACACACTGAAAAAGTTACAAGTTCAGATAATCACAGCCGTTATTTCTATTACACCTATGCTAAATTAAAAACACGACCCATTTCATTTCCAGACCAGCTCATGGATGAATCACCAGTCAAATCCGAAAACACGACACATGCGCTTCAAATAATTTGTCAAATAAATTAGGAATAGTTGGTGTAGCAGATACACCTACAGAGTGACAAACACATGGACACGCGTCTTCCCTTTACTTCATTCATTAGCACCATGATTGAAAGCACTGTAATGCCGCTACACAAGCCATTCCAGCAAAGTCAGTGTGTGGCAGTCATCAGAAAACACTCCCCCCGCGCTGTGCCTCAACACACACTCGTGTGTGCCGGGTGACTCTGTACAGAGAACTCTTGCGATAAAAGAAAGCAAACATTACAGGAGCAATCAGCAGCTTCACATGCGCACTTCAAATGAACACACAGCACCAACCGGCGAGTGCAATACCGCAACGGACACGCTGTACGTTATATTACAAACTCCACAACTACATGTGGTGCTTGGCGAACTGAGAGAAAACTACAAGCGATACCTTTCTCCTCTTTTCCCTCTCAGTGTCATCCGATCTTTTCATGTTCCTGAAGTACTGTTTACGCTGCCTCGGTTTCATAGAGCGCCTTGCTGGGCTATGTAGTCTTCAGATTGTGCCGTTAGCGTGTGAAATTTTCTTGAGCATATTTAAATATACACTTAGCGATGTTTATGAATTTACAGGAAATGTGAATGGCAATGAACACGTTTTTGTTATTTTATAAAAGTGTTTTATTTTTAAGCCGTACCTGGCATTCCGGCTAGGACTGCATTTCCCAGAATCCTCACGCCAGGAAAACCACGCTTGTAATTTGAGTAGAACCGGAAGTGGATATGGGTTAAAAAGCTTCGCAGTTGTGTTGAGAGAGGTTTGTAATATATATTATGCTCATGTAGTGCTAGATGTGATGTTAAAAGATGGATTGTTTTACTAAATATGTCATATTAATAATATGTAACTATCTGATAAAGTGACGTGCCCTGCAGTGAGTAATGGGAAACTCAGTTTAGAATAGAGTTCAAGATATAACCAAGTGGTTCGAACTTTTTTTATATGCATATTCAGAAAGAATAACGTTACGTTATAAATATCACAGTATTTGGACCAGGTTTTGTGACCTTTCTAGTAGTATTTAAATAAATGCAACATAAATAATGAAAACAAATGTTCAGTATTTGTGTGTGTGTGTGTGTGTGTGTGTGTGTGTGTGTGTGTGTGTGTGTGTGTGTGTGTGTGTGTGTGTGTGTGTGTGTGTGTGTGTGAAAAATACAAAATATTCATGCATAATTACAATCTACATTTCACTGAACTTTTGATTACACACATAGCCTATATAGGGAGAGAGAGAAACATTTAAAAATGCTTATTCTTAAAAAAAAAAAACATTTAGCCTAATCTTATTGGGACTAGGCTTTGCAACATTTTCAAGAATATCTAAATACAATAAAACAAAGGCAAGGCAAGTTCATTTATATTGCACATTTCATACACAATAGTAGGCCTAATTCAAAGTGCTTTACATAGAAGTAATAAAAAAAATAAGACTAACTAAAACAGTTTCAAATAAAAATAAAATAAAATACAGTGCCAACAGTCGGACGAACAGTGGCACAGTGCTCATTGTGTTTTGAGTCTGGATTTGAATGTGACTACTGTAGGAGCACATCTGATCTCTTCTGGAAGCTGCAGCTGCGGCTGGCATAATCTAAAAGCGGACTCACCATGCTTAAAGTGAACCGTTGGTATTTCTAGCTGATGTGATCCTAATGATCTGGGACTGGGTGATCTGTTAGGGATATATTCAGTGATCATATCTGCAATGTATTGTGGTCATAGGCCATTGAGTGATTTATATACCAGTAATAATACTAATAAATAATAATAATAAAATCAATCCGAAATGTAACTGGGAGCCAGTGTAAAGACCTGAGGACTGGTGTGATGTGTTCATATTTTCTGGTTCTGCTCAGAATCCTGGCAGCAGCGTTCTGTATGAGCTGCAACTCTTATTGATTGTTTTTGGGAAGGCCAGTGAGGAGTCCATAACAATAATCCACCCTGCTGGTGATGAAAGCATGAACAAGTTTCTCTAAGTCTTGACTGGAAACAAAGCATCTAATTATTGCAATATGTTTGAAATGATAGTATGCTGATTTAGTTATTGCTTTGACATGACTCCAGAATCACACAGAGATTCCGGACTTGATTTGTAGTTGTTTGACCCCTAGCGTCAAGGTATACGTTCACCTTGAGAACTTCATCTTTGTTTCCAAACGCAAACGACTTCAGTTTTGCCTTTGTTTAACTAAAGAAAGTTTTGGCACATCCAACTGTTGACTTCATCAATGCATTGGCACAGGGAGTCAATGGGGCTAATCGTTAGGCGATAGGCCTAAGTAGTGTGTGTCGTGCATAGCTGTGTTAAGCAATTTGTTTCTTTTTCATTATTTGGCTCAGTGGGAGCGTGTACAGGTTGAACAGGAGTGGCGCAAGAATTGAGCCTTGAGGGACTCCGCATGTCATGGATGTCCATTCAGACGTATGGTCTCCTCACAATAACCTCTCCCTCCTATGACCTGAACCATTTTAGGACTATCCCAGAAAGCCCGACCCAGTTCTCCAGCCTGTCAAGAAGTATGTTATGACAGTGTCAAATGCAGCACTGAGGTCGAGTAGTACCAGTACTGATAATTTGCCTGTATCAGTATTTAAGCGAATATCGTTTATTATCTTTATGAACTATCTCTGTGCTGTGATGCGATTGGAAACCAGATGGAAAATTGTCAAAGTATCCATTGGAGCTTAAGAATTTGTTCAGCTAATTGAAGACAACTTTTTCAATGATCTTGCCTATGAAATGAAGATTTGAGATTTGTCTATAGTTGCTTAATATGGTCTTATCCAGATAGATCTGGATTGGAAACTCCCAGAGATAAAAAAAGGCATTTACCACTTCTAGGAGTGCATGTGTTGTTGAAGTTGCTGTTTATAATATTCGAAAAGAAAGTCTGTCTAACTTTGCCTAGTTCCATATTGAAAGCATGAATGCTGTCTTTATAGATGTTATAATGGACTACAAGTCCAGTATAAAACAAAACATTTGGAATTTCATATTCATTTAAATTACATATGAAAATCAAATATGACCAAAATATGTAGGCTATATAACGCATATAGGGTCAAATTAAAACACATTTTCTTTAAGGGTCCCCTGTACTGTAATCTGATTATATCACTATGATTTTTAAATTTGACTCAAGGATCACAGGTGGGTGCAGTTTCTTTGGACAATAAGAAGGCTAATTAACATCAGGGTGCAAATTAATAATAAATGATTATACCGTAATTAGATTTAATAACACATAAGTTAAAACAGCAGCTTAGCCACTGTTTATACTCTCCTGAGGTTAGCCCTTGCCTTCAATGAATGGAAACCAGAAACAGAGCTTTGCAGCTCCTGCAGAAATAGTCATCGTGCTTTGAGCGTATTCCAAAAAGTCAGTCTTTGCCAGGTCTCTCTTCTCCAGCTTTTGCCCAGGTGCTGTACAGCTGAAGGGCCCCAAAGCAGGATATTCCATTTTCCAAAAACACCACTTTGAGCTGTAATAGAATATGTAGCAGCATTTGTGTATGACATGGACATAACCCCCTCTGAGCGTATGAGGTCAACAGATATCTCGTAATGCACGTAAAGCGGTGTTGAAAAGCGCTCCGCTGGTTCCCAGTTTCAGCCGAGGACAAAAGGACCCGCTCTGTGAAAGATATACAGGCACGAGCCCCGCGGAGGGCCAGGGGGGTATTAAAAGGTTTCAAAACACCTGCTATGTATTAGCATTACAGACTTTGATCAGTGTCTTCATTAGACTTCTTTGTAATCTCTCTTCTTTTATGATAGGCCGACCCAGGCGAGCCTGGTACGCAGATTGAACACATATGTTCTCTTCACCTGTCTTGTAAAAAGCTCAAAGCACTCATACTTTCAAAGATTTCGGTGTCTCTGTCATCTTGTTGCAATAAACAGGAGGGCTCTTTTGATTCCTATTTATAACCTACATTTCCGCCCTTCTCTTTTAGCTTTGGAGGGAAATATGTGTTTGAAAAATACCTTGAGCAAAGTGGCTCCATATGGATATGAGTATAAGCACATGTGTCTATGGGGGATTCTTTTGTAAGCTAATGGAAAGGAAATTATTATTCTGTCATAGCTTTATTAGGAAACAAAAGTTCATGTCTGTTTATGCTTCACATCCAATCATTCAATTAACGTTTCTTTCGTGTGTGCGTGTTAAACCATTCTTCATATATTACACCTGTCAATCAAGGCTTGTTTAAAAGCTCACCATTGGGACTTTCGCAGACCCATCGGCGGTGGCTTGTGTCTTCGAGCCGGTGCCTGTCAGCCTGTTCTGCATCCAATCATTCCTCTCATCATGTTCTAGAATACTTTTAATACGTGATCAGCAACTTAAACGCAGGTTGAGGGGCAGCGCGCTTTCAGATGTGGTACAAGCTGGGGTTCAAGGGAAAAAAAATAGAGCGAGACGGAAAACTTTGAACTCCTGCAGCTCATCAAATCCTCCTTGTCTTTTGTCTGGCCAATTCTCTGTTCTCACTTTTCAACATGGGGGATGTTATGTGTTATTGTGCAGCACATCGACAGCGGATGACCCTCCGATGGGCCTGTGTTTTACCCCCACAAATATAATAGGCATGTAGAAAAAAGAGAGAGAGACTGCACTGGGCTGAAATCAAAGGTGAAAAAGAACCTTGTGCCAGAAAAACAATAAGGAACATTAAGGACAAATTCAGTGACCGTTGTGCTCGGCTCATATATTAGAACCAGAACCTGCTACATGGTTTGGAAAACAGCTTGTAAGTAAAAGCAGTCTCTCCTTTGAATAATAATAGGTTTCCTTCTGAGAGCATACAGTATATTGGGCCACCTATGCTTTAATGTAGCATTATCCAGTTGTGATGTGGTTTATTCTAAAGAGGTGGTAAAGTCTGGTTAAAACAGTAATGGGGGTCAGAAACTGAGGCTGTTGTTCAAGATCGACCTGAAAAAAACTATTTTGTCCTTCCCACATCCTGTCCGTGACTATTTTCTCAGTGTCCTCCATGGTGTGCCTGGGAGGAAAGGGAGGCCTTTTGAGTTTTATTTGTATTGAGTGGGCATATGGAACAGGCATGTGCCTCCCTGTGCCCTAACCTTCAATGATAAGCTGGAGGAAACTGTTATTTGTCAGTGCTATAAAGAAGATTGCTGCCCAGTGGTTTCAATTAACTTCAAAGCGCTCTTCCCAGGCAGTAATAGTTATATCAAAACCTGAACTGTATTATTTAGGTTCCACACTGGAGCTCTCAGAATGATTATGCTCCCTTTTCAAAAGAGATTTTCTTTTCTTGCTGACTTTATACATTCCTCCAACCCCCTGTTCTCAGTTTTATTTTCATATTCTTGTTTGTATGACCCACTGTCAAAGCTCTCGGATGTCAGAGGGCCTGTGGCACTGGAAAGTCTGGGTACAAGACATAATTAGTGGATAGCAACAACTTTATATAGGCATTGTTTCAAGGACCATACACTCAGAAAAAAGGGACAAAAGCTGTCACTACCCTTTCAAAACACACTAGTACACTTCAGGTGCTATACCTTTAAGGTACTACAATGCACCCTTCAGAAAAGATACCACCTCAGTGAGCTTTTGTACTTTTTTTTTTACTGAGAGTCTATGAAGCTCTACAAGCATTATTAGTCTCTGATTTACTGCACCTTGTAATAGTTTGTGAAATAAGGGTTAACAGCCCCTTCTTTGAATGTCACGGTGGCCCTTTTTGTTGGCTCCGTGTTCAGATCTGGCACAACCTTTGGCTTATGTACACAGAATCGGGCAACCAGGGCCTATAAAAATTATTCACAAAATACATGCACTAAATACATGTTGATTAAGCCCCCTATAAATGATCACACACGCACCACAGGAAAAAGCCTGATGGTTGCTGAAGGAAGAGTGTGCAGCCTGCCGTTAGATGTGGCGTACCTCCTTGGCTAGGATCACTTCCAGACGCCATCAGAGGGGGCAGTTTTGCTAGGGCTGTGATTTGAATACCATGATCGGTGAACAGTTTTATAGGAAATCCATTAAAACATGAGGTTTGACATACAAAAGAGCCCTGTTTTAAAAACTCATGCCCAATGTCAGACTGAAAGACATTATAAAATGCTATATATACAGAAGCACACATCTTTTTTCTATGTGTCTGTGCCTTGTATGCTAGTCCTAATGCTGAAGGTTAAGCCACTGGAGCGGTCGCTCTGGAATGACGGCTTTTATTCATGCATTACCGCAGTAGGTTGAAGTCATCTGCCTTCCCCACAAAACATTGTTCTGAGTTTTCAAAGGGAAAGTAAGGGCACATCGCTGCAGATCAACAAATGCCATCCTTCTGCTTGATCTCGTTGTCCTGGCAGCTTCTACAAAATATTTGAAATCTCAGTTCTGTACAACCTCCTCAGATCAAAGCCTCTTCAAAATGAAAGCTGGAGAACAATAATGTAATAATTATAAGAGGTAAATTAATATTAAAAGCGAACTCTTTGAACACAAATGTTTTGGGTTATTTTTATGAGGGCTTCTCTGGACTCCATTGTGCATTTTTCCCATGATGCACTGTGCGCAAGCCATTACCATAATTGCTGCAGAGGGCAAAAGTGGAGAAGTACTAAATAAAAACTACAAATTTAAATGTATTATTGTTGTCATTAAATAGTACAAGCTGGTGACATGTTTTTTTGATTTCTTATTCAAGAGTCAATGCTTTTGTATTAAGAAAGATAAATGAAAAAAGAAAGGTGATGGAACTCTAAGCAAATATAAACTCAAGGATTATTCAACTGCACACCTTATTTAAATATAAAATAATAAATCTGTCAGTGATCAGAAAGGTTCACTGAGAACCTGACGTGAAATGCACAGAAAAATAAGTTATTCTGCAGTCTGACAGATGTTTGTTTTACTTCCACTATGTTTTAAACTTAGTTTAAACACAAAACCAAGAGTTTATTATCTGAACATATTTTACTGTATAAATCAATAATGAAAGGTAAGAAGCAGATTTGGTAAAATAATGTACACAGACAATAATGAATCTCTGAATATAATAATTTATATTATTATATAACACATTTCATATTATCTTATTTGAGTAACTAATGACCCATATGTCATTTAAATCAATAACATAAGTCAATCGTGTAGACCAGAGAGCAAGAATGATGATGACACAACCTAAATGTAAAAGTGTAAAAGTTTAAGCTTAAGTGAGGAGCATTTTTTTCTCAATATAACTTTTATTTGCATTAAACTGTGGTGTTTACCACTGTAGAAAAGCAATATATATATAGGATATATAGGCCTATATATATATATATTGCTGACACACATGCTTAGTAGATTTCTCCGCCTGCTTACATGGGGAAAATAAGTGTGATTGTAAACGTTTGTGAGAAAATTTAAATATGTGTAGTTTTTCTTCTATTATGAAACTCTTTATTAAAAGAAAACATGAATGGCAGCAGGCAGAGGTCCTTAGGCCAGAAACCTTTTTTACGCGAGCGTTTTACCTTGTTCTTTTGTGTTGATCTGGAAATCATAAACTTCAGTGAGCACTGTTGGCGATGGCGATAGAGTCATCACGTCTGCGTGCGTCGTTCAGGTAAGTTGCTATAAAGGTTTCCTTTAACTACCTTTGCATAGCAAGCTTCTGTATTGCTCCACATTTACTAAAGGGAACACTGACAATAAACGTCAAACCTGTGTAGGCTACTTGCGTTAGTTTACGTATGAATTGCAGGCTGAGAAATTACACGCGCCTTTTACAGAACAATTAATCCGTGCAAGTTAATACACGGAAAAAATTTGTTTGCCGAAGTTATCTTTAATCAAAGTCTGAAAAGTTACTTCCGGGTCTGGAATGGTTCTTTTTCTGATGACATAGGCTTGACGGCTTGGGTTGGGAAACGCTTAACCACTCCCCTCAAACCGTTACTCTGCTATGGGCGAGAGATGGAGAGGAGGAGCGCTGAAGTAAAACCCTGCCCTCTGTTCAATATTCCGTTTCACTCGGAAATGCGTCACAACACTTGAGAAAAGTCGTTTGCAACTTCCGGTTCACGCGGACTTTAAATGTATGTAACCTACATATAACGAAAACCATTAAATACAATTGTGAACCACAGACATTTTCTATAACTGTATGACATGCATTCAAGTCATGTCGTAACTAACGTTGCGAATTGAACGCACAATGTCCTAACTATGAGTGGGAAGCTTAGGGTTTTCTTTAAAGGTCCTGTTCTTTGTGATCCCATTTTTTAAACTTTAGCTAGTGTGTAATGTTGCTGTTAGAGCATAAATAATACCTGTAAAATTATAAAGCTCAAAGTTCAATGCCAAGCGAGATATTTTATTTAACAGAAGTCCCCTTTCAAAGCCTACAGCAAACGGCCGGTTTGGACAACATCCCTCTACTTCCTGCTTTAATGACGTCACTAGAACAGTTTTTTGACTAACCTCCGCACACAGGAATACACAAAAAAAGGGTGCGTGGTCTTGTTGCGCTCCTACAGAGAAGAGGAAGAGTTGCGTATTTGTAGTGTTTGTCGCCATGTCGTCGAGACGCTGTTATTTTCATCCCAGAGTCAAATCACATTACAATAACACTAAGCCATGCATCTCCACGTTATGTTAAGAGGTGTGACCTTTCCGACCAACGTTCTCTAATTAAGAGAAAATACCGTCATCTTACTCCGACGAAAGTGACTTGAACGCACCTGCCGTCGTAAACACGACTTTTCATACGAAGTACAAACTTCCCAGAAGGACTTGAACGGACCATCAGCAGATGATATTTGTGTTAAACTTTCCCAATGAATGATTCTGTCCCCATGAGGGTGTAAAAATGACATGCTTGTGTGTGGATAAAAGAATATTGTCTTCAATTTGAGGAGATTTTCAGCAGCTATTCTTTGGATCTATAAGCAGTATGAAAGCAGTCTCCCTGCTCAAACACCATGCGTGTAATTGCGTATCTGGTTTGGCGTGTATGTGTGTGTTTGGTTTGGCCTGGACTAAAGAGAGGCTTCTGGTTATCCATAGTTTATTAATTGCTTTGATGTTGAAACCCAAAAGCTACTTGTTTTCATTTAGATGCAGTTGTTCTATGATTCAGTGGAGGCAATATGTCATCTCATCTGCGTGTGTTAAACAGGACGCTTTATTAGTTGACCGTTTAGGGGATATGTGCATATGTCTTATGCGACTGACAGTCATCAGCGGCTGTTTCCATCATTACTGGCAGCATTGTTTTCAATTTGTGTATCATCAGCATACCAGCCACATCACCATGAGGCCTTTTGCCCTTGTCCTGAAGCCTGATTATTGCAGCCTTCACAGGACCCTTCAAACTCACAGACATCAACTACAAAAGCACATTCAAAAGCAGCGAGAGGCCAATGGGAAGAAAAACAAGCACTCTGTGATGTTTGCTTAATTGAACACCAGTGTAATTCATGATTTTCATGATGATATCACCATGTCAAACAAACAATCTGACCCCTTTCGACATGTAAACAGACCCTTCAGGGAAAAAAGAGCACACGCAAGAGGCCGAAATAGACAGAGGCCTACCACACACCTAGTGCTGACACTTTCCACAACCCTCGTCCTCCCCCTCTCTGTCTCTCTCACTGTCAGGGAGACCAAAGCTGTCTGGGTAAAACCTTTTGAAGCCATCAAGTGGTTTTGCAAATTATGTTGTTTTGCGGCGCAGCGCTGGGCCAGATTAATGAAAGAATGTGTGACTGTATAAGAATGTGGAAGACAAGCGCTGCCGTCCTGAAACCGCCACAGCTTTTAAATGCATGTTGATCGCATGTCTGCCGGCCAAGTGCTCGTTTCAACATGGTGTCATAGACGGCTTTTGGATGGCGGCCCGAGGTTTGGGCTTATTTGTCTTTTATAAAAAGGACAACTATCTGAGCAGTGCCAAGGCACCCTTAGGCTCTTTGATATGCTGAAGCGGGAGGAGTTGGACCGGGTAAGAACGCTTCGTTCAGCTGGTCTGCAGATGTGTTGGTGGTGGGCGTCCTCTGACTGAACCAGGATCAGATTAGTGACTTCTCTTTTTTTTGCTTGCCCCAATAAAAAGCACACAATGCATTTGCATGTGTTAAAGGGAAAAAATCACTCCATGGTCCAATAATTTGCAGGTGGCATTCGAATATGTGACCACATACAATGCTCCTCTTATCATTAAAGAAAAAGGGCCTAGCTTAGTGACTTTTAACTTTTATGGTGGTTGCAGGCTGAATTTCGAATGGATTTTTGGGGGGTTTTCTAACAGCGGAATATGTGTCCAAGGCTTTAATAATCTATTTTCCCTTTGTTTCGACTGACATGGCAATTGCAACCAAAATGCTGGCAAAACAATATTTACTGACTTATCAATTTATTTCTTTGCAGAAACTACTTCCAGACGTTCTCATTAGTCACTTCTCTCAGCCAGTGAATAAAGTGTGTTTGTTTATCCTTAACCGTAGAGGTGACAGAAGTGGTGGCGTAATTCCAGACCACTGTGAAAGCCCAGCATGACCCCAACAAACATCCTAGCTCTGTCCAGATCAGACAGGAAGAGAAAAACACTGCCACGTGTCACACCAGAGGACCATGAGCTGTTCGATCAACATTACATTTATTCATTTAGCTGACGCTTTTAACTGCACACGTGCAAATCGCACAATGCCAGTTCTTTAGTTTTGACCCTTCGAACTCATAAATCTATTGACTCACCCGGACGAAGATTATCTCCCTGAGCCATAACCCACAGGAATGTTTAGTCTGAATGTTTTTTTGACATCGTTTATCACGTACAAGTGCTATGAAATGTTGACTAATTACATGCTTTTCAGTGCTAACGGTCTGACTTGCGCAAAGGATAAGGTTGTGCCAACGAATGTAGCAATTAGAGATGTCTTAACATGTGGTTACGCCGACCTGATGAGCGGGTGAAGGGATGCATATAATCATGCGTTTAAGCAGTAAACAGCACTTGGCCCAAAGCAAGCTGGGATACAATAGCGCTGCCTTTGTCTCCCCCTAAATTTACATAGTAAACTGTTGACACTTTTTGGCTGCGTCAGATTTGTGGAGCAGTGAAGCTGTAAACCTAGCGCGACCCCTTTTTTATACGCTTCTGACCTCAGCTCCCTGCCTCGTAAATCAGCCGTAATTAAAAACGCTAAGAAAGGACGTTATTGCGCAGTTGTACCGCAGAAAACATAAGACAGCCATTTTGAGGCTTTACCCGGCATGCTTTGCTGCCGGTAATTAGTCAGCGATGGCAGATTAAACATGTTTTCGAGAGACAACAACATGCGAATGGCAGACTGTGGTTTTCTGGATCCCAGATTCCTCCGGAGAGAGACAGGAGTCTGTCAGAGGGGAAACGCTTGATTTAGAGCATTATTTCAGTAAATTGCAGTCAGCTTCAGGGACGGCCCAGGATGTTTTAATTGCGAACATGAAATTATAAAGTGAAATAGCTGAGCGAATGTGTTTAAAGAGAGACAGATGTGCAGAAGTGTATTTTTGGGTTTGATGATGTGCATATTTCTCTCTCTCTCTCTCTCTCTCTCTCTCTCTCTCTCTCTCTCTCTCTCTCTCTCACTGTCTTCATGGTTATTTTTTTAAACTCATCTCTTTATGTCTAATGGCCAATTTACTGCTTGAGTGCATACTCTGTGTCTCTTGCTCATGCTCTATGAGACATTATCATGCTTTGATTAAACCGTAGTCTATGCCAGAACGGACAAATTTCTGTATTAACAGTTGAAGAGGTGACCGAGTTTTTTTTTTTTTTTTTTTTTCAAGATAACATCTTGTCAGATTTCATTGTACACAGTCTTGA
This sequence comes from Phoxinus phoxinus, assembly GCF_949152265.1. Taxonomy (NCBI): domain Eukaryota; kingdom Metazoa; phylum Chordata; class Actinopteri; order Cypriniformes; family Leuciscidae; genus Phoxinus; species Phoxinus phoxinus. Next base: position 31,784,891 of record NC_136877.1, on the reverse strand, counting down.
ATAAGCCTTGTTTTACAGACCATATACTTTGGCCTTACATAAACCTTGGTGCCTCTGAATCCTATAAATTATACCTGTGAAGGGTTATAAATTGTCCTAAACCTGCCCTCCCTCTGTGTGTTTGATAGTGTGACATCCTCAAAATCATTTGCAGATGTAAACTCCAGTCGGTGGCCATTCGCAATATCTTTTGCGGTCATGCGGATGAATCGAGTGTCACCAGAAGTCATTTTCCCTCTCGACTGCTGGTTTGGCAGCGTCAGACTGGCGTTTTCTGCTGATTCTGTGGGAAAGATGTGTCTGTAGCAACTGTATAACTGTGTGTTTGCATGTAAGCCCTTGTTGTGAAGGATAACAACAAAATGACGGCCACTAAAAACAACGGCAGCCAAATCCAATCTGGCCCTGTAGCACAGAAGAGGAAATGACAGATGTGAATATAGAGATGAAAAGAAAGAGAAAGCAAGCGAGAACGTGAGAGATGGAAGCATGGTTTGATTTCAGTCACATTTCTTTCTCTCTCTGTCTGTCGGCCACATGTCACAGTGCTGCGTGCGTGCGTGCGGGAGACACATCTTGGTACGATTGATACCGGGCCCAGGGATGGACAGATGATTCTTTTTGTTTTGTGTGTGTGAGAGAGAGAAGCAAGAAAGCAGAAGATTGAGAGAGTTTGATGGTACGAAGCTTATCTGTCGGTCTGTGCTGCCTCCTACTGTCTGAGCTAATATTTTAGCCATCTCATTCAGGCAGATGAAACGGGAATGGATCTGATGGAACCTGGAATTGCACAATCATTATATTAAAGAAAAGCTTCTTATGCAGATGGCATTCCTGTACATTAAATTGGAATGAAATGTTTAGTTTACATGTAATAATCAAATTAATGGGTTTTCAAACTGGAGACCGTGGTGCTGCAATGGAGTGCCGCAGGGTGTGCATAAAATTTGAGAGAGAGAAAAAGATTTTATAGAGTGTATTTTTAGGGTTGTCAAAGTTAACATGTTGACTAAAGATGTTCATTAAATATATTTTTACACAATATATATATATATATATATATATATATATATATATATATATATATATATATATATATATATATATATATATATATATATAATTACTGCATTTGATTACTGTTTCTTAATTATTTTAGACAGGACTAGTTTTAAACTGTAAGAAATAATCATTTTGTTTGTTTGAAAGGTTTAGCCTGTTTATTTGATTAATAGAAAGTTCAAAAGGAATATAATTTTTCTTTTTGAAATAGAAATAATTTGACTTTACTGTCACTTTTGGAAACAACACATTGTCTTTATAATATGATGCTTAATACTTTTCTCAGACAATATGAAAGGGTTTTTATACAAGCAATTAAATAATTGTATTTTTTTGTAAATATTGTCATATTTTTGGCTTCTTGACATGAAAAGTTTGAAAACCCTATTTTTCTTTAAATTTCAGAAAAACAGGGCAAATAAATAACTGTCATAATTTTTTTTCGAAACTCATTTATCATTCCTTTTATCCTGTTTATTTGCAAACAATACACATAAGTAATTACTCTGCGCATTAAAATTAATGTAATACAGAGCGTCAAACAATAACACATCACTAAGTTGGAAGGTTCCTCTGGAAAATCGAGACATTGTTATAGCCGCCCTATTATCAGAAGAGGTTTTGCTGAGACATGCAGCATTTTCTCAGTGTTTCCATTAGTAGAGGAGTGACAGAGGGTTTCCTTTGACCTTTTTACTGCATTGGTCTCTGTTCTCGCCCCCCTCACCACGCCGGCTGACCTGTCAATGATAGATATCAAATTTAACCATTTAATTGGCCTCAATAAAACAAAACACAAAGACAACTTTGTTAAGGGAACATTATGGCCAAATGAGCACCGAGGCATGCCAGAGAGTGAGTGAGTGAGAGAGAGAGAGAGAGAGAGAGAGAGAGAGAGAGAGAGAGAGAGAGAGAGAGAGAGAGAGAGAGAGAGAGAGAGAGAGAGAGAGAGAGAGAGAGAGACTATAGAGTTGTTCCCCTCTGGAGAAAAGAAAAGAAAGAGGGATGAAGAGAAATGGAGAGACAGTGATTCCATTGCGAGACCCTTTAGATTTTTATTTAGTCGCCTTTCTCAGGTGAAACCGTCCGAGATATGCATTTGTCCTCTGAAGGCGCGTCTGCTAATTTGTGTGTGTGTATACTTGTGTTGGTTAAGGATTTAGTGTATGTACGGACGTGTGTGGACAGAGTTGTTTTGTCAGAAGCCCTGTTCTCGGGGGATTGTTTGGAGTTGTGGTTCCCTTCTGGAATATAGGAGTGGATTCCTTCCGCGGGCTGCAGAGAGAACACGCTGCCAAATTTCTCTGGCTAGGAGCAGTGCGGCGCTCCAGGGGCCAGGCCAGCCCTCCTGCTCATCCCACAAACCCTTTCATGTTCCCCAACCGCAGGCCAAGAGCGGCGCCTCACTCCTTCTGCAGCACCAACGCATGTGTCTGCCTAATTCCTGAGACATGATGACAGTGGCCTCCCTGCCACGAGTAAAAAAAAAGAGCGTTCTCACTCTCTCTTTCACTCTGTGTTATGTCTTTTATTGATTTCCATCTTAAACTTTCTCTATCTGTCATGTTTGTCTTTCTCTCTCCGTCCCCCTGTCCCTATTCTGGTTTGTGTATTACTTTCTGATACTGACGTTTTCCAGAAGTAACAGACCACAGGTTTTCATGCCACATGTGTCTCTTTTTTCACTCTCTTTCTCCATTGTTTATCACACTTTCTTTTTCTGCCTTATATGTGACATAGGGTGTGGACGTTTTGGCAGCATCAGGAAACTAGTTTGATATCCCAAAGTTCCAAGAGAAACGCAACAAGTAAGGTGGTAAACATTTTCACTGACTCTGGCTATTGTGTTGTTGTCTTTGTTCAAAAGATGTGATGGCACAAAATTATAAAGCTGCAATGAACACTGTGTACATGCATTCATTTAGCAGATGCTTTTATACAAAACGACCTTAAACTAAATTCTAATTTCTCCAGCTGGGTGGTTATTCATCAAAGAAGCACAATTTCTTAATCTAAAGTTTTGAGATCAAAATTATGGCCTTTTCTAATTTTGACCTCTTTAATAATAAATATTAGGGATGTAACAACAATAGTCTGTATCGGCCAATAAAAGGACATCGCTTGGTTGTTTAGGATCAGCTTTAGGGCCGATTATATCCTGTCAATCAAAAAGGATGGATAAGCATGTCACACTGTGTGTGAAGAAAATGTCTCATGTTGAACTTAGGGCTGCTTAGGTTAGCGTGACAATAACGCATGAACAGTTAAACATATCAAAAAGTAGACTCTATTTGACCCTATGAATTATGTAGTTCAAGCCAGGGTCGCCAGGTCCATGGTTTTCTATACACCAAACATGATTTGTAGCGCATCTCCCATCCAATAATCGCAAAGAGCTTTGTGCTTTGTTACTTCTGATAAGAAACCGTCTTCGTTTCAAATTTACTTTCATCACGAAATTCAAACAATAAAGGGCGTTTTGATGCTCTTATAAATGTGATGTGACAGATCGCTGCAGCACCTCAATTCAAATGGCAGCATGGTGCGAAAGTCTTTACTTCGGCAGATATCATCCTGAATAATCGTAACGGCAGAGAAATTTAGTACTGGTGTTTTTCTAATAACTATATGGTTGTTTTAACTTAATTAAAATCATGTTTTGTCTTAAGTTAAATTGTTTTATGTCTCTCTAAGTCCCCATGGTTAATTCATGCAGACACCCCTTATTGGGCCCTGCCCCCCTGGTTGACAGCCAATGAGAATCCATTCTGACAGCACAGTCCGTTCAATGTCGTGCTGTTTCAAAACATTAAAAGTGCATCCTTTTTAGACAAAAATCTGTTATTAATCAGACATGACCATCTACCCTGACTAAGGTCCTTTGGGATCTGGTTAACACTTATCTAAGCCCCATCTTATTGCACACCCACAGTACTTAAGCAGCTGTTGCCTTCTGCCATTTTCTCAAGTTTTTACTCTTTTCTAAAGAAAGTCTGTGGAGGATATGCGTGTTTTGGATAGTTTTAAACTCAATAATGTAACATTGTTGCCAGTTAGCTTGTAATTGTGAGGTGCCTGTACCCAAAACAAATTTTTACAGAGTATTTTTCCCTTATACAGATATTTAAGTTTCTGTGGATTTAACAATGTGGCATCGATCCTCATTCCCAAATGCACATACAGTATAACATCAGTAAGCAGGGCTTAGCAAAGGGTCAATTGACCTCACGGTTTCTGAGGATCTACAGTCCTTAAATTACTCTATTTTCCCATCAATTTGCAAGTAGGAAGACATTAGGAAAATATAAATGTATATAAAAGGAATATCTTCAGAACATCTGACATTATAGCAGACTAAAAATCAAGAAATCAGAGATGCCCTGCAGACTTGTGGGATTTGTCTCTTCCAGAGGAGAGGCAGCGTTGGCTGGCATTACTAGCCTGTGGCTGCCATTACATGTGTTGAGTTTCACCACCAGTTTCCTATGGCTTACTGTGATGCAGTTATTCGTGGAGCAGTGTCTCAGGGCACACACTTCTCCTGTGAATATCCTCCGCTCCATTTGCCAATGCAAACAGCTCTTGAAAGCTGCTGACGTCCAATCCAATATCCTTAGGCTTTTTAAGATGTTTGAGTGTTTTTGCTCTGCCTTTCTGTAACATGTTCGAATATGACCAGAGCTTGAAATCCTCAGTCATTAAATCCTCAGCGAGGCAGTTTGAAACATGCAGAGTTTATTTTATTATGGGATGTTCAGACAGCCGCAGAGCAATTTTAGTAACTGTGGCAGCAGCCGTGTGTGTTTTAGCATGGGGCCTTATGTGGCACAGTGACCCCTAAGATAAACAAAGAGAGAGATGTGTGTGTTTGGTTGTCTGCGTGCGTTGCGTTCATTGTATTGTGTGTGTTTGTGTGAATACATATGCTGGAATGAGTAGGTGTATTTGGTCGTCTGTCTTTGAAAAAACAGCAGGCAAGACTTGAAAGTCGTCTATTGTCTGAAGTCCATCTCAGTCATTTTCAGAGCAGGGCCATTAAAATGCCTCCTCCTCACTGACACCAGAGAATGGGACTAAATTTATCTTCAAACAGCCTCTCTGTCTATGATCCAACCAGAGCCATCCGACTCCGGCTCTAAATGCTTGTATGCCTGTAACAGTGTCTGACCCTTGACTTTAACCCCTCGCTCAGATCCTTAGAGGAAAAGGGAATGAATTGAACTTATTTTCACTTTGTCCATCTCTCTTCAGGTGAATATCCATTCCTTTTGCTGACATTATTTTGCTGACAAGTTTTCTGTATTTGTGCAGAAAGCTTTTAAAGAACATTTAAAAGTTAAACAAATGTTTGCGGTCAGTAAGATTGTTTTCTTAACATATTAATGTTTTTACTCAGCAGGGAAACATTAAATTAATTTTTTACAATGAAATACATTTTTAATGTTACAAAGCATTTCTATTTCAAATAAATGTGTTTATTTTTAACTTTCTATTAATCAACGAATGCTGTATCATAGAGCTGCATGATTAATCTTTAAAAGACACCCACGCATTCTCATTCCTACTTGACAAAGATTCGTCTATGTCTATTACACCTTTGACAAAATCACACTGGAACATTTTAAATCTGTGTTGCCGCTGCCGCTGAGCCAGAGAAAGCTTACCATGTACAGGTATGATACAGCTTCACAAGCAGGCTTTTCAAACACAGATTTATGTGTTACTATTCAAACTATTACAGAAGTACTGAGATGAAAGTTTATAGTTCAGATATAAACAATAACATCATTACATAAGTGACGACAAGTGACTGTTAAAAACTGTGACACTGAAGAAGACTGGTGTAATGATGCTGAAAATTCAGCTTTGCAATCACAGGAATAATTTAAATTACATTTTTAAATATATTAAAATAGAATTACTTTTTACAGTATTTTTGATCAAATAAAGGCAGCCTTGGTGAGCATAAGACAACAATACAGACCCCAAACTTAGTAGTGTGTTTTTAACTTGACATGGCATCTTAAAAAATGTGGCACGCATGCATGATATGCTGAGAAAGCAGCGAGAGACATGGCACGACATCCAGAAATGTTAATTTATCTCTTGTTCAACATAAGATATAACAATAACCCCTGTGTAGATGCCATATTTTATTTGCTTTGAGGGGTAGATATCCAGTCCGTTCAATATATCCTATGTAAATTAAAAAAGATTCAAAGTTAAACTTCTTTTAACTTGACACACCATCTTAAAACATTTAAGACATGGCATACTGGTCAATAATATATGTCTATCACATTTTGACAATACAAAAACCTATAAAAAGCATGTTCAAGACACAGCTCTGAGGGATTTAAAAGAAGGGTCTTGTGAAACTTTAAAAAAAAGTTAAACTAATTAATATTTTTCCTGTGCATCTTTTTAATTGTTTTACTATGTCATGCATTTATTATCATCATTATTATTATTAAAACTTTTGACCCTAGTGCTATGACACTTTTTAGGCATCTTGTGCAACTTAAACTTATTTTATTTTTAGGTTATTTTCCAAAAAGCAACCTTTTTTCTAAACTAATTTAATATGTATATTTCAATTAATGTTTGTTAATGTTCGTTTTAGTTAACATTAGTGTGAATGAGCCCCTATAGTAGGTCCCTCCTCAAAGCTACCAAATACGTAAGGTTGCCCTTTAAAGGGGGACAAAACTGCATCCCCCCCCGAACTGACCAGTTTAGAAGCAGCCACCCACATCTCTCAAGAGCAGGATGGCTAAGGCTTTCGAGTGAGTTTTGGCTTGGAATATGAGAGACGGGGTGGGGGCTTGGGAGGAGAGTGCTGGTAAGACCATCTTTAAGGTAATTGTGTATTTGTGGGGTAGGGGAGCAGATTGGGGGGTACCCCAGTTTGTAATGAATGTTTGATTGAGGATTGACGCCAGTCAGTTGGGTGGTCCTACCCTGAGTCATGTGCCCCTTTAGCCCTGACACTGATCCCCTTTCCCCCTCTGTCCCGCTCCGCTCAGGTGGAACTCACCTGTTCAACTGTGACTGGGTCAGAACAAAGGGATGGCCAGAAACCCACCAGCATTGGCGCCCGACTCACTCTCTCTCTCTCGCTCTCTTTCTCCTGCCTCCAGAGACTCTGTAACCCTCTCATCACATTACCTCACATCAAAAGCTATAAGCTAATTACAAATGACTGAGGGCATGCACGCAATAAATACAAAATCAACATAATTGATTTAATCCTCTCAGCACTCAAATGAAAGAGACAGGAAAGAAAGCGGGAGAGAGAGAAACTTGACACAGTCAGCCAGAAGTTACAGCTCAGTTTCGTTGGCATGGAAGTTGGATGAATGAAAAGACAAATGTCAAGTTTGTGAACAAGAATTGAGTGTGACAATGAATCGCGCCATGATGACATGACAGAAAAAAAGAAAGGGGAAAAAATGGCACTTCCAACTTGTAACTGATGACATAAAGGCTGTTATTCTCTATTTTTATTTTTTTGCAATATGCATTTTAAAAGTAGAGGGGATGCTACTGGTGTGAAATGGGCTTTTATTAATTCATAAAATCTCCTGTTTCGCGAACTATAGGGCCATTTAGTCCTTTACACCTTAAAGGAACACTCCATGTAAGTCCATACATACCTTTTTCATCTCCGTGCGTGCTATAAGTCTGTTTGACGCACCCACCTTTACTATATTCTCTGAAGGCGAAGCACTGCTGCTTGGGCGGAGTGATAACCGCAGCACCTGAGACGCGCCGTGGTGAGGAGCAGAGAGTTCGTTCAGAGCGCGTCCAGGTGCTGCTGCGGTTATCACTCCGCCCAAGCAGCAGTGCTTCGCCTTCAGAGAATATAGTTCCCAGTATTTATACGGTTAAAATATGTCTGTGTCTCATGTGACTTTGTTTTTTGTACACTCTGTGACTATACAAATCACAACATGTAAATAGGAAAATGTTTGCGTTATTTTGTCACTTATTTGGATTAGTATGCTAGCTGCAACCATTTACATCCAGTCTTTGTGCTAAGCTAGGCTAGCGGTGGGTGCGTCAAACAGACTTATAGCACGCACGGAGATGAAAAAGGTACGTATGGACTTATCTAACTCTGGGGGATAAGTTGAATAGGCTAAAGTCCCAAAAAGTCGGAGTGTTCCTTTAACAACAATGGAAAGTGCAGGACTTTGATTCAAAATGTGATGCCGCCCCATGCTCAGAGTTAGATTTATAGACGAAAGCAACCTCTCATCAAATAAATAAAGCATTTGCATGTGAGAGGACAATTTGAAGTTCTCCTCCATTTGCTGAGCATCGTTTCTTTCAAGAAGTGATATAACACAAATTGATCACAAAATTATGATTGCCCATCAGACACATTAAACATTCTTGAATTAAGAAGAAAATGACATATTTACGCACATGTCATTTCCAATTCTGTACAGTGTGTGGTTATTTTTTATGTAAAACTTAAGAAGAATATTCTGCCAGCTCTTTGCACAGAAATACAGCATTAAACACCATGAAAGTCTTCTGATGCAGTACGCTAGCTTTGCAACAGACCAAAACTGAAGATATTTATTGAAAATCTTCTCCTCCAAAAGTAGGTCTTAAATCAAATATGCTGCCAGGCATGATGTTTGAAAACACGAAAACAAATGCCTTACTAAAATACTAGGATGACTGTTCAAATCTGATCTGGTGGCATTAGGGGTCAAAATTGTCCCATGACATCCCAAACTAACTGCTAGCTGGTGTGTGAGAAAGACTTTAGCATTACTTTACAAGTTCACATTTATCTAATCTTTGATGGTGGTAGAGATAAATAGGTTGATTTGCTGTCTGTAATGGAGGGACTGGAACATGAGGCTCAATTCAAACTCTTAATTCCCAATTGGACGCCACCATCATTGGAAGTTAGCTATTATATAATAAAAAAGGCTATTGAAAATTTCTTGAATTAAGAAGTAAGTGTCATTATTTATGTCATTTCCAACTGTGTATGTGGTTATTTTTTCCATGGAAAACTAAAGGAGGATTTTTGACTATGATGGTGCTGGGCGTGAGGTTTGGCATTGATGACACAAGAATGACAAGTGTGAAGGCAAAATTACCAGTGAATATTGATTTAGATTTTGGTTATCTTTTTTACTCAAAACTAACATATGGCTTCAGAATATAATAAACATGTCAGACTACTGTTACTTTTTGGAGATTTATAGTCTGAGCTCACTATAGAACAGATCTATGATTTGATCTGTTTATCTATATGAAAAAAAATAACCTCTTCATATTTGTTTGGTATAAAATGAAGATGAGAAAACAGGAGAGGTTTAATTTAGGCGAGCTATCTATGTAAGATCTAAATGTAATCATTTACCTCTTTCCTACTCTTACCACAGAGAATATACACTTGCCATTTTGAGCTTGTGACTCTATTTATTTGCTTCAGATGTTTGTGTGTGTGTCTGATTTGTGGTGACAGACCTCACTCATCCTGTTAGTTGAATCTCTGATTTTGACAAACTTTTGGTAAGTTTAATGTAATTAGGCTGTACTCAAATTGAGAGAGAGAACGAGAGAACGAGAGAACTGTATGCTGTACAAGTCAGCCACCTAATGGACAACAACGGAACCAGAGCAGAAACGCAGTGTCATAGCCAATGACTTTCAGAGGATGACTGTCCAAATCTGATCTGATGGCACAGAGGTATAAATTACCCCATGATATCCCAATTGAATACAGTGCAATACAGATTTTATTTCTATAGCACATTTAAAACAACTGCCGTTGACCAAAGTGCTTTCCAGCATCATTAATACTGAGACAATTAAATTCAGTCACACAAACAAAATAAATCCTGTTCACTCTAATTAGTTCTAAAAGCTATACTAAAAAGATACGATTTCAATCTAGACTTAAACGCATCCACAGATGGGGAAGATTTTATGTGCATAAATTAATGTGCATTGGAAGAGGGTCCCATAAACGTGAAAAGGCCATATCACCTTTTGATTGCACAGTTTTTTACAGTCGCTAGGACACATTTCTCAATACTTGGGTCACTTTTTCAAAACTCTTCACACTGTTCTCCTAACCAATTTTCAGCTCGGCACAGCAGTTAATTTCACATTCAAAATGCACTAAAACTACCAAATCACTTCATACATGTCTCAAATCAACACATTATTCCATAACACTAGCAAAGGTTGACAGCCAACAAACACACTTTATCACCCACAAGACCTAAAAAACACTAACAACAGGTAACTTTATACAATCTTTTCCTCTGTAAATGCTTTCTGTCTTCTACCTCTCTACTGTTTAGAATTCACTGCTGCAATATATGTTACTAGAATGAATCAGACATGATGCAGTATGCTTCAGCCTACTTTATATATTTTATCTTTTTTTTTTTTTTTTTTTTTTGCTAATTCTAATGTACAAAAATGTGTCTACACACAATCCACCGATACAGATACAAAAGGAATCAGCTGTGGTTTGTCATACCATTTAATTTTTAGATTCTAAATATATTTCATTACAATATAAATGTAGAAATGTGGCAAAATGCTGTCGTATACAGTTTTGTATTATGTTATTGCTTTGAACTTAAGTTTAACAGGTTTAAAAACAGTTTGTAAGCATGTGCAAATTGGCATGTGGATACACAGAGTTTTGGCGGTTGTTGTGTCGAAGTGAGAAAAGAATTAATGTAATTTGAAAGATGTACTGTAGTCATTGAATGCATTTTGTGCCAAAGCAATGATAAATGATCCACAGTTTAGCCCACATATACTTCTGTTGTGCTCACTGTGTAAAGAGTTTTGAAAAAGTGATGGAGTATTGAGAAATGTGTCCTAGCAACTGTAAAAAACTGTAATCTAGTTTTAGGAACATGAAGAATCATCTGACTAGGTGATCTCATATTTCTTGTATTTTGATAAGGCATCAAAATGTCACCAATATATTTTGGGGCAATACCATGCAACCCTTTAAAAACCATCAACAGAACCTGTGACCCTGTGAGATAACTATATATAAGGAATTACAGTAGTTAATGCATGAATGCATGACAAACAAATGCATGAATAACAGTCGCAAGTCCTTAAAAGAAAAAAAATGGTTTCAAGTTGATAAAACCCAGCATTAACAACAGTGACCTTTTATCTGAAATCAGAGCTGAATCCATGATAACTCCCAAATTCTTGCATGATCTGAAACACTTATCGACATAGAGGCCAACCTACCTATAATTTCCTTAGAAGCAGAAGAGGGTCCAACAGAAAACAACACACTCGAGTCCATCCAAAGATCGAGAGCCTTTTGGATTTATTGAAATATATGACTGGGCATTGTCTGCATATAAATTATACATAATGTTGTATTTATGAAAAAATTTGCCTAAAGGGCCCATTTTCGAACAAAAATATTATATGTCCAAGTATCGACCCCTGTGGCACCACTCTGCATGCAATTTAACTGATGTAGAACACAAATCTTCAATGCAAACCGAGAATGACCTATCCTTTAAATATGATTTAAACCATTCTAAGGCAGTACCCTTAATACCAAACGCTGCAATAAAATTCCATAATCAACAGTATAAAAGACAGCTGTGAGATCGAGTAAAATAAGTATAACTACCTTCCCAGAATCAACTGCAATAGATTAAAAACCTTAAGGAGGGCAGATTCTGTACTATGGAGGGACCTCAAACCTGACTGGAACATATCTATAACAGAAATAAGTTGTGAGAAAACAACCTACTCTAAAGTTTTTAATAAAAAATTTCATTTTGATATAGGTCGATAATTACTATTTACTAAAATTACAATCTAAATTTGGTCTCTTAAGAAGTGGCTCTACTAAATGTTTAAAACAATCAGGAACATTTCCATTGATTAAGCTATTGAAAAGAGACTGAATAGTGGTACCTAAAAGATGATCAGAAAGACAAATGTCATCTACAACAGCATTAGTAATTGGGAGACCCAAAGACAATACAAGATCAAGGGTTTGGCCACCCCTCTGAGTAGATCCTGACACAAACTCAGTAAAATTAAGAGTCAATCAGCGGCAAAAATGTACTATCCAATGGCTTTGAAGGACAGCACACGTGTTATTATCACAGGTAGGAAATGTGACACAAAAACTCAGAAAATGAATGAATAAAATCCTTATTATACCTTGGAGGCCTATAAATAAGTACACATACCTGTACTGTAGCAATGAAGAGACAGAACAAACCTAAATATTGCATTTTGAAGCTGGAAGATATCCTAGTTGGCAATTGACAACATTTCAACTAATTTTCAGGAATTAGGATGTTCAAATAAATAGGTGTGATTTGTAATAGAGGAATTCAAACTCTAAATTTCCAGTTAAATTTCGTAAATGGAAATTAGTAATTTTATATGATGAAGACATTAAAATTGAAAAATAGATTTTTGATGGAGTTGAGTAAACAGCAGTTTTGTGTCGTGAATGACAGGGTGAGATGCTCAAGCTCAAATGCCTGTGTGACTTTGTGTCTCATGTCAGAGTCTCTTTCTCTTCTCAGTCTTGGTTAGGGACTTGTTATTATCTCATTTATTTTATGTAAATAACCTCAAATTATCCATAAAACAAAGATGTTTGAAATCTCTCCCACTTCATCTGGTTCTAATTAATGTTTTACAGCAAACAATTACAGTCTACTGGAGCCTGGGAGCAGGAACACACACACACACACACACACACACACACACACACACACACACACACACACACACACACACACACACACACACACACACACACACACACACACACACACACACACACACACTAGTTTATAAATGACACAACAATCAAATTGGATATGTTTGAGTTGTAAACAGATAATAGTGGATTTTTTTCAAGGAATTAAATGCAGGCATTAGGATGTTCAAAATAGTTGTTATTAAAGTAAGAGGGAGTGAGACATAAAAATGGAATAGAAACCTCAGAGCTTGGAAATACTGCACAGTTATACTATATCACAATATAGTGCACAGTTTCATAAGCATATAATAGCTCATTTGAAAGACACAGTAACAGGTGCTTAATGTTGCCATTTCTGTAATATTTCACCTAGAGAGTCTTATATTCATCCAGGAGAGAAAAATAGATGAAATCTTTCATTTAAAATGGCCCATGATATCCCTTTCTCTTTTAAACTGCGTAAAGAAAGAATAAAACATCAGGGCTTTTGAAAAGCACATTAAGCAGAAAGCAATTAACAGATACACGGTGTGGTTAATTTAGTAATAATACCTCAGCAGCTGGAACTCGGGTTAGTTCAAGCTGTTTTATCCTCTCTCCAGCTGCTTCTGCACTGACAAGTGTGTTAAAGCTGAAGAGGATTTGGTCATAATGAAGAAGACACATATAGATTTGTCTGCTGGAAGTGAACCATTGGGGAATAGAGATTATCATATGGAAAAAAAGCCAAACCCCGATGTATTTTGCACACTAAGTGAGTGAATGTGGCTGGTGTATCTGTAGGAGGGGATCTGATTTTCTTAGGTTTGTGTTTAGGTTTGATTTCAGCCTGGTTTTAGTTTGGTTTTAAAGCTGTTTTTAGTCTGGGTTTTTTTTTCATAGTGGTGAGCATTGGCATGCATTTAAAGCCATCTTATGCTATCCACCACAGATGTGCGGCTAGCAGGAAGCATTTTTATGCTATGTGGAGAAAAGAAAACGCTTGAACCCTTATGATATTTGACGGATGTATGAACATATAAACCTAATTTACACATTTGTGTGTGTTAAGCACTAAATCAGAGCATTTCCCAGAAACAGAGAGACAGCGAGGTTATAATGGGCTTATATGAGCTGTTTTTCTTTCATTTTTTCAGACCGCAAAGTTTTAAGCAGTATGTGGATTCTATTTCTATTTTTATAAACCGAATATGTTTTGTTATTGGATCTGCTCTCAACCAACTCTGAATAACAAGCAGCAACTCTGGCCGTTACTGGTGACTGTCAAAATAAACACACCATGAACAAGTCAGAGAAGCTGCGCCTGATTCCACATCTGACCTGTTGTAAATCAGAATTCACCACACAAGATATGTCCTTATACAGGTGTGTGTGTGTGTGTGTGTGTGTGTGTGTGTGTGTGTGTGTGTGTGTGTGTGTGTGTGTGTGTGTGTGTGTGTGTGTGTGTGTGTGTGTGTGTGTGTGTGTGTGTGTGTGTGTGTAATGTTTTTGTTATAAAATCTGATTTAATTTTTTGTTTTATATGTATATTTTATGATTTATATAATTTATATTTCAGAATTACACATAAAAGAAAGAAAAAGTATAAATGTATAAAAAGTTAATTTGATCAATCTGGTAATGGTCCACAGGGAAGGGACATTGGTGAGAAGTTTTGCTGATTGTTTTTGTGTGTTATTGTGTAAAAATAAAAAAAACTTTGTAAGAAAAGCACATGCCATTGTCCTACCACTTTGTACACACACACACACACACACACACACACACACACACACACACACACACACACACACACACACACACACACACACACACACACACACACACACACACACACACACACACACACAAACTTTTTTATATCCTCATAAACTCTCAGTATCATTTAGTGCACTTACTCTCAATGTGTTTAGCAGTGAAACTAAAATGCACAGAGCAAAAACCATTCCACATATGGCACATTTGTTTTGTTGCTTGGAAACGTATTGTTAAATGAGAGAGAGTGAGACAGTGAGAGAAAAAGAGAGAGAGAAACATGATGGAAAGAAAATAAATAGCACTGCAGTTTGCAGCACAAAGTAAGTGGCAAACATTATGGGAGTGAAAATCATTAAAAAATCTTAATTTATGGCTGTGGTCTGTTTGTCATTTGGCTTGGCTACTGCTCTGTTGCATAAGTTAAAAACGGATAATTATATTCATGAACAAAGAAGCTAAATGTGCTCTCTAATAAAGGGCTGAGCAACGGAGCACACACACAATGTCATGGCATTCAGCTCCAGATGGGTCCAGTCCAGCATCACATGGATCCACTTTAAACTCAGTAGGAGAGAGGGAGAGACAAACCATTGTTTCTTATCAAGATGATATGATGTCTTATGGTTGTTTCAGACATCACCTGCCTACATTTGCATTGCCCGCTAGTCGGGTCCTGATTACTTCTTGCATTGTGTGACCAAAAAAAAAAAAAAAATCATACTGTTGCTCTCTTGTTCTCTTTTTAAACACATTTCACCTACTCACCTGTTTGTGTCCTATAAGTGTGTGTGTGTGTGTGTGTGTGTGTGTGTGTGTGTGTGTGTGTGTGTGTGTGTGTGTGTGTGTGTGTGTGTGTGTGTGTGTGTGTGTGTGTGTGTGTGTGGTTTATACAGAGACGATAATATGGTGAGTGAGGGATTAAGAAAGTATATTTCTACTGGTCTAAGCCGGAAACTCATCCCACCTCATAAAGAAGAAAGAAAGAGTTTTGGAAATGGAGTGACAGAGAGAAATGAAATCAAGGTAAGGCAGGCGTTACTTCCTTTTTTTTCTTTATTCATCTTTCGCTATTTCTGTTCGCAGGTGTGATTCGCATCCTGTGGGATCAAGAACTTTAAAGGCAGAAACCTGAGAGACCAAACCAGCTGGGCTGCAGGCCGACCGAGAAAGAAAGAGAGAGAGAGATAGAGAGAGAGAGGCAAGAACCTGAAGTTACAGTATATCAAACACATACACGTAAATTTCCCCTTAGAAAGCAAATTTATCAGTTTATCCGAAAATAATAAAGCCCAATTTGTTTTCATGTGGACTTTATTTGTACATAAAACTTTTTGACAGGGATGATGAAGAGGTGATTTTTATTTAAAGTACAGTACATTTATTACAGAGACTACTGTATCCTTCCACATGTTTAGTGTCTTGGGCACAATGGTGCAGCAAGGTTCAAAACTACAAGCCCTGATCTTTAATTACTGACACATTACTATACCGTAAAAATCATTAGGAAAAGTTAAAAAAAAAGAAAGACTTTTGAGTTCTCTCAGCAATGTTTTTGCATATTGTGCCAGTGATACTTCTCTTTTTTTTTGTGCCAATTTGAATATAATATTATTTTGAATTTAATAAATTAGCAATACAAATGTTAAAATACAAATTCATTTGAGAGCGTTTCATGTTTTGATATGTGTATCTGCAGGGCCTTTAAACATGTGACCCCGGCTTAAACCAGCTAAACTCGCTGGAGATATATTAATATAGTATGAGGTTGGCAAGATTTTTTTTTTATTATGCTCACCATGATATATGATAACCATTTTGATTGTATTTTACTATAATTTAAAATGTAAATAATGCTGCTTAATATTTTTGTATAAATTGTGATACCGGTAAAAAAAATTCAGGATTTGTTGCTGAATAGAAAATGTATAAGAACAGCATTTATTTGAAATAGAAAACTTTTGTTGCATCACAAGTCTTTACTGTCACTTTTGATCAATTTAATGCATCTTTGCTGAATAAAAAATAAATAAAAAATACAAATAAATCTTACTCTGATTATTGTTTTTTATTTTAAATCACATTATTGGTGCTCATTTAACTGTGGACACTGACCCCAAACTTTTGAAAAAATTTGACTGTGTTGTCTTCATTTAAACCATTTTAAAATGGTATTTTAAAATAGCATACGTTTTTTTATTCATATTTTTGGGCAGTAGTCTCTGATTGACTAAAATGAAGCTAAACCAAACGCAGAGCTGTCGGTCTTGCAGACTGCTACTTATTATCTCTTTCAGCCTCTTACAAGGCCTCATGCCACACTTACAAGCATGGGGCACTGGTGTGCCTGTTGTCTGTTTTTGTTTTGGCTTTGTTGAAACCCTAGAACACAACAGAGGCACACTAGCAAACATGGTGTCACTTAGCCACAAGCACAGACTGAAAGCAGTTGTGGTCTCTCTTTCTCTCGCGCACACTCTCTGTTTTTCCCATTCGTCTCCGGCATTGTTTTATGGCCTAGTTCACATCTTTGCGAACTTGTTTTTGACATGCCGGAACATTCCCTCCTCGTCCATGTGCTCTGTCAGCGAGTCGTCACATCCTCACTAAGCACCACACTCGTCCATTTTGAGCAACTCAACTCTCTCTCTCTCTCTCACTCTCACTCTCACTCTCTGCCATCGCGACAGGACCAGTCGTGTCTGCTAACAGCTGTCAGTATCGGTGCGGTGTAGCCTGTACACTTCATTCCCGGAATGATCTAACAAATGTAAAAATCTGAAAAAGCAATAAAGACACAAGTAGGGTAAAGGCGTACATTTTGGTAATGCACGCTTCGTCTTTGATGTTGAGATCTTTTCCTCGCTGCCGCTGCTGAGATTATGTCTCTCTTGTTTTATACATGTTGCTTCCATCAGAGCGGGGAAGAAAAGAGCGGCTCGGTAATGGTTAGCACATGGCTAGCTTTTGTCTGTGTGGTTTTTGTTCTGGTATCAGATCTCTCTCGCTCACTGTATTAGACCGAAGTGTGAGACAGGTTTTATCGGGTGTAACTGGGCTTTGATGTGACTGAGACTCATTAAGACGTGCTTGTGTGTGCACACACACACGCTGCCGTGAGTTTTGAAAAGTTTCAACTCGGTTGCCTTTGTGTCTTTGCCTTCTTAAGATACATCTGGCGGCCATTCAGCCATCCTCTATGTGCGCCAACATGAGCATGTGAGACGTTAGACTGCTGCTTTTCACCCAGCGCTAACACCTCGCACATGAACACACATATCCTCGCCTAACATTTGGTTTCGGTAGAAGTGTCTCCCTGCCATTGACCTAATAGCTGTGTAGTCTCATAATGTCTTAGATCAGGCCATAGGAAACTGGTCCTAGATCAGTTAGGAGATTAGCATGCTCACCTGGAGTACAACATTCCCCTTTTTTTTCATTTCAAGAGAAAATCCATCCCTCCTATCCATCCTTTTCACAATTCTCCATAACTCTACAGAATTATGGGAGAGTTTGAGTTGAGGGATTGTGTGGAACTGATTAAATTTATTGTTATAGTTTTAAGCTCAAATAACCATCATCATTAAATGCTCAATAAATCCCATCCAGCCAACAGTAGATAATGGTGAACCAGGTTAGGGAATGGCATGTTTAATAAAATGGTAATGGTACAGTTGCCAAATCTAACTGATAATGATGTAAGATGTTTCTTCTCTGACAGATGCTAATATCAAACTGATCTTATAATAGCTGTTGGTCTGCTAAACAGCATTGATCGACAACTTAATAGCTAATCATTCAATATAGGATTCTCTTAACTCGATTCATTCTCTGAATTGATTCAAAGGTGAATGAATGAATAATCAGAAATTTAGGCACAGCAACTGAAAAGTAAAAAAAAAACAGTATCAATATTTATCCTTATGAATATAAATGATACTTTTTTTTCAATTAGAAAATCAATTTGATCTCTGTGAAAATAACTGTTTTTGTCTTAGATTGTTCTTAAAACATGAATAAAATATACATTTCTAAATATAAACCCTGACTCACAGATTGAAAAAAAAAACATCTGTGATTGCAAATTTGAAAATATGGTATATTCTTCCAATGTTTGTGATAACTATTAATAAATGTTATGCATATTTCTAAGGTTTCAGAAATCCTTCTTTTTCTCCTACTTCAAATAATAATTTGTCCAATAGTTTGTCCACACTGTAAAGAGACTCATGGATCATGAGGGATCATGGGCTTGCAAGCTCTTCACCGCAATTAAACCACAAGTAATATATTATCTTCTCTGTAAAGCAGTAGTTTCCTGTTGTATACAATGTTTTCGGGCTAATTGGGGCATATAATACTTAATAATAATTTTTTCAGCAAATGTATTCTGAATATGGACATAAATATGTAACTTGCTTTCCATATCACATATTATGCTCTTTTTCTTTCTTACTTTTTTTTATATAATTGGGAAAAAACAGACATATTAATGCATTTATAATTATTTTCCCTCTGAGGTTTAGAAGTGTAGACCTTAGATCCAGGCTCTCTTATGAAACCTTTTAAGGAAAAATACTTTTGCAACATGTGTGATGAAATTATGATTGTATCACTATGAATTATCATAAACAACCACAGATGAAAATCTTTCCATGCTTGCAAAACTCACTGTGGTTGCATACACTGTTAGACATTTTATTGTATTTTTGCGGTAACTTACTGGCAGCACTATTGCCAGTAAGTTACTGTAAGTTCCACTTTACAGTAGCTTACCTGTAAATGTGTTTTACGGTATGATGCCCTTACTGCAATTTTTTTTACAGTAAGATGGCCTTACCGCAATTTCATTTTACAGTAAGATACCCTTACCGCAATTTCATTTTACAGTAAGATGCCCTTACCGCAGTTTCATTTTACAGTACAATACCCTTACTGCAACTTATTTTTCAATTATTTTACACTATTAATGCTATTGAATTGAATAAATTCCAAAAAAGTTACTTGAGTTCATGTACATCAGCATATTTATTATTTACTATCACAATTAATTACATTCAATTTACTTATTGTGATGCAACATTTAAAAGAGAAATTCATGCATAACAAATAAAAGCAGATCATGACAATACGCATTTTTTTTTTCTTAAATCAAATACAAAATACACTAACAGTTCTCAGCTAAAACAAGAGGAAATTAAATCAAAAGGAAATGGCACCCACCTCTCTACTAATCCCAAAAAAATAACAATATACATTTGTATGATAAAGAACAATACAACAAAAGTTTACAAATAAATAACTGGCTCCTCCAATCACAGCAGATTTACACCCGATCATTGGCGTCAGGTGGCAGCAATTCCTTTCTGCTTATGGGAAGTAGAGAGAGAGAAACAGGGAGAAAGGGGAAAATAAATTAAAATAAATAAATAAATAAAAAATACATCCTTGGACATAACACACTCAAACAGCAAGTTCTACAGATTGTAGCACCAGCACCAGATTTGGTAGCACCGCACATGTAATATGAGCTTAATCACCGTCTTTCTTAAAGGTTCTCTAAGCGATCCTGGGTGACGTCACTTCTTGTTGACGTTCGAACTATTGCCAAACAAAACGGAGGCTAGCTAGACCCTCCCTCCTCCTCATCCGCGCACTAACAACCCAAACCCCACCCCCAAATCCTTCTTGTCGGTTATTGGCTGGAACACTGTTTGTTATGTTGTGGTGCGGGTTAGTCCAGTTTGTTTTTGTTGCTGTTTGTGGAGCCTGGGGTGTCTACAGAGACCGCGTTTTTTTAGAGTGTGTTCAGGAGACAGATAGCTAGCGGATAGTGAGGAGATATTTGCAGTATGTGACAAAAAAATGTTTGGCCTAAAAATGTGTGACATCGCTTAGAGCACCTTTAAATTTAGACTTTTGTCTCAGTGCATGCGTTGTTTTAGTTTGGCAGGGTCGCCACTAGCTTAGCTTAGCATAATGAATGGAATCTTTTGTTGCCAGCTAGCATGTTCTGAGTAAAAGTGATATAAAAAAAACACCTAATTACTTCTTGTGGCCTGCGTATTCACAACGAGTACAAATAGCGATGCAGATTAAGACTAGGCGATTTCCTAGACAGATTTTGACTTGGGACTATATTAGGGTGAAGCACAGAAGAGGGTGACTTCTCAGACAGTCAAGATCCAGAACCATACCTCTATGAACCAGAGTTTTCAGAAGAGGAGCTGCGTGCTTTGGAAATAGAACAACAGGAGAAGGAGGTTGCGATCGCTCAACAACCTGAGGACGTGAGGATGAGAGCCAACACAAACTGGTGGTGTGAGTGTGGGGGAATATGCCAACCTATGCCGACTGAAATAAACTCAACACAATCCAAAAGCGAAGATACTCGGTGCAGGTCACGCCGGTAAGTTGACAGATTTCATGTGTTGCGTGATATCTCTGCGCCCAAGTAGCAGTGCTTCGCCTGTGCTTCACCATGATATAGTCCCAAGTCAATATCTGCCTTGGAAATCACCTAGTCTTAATCTGCATCGCTATTTGTACTTGTGAATACGCAGTAGTAATTAGGTGTTTTATTTTTTATCACTTTTACTCAGTACATGCTAGCTGGCAACAAAGGATTCCATTCATTATGCTAAGCTAAGCAAGCGCCGACCCTGTCAAACTAAAACAATGCATGCACTGAGACAAATGCATTTGCCCACCTATCTAAATGTAGGAAAGACGGTGAATAAGCCCTATTTTAAAAAACGGTGGAGTGTTCCTATAAAAGAAAACTCCGGTGAAAAATAAACCTAGGGGTAATTAGCACATGGTTACAGAGTAGATCGTTCTCTGGGATGCGTTTTCATGATAATCGAATGTAAAGAGTTTTATCTCTAAAAACAGATTAGCTTATAACGCTAGTATATGGGGCAGAGAGTAAGTTTAAGTAAATCGCTAGTTAATACCACTAACAAGGCTCAAAATAGCCTCACACTACCACGGTAGCATAATGAGGGTCCTTACATGCAAACCGAAGCATTGAGAACTTTGTAAGTGTACAAACAGTTTAATAAGAAGATACTTAATAAAGACAGTACATTACACGTATTCAGACACAGCCATCTTGGAAAACAGTCTCGACAAGTCGAGCAACGAACGCTGTGCTAAGTGATATGAACTGTGACTTGTTCATTTTTGTATTATTATTTGTATTTATTTATTTTCTCTGTTGCGTTCAGTGCTTTCTTCCGGAAACAACAGAAGATTCCAAGTCACAGTTCAAATCACTTAGCATGGCAATCGTTGCTCGACTTGTCGAGACTGTTTTCCAAGATGGCTGTGTCTGAATACGCGTAATGTACTGTCTTTATAAAGTATCTTCTTATTAAACTGTTTGTACACTTACAAAGTTCTCAATGCTTCGATTTGCATGTAAGGACCCTCATTATGCTACCGTGGTAGTGTGAGGCTATTTTGAGCCTTGTTAGTGGTATTAACTAGCGATTTACTTAAACTTACTCTCTACCCCATATACTAGCGTTATAAACTAATCTGTTTTTAGAGATAAAACTCTTTACATTCGATTATCATGAAAACGCATCCCAGAGAACGATCTACTCGGTAACCATGTGTTAATTACCTTTAAAGGATTCACGGACACCCTGAGAACAGCAGGGACAAATATTTAATGGAACTGCAAAAATTGTGTACTGGTGTTGGTGTCTGACTGATTGTGGTGGCCTGTCCGGGCCAATTTTTTGTACCAGTCCAGCACTGCATAAGAAACTTACCTAATTTGATGTTCTCCACTCAATTTCGGTGAGCCTCTGCAGAAACGTTGCTACCCGGGAGTTGATGGCAGTCACCTTTCTCTTTACAACACCTCCTGTCTTTCGACTTGTGTCAACTTTGGCCGTGCACAACCTCTTCAGGGTTGATCCTTAAAAAGAATCTTAAAACAAACACAGGTCTTACATTTTCATATTAACACATACAGTAGTCATCTTTAAAAGCGGCCCTCTAACACTGCACAGTTATACTAGTGAACTCACTCAAAGCCCAGAGAGAAGGAAATTAATAGTGGAAAAAAAGTTGTTAGTTTTGTGTTTTTTTTGCAAACAAAAAATATTCTCGTCGCTTGATAAACTTAAGATTGAGCCACTGTAGTCACTTGGAATATATTAACGATCTCTTTAATAACTTTTCTGGGCCAGCAAGATTCATTCCCTCTGAAAGCCTATGGTGGAGTGAGACAGCTCTCAGATTTCATCAAAAATATCCTAAATTGTGTTCGGAAGATGAACGAAAGACTTACATGGTTGGAACAACATGAGGGTGATTTAATTACTGACAGAATTATCAATTTTGGATGAACTAACCCTTTAAAGTATTATTTAAATCATTTTATATTTTTATAATCAAAACCTTCTATTTAAAACATTAAAGTACGCGTGAACCGGAAGTTGCAAACGACTTGTCTCCAGTGTTGTGACGTATTTCCCAGTGAAACAGAATATTGAACAGAGGGCAGGGTTTTACTTTAGCGCTCCTCCTCTCCGTCTCTCGCTCAAAGCAGAGTAACGGTTTGAGGGGAGTGGTTAAGCGTTTTCCAACCCAAGCCGTCAAGCCTACATCATCAGAAAAGGAACGCCATTTCAGACCGGAAGTAACTTTTCAGACTTTGATTAGATTACCACGGCAAACTATTTTTTCTGTGTATTAACTTGCACGGATTCATTGTTCACCACAAGACTAGTAATATGCGCTAACAAAGTAAACAGGGTCAATCTTGATTTTAATGCTGACTTTAATCTCATAACACTGTTATCAATAATTTAAATGCATTCCTGCCACTTCTGAGGCTCATTTAAGTCCCAGTGAACCGGAAGTTGCAAACAACTTTTTTCCAGTGTTGTGAAGTATGAATTTTGTTGATTCTGATTTAATTTGATTGATATCTTATTCTTCCTGATTGTGTTGTATTATTATACCTCAATTTATATTAATTTATAAATTTGACATAAAGGGCCCTATCATACATTTAGATCGTTAAACCAGGGCCCAAAATAAGACACATTTAATATGGTTAAATGAATAAATTAAAGAAAGCGTAGGGCCTGCAAGGCTCCATTATCACATAATGCATCTGATAGTTACTCAAAACATATACTTACAAAGCCAAAGACCCTCAGTGCTGTGGTTCTTAAAAGAGCCTTTGGGCTGTAGTTAGCTCCTGTTGACACAGACAAAAGAGAAAAAGAAGAAACATTATTTTTTCATCGATGATTATTGGCTAATGACTATATGTTATGAACATGATTAATCACAGATCTATGACTGCTAGATTGATCACTTACACATTCAGATGACAATCGACACTGAAAAAAGAGAGAAGAGAATATAACTTTTTAGCCTACAACATGCAGGAGGGAGAGGGGGAAGGGATAGGGGGGCCGTTTTACCAATAATTAGCATAGCATTTCTAAAATATTTTGCAATGAAAATGTATCAATTAATCTATTAGCCTGCCTTTATATTGCGTTAAAAAGCGTTACTATTTTAAGCATGTCTGTCCTTTGCAGAGTGAATCCAGCACGTGTGATACTATTATGTAAATTTAGCTGTCACTTCAGAAATAGTTTGCAGCTGTCGGTCCAATACATCTCTTACATCGTGTTTACACTTTGTTAATGAGAGGATTCATATTCATATCACATTAATATTCATTCTTTATTGTCCTCAATAGAGGACATTTGTTCGCGAGCCCGAAATTCGCGAGCCTGCATAAATCGACAAGAGACCAACAACTACCGGTAATCTGTGATTGGCTACTGCTGCTCACCGCTGCAAAACCCGTTGTAAATGGATTAATTTTCCGTTCTCCAGAGCGTGAACACAAATAAGCACAAATATACACTGGGGCGTTTGGCAAATCTGTTGCGCCAAAATATTATTACAGTATCAATTGAGGGTGCTCTTGCTTGCGTTTGAGGGTGCATAGCACTCCCATAGAATCGGCCTGGAGCGAGAGCGCGAGAGAGTGCCTTTGAAAAAAACGCGCTAGGTAACTTCAAAATAGCCTAACGTCACACACATTTACGGTATTTTTTTAAATGACGAGTAAAATATGCCTTAACTGGTCGTAAAAATTACGGAAAACCATTGTTTGTGTAAATACTAGATTGGGTCCATCGACTGGAAAAGGCAGTCAGACATAATGGGATATGAAAGCGGCAGTTTTTGAGGAAAACTAAGTTCCTTCAGACTGTCCTTTTAGTAATAATAGCCTATTAGATTGTATTATTTACTTTCTTCATACATTTAGCTATATTTAATTGATATTGGTAATAGTTTACGCTGTAAAAGTAACATAAAAGAAATTTGTTCAGTTAAATTAGCCTACTTACCTCAGAAAAACTCACAGCTGGCGTCTGTGGCGATCCACTCTCAGCAGGGACGTCTGATAAGCGCGCGCTTGACACACAAACCCCTGTTTACATTCTGCGAGGCTGTTGCGCGGGCTCTGCACGCGAGCAACAATTAAAATAGTAATTTTATAAAATTATAAAAAATAAGGTCTAATGTCTATGTATGGGAACCAGTTTTTTGAGAAAATTCTAATATAAAAATGACTTATAAAATGACATAGAATTAAAATAAATCCTTCCATCCACGTGTTTTTTATTTAACTTTTAAACATACAGCGTGTGCATTGCTTATTGAGAATGCAGATTCATGATTTTCATCTGCAGAACACAGGGGAAAAAACTATAAAACATTTTTATATGACATTTTAATAGGCCTAACACATTAATACAATATGCATAGCCCTATGAGTAGCCTAATACACGTTGTGTACACAATGAACACAAGTGCAGTCATCCCGCGAATTATAAGGCAATGATTAGGCAAGTTAGGCAACTATATTAATATATATATATATAGGCTATATATTGTGCAAAAGTTCATGTATTTCAGTAATTCAAATTAAAAGGTGAAACTAATATATTTAGTATATAACTATGATTATACTTTTCAGAGGGCCGACATTTCTGTATTTAAAATCCTTTTTTAATTTATTAATGTATTGATAATTTTTTTTCTTTTTTCATATTTTTATTTATTTATTATTATTAAAAAAAAATTCCTGTATAGTGCTTTGCATATATGCCAATTCATATATACTGCAAAGAGGCAGGCCTTGTCAAAAGAAGCCTACACACTTCAAGAAATCTGTCTTCTTCATTTACAGTAGCACTACTGCTTTTGCGTAAACAGTAAAGTACTGTAAATTACCATATACAGTAAGTTACTGTAAATTTCACACAAAATACCCACAATGCAGTGCATATTACAGTAGTTAACCGTAAATAATATAAGTGGTATTTTACTGGGCTTTTTTGCGGTAAGTAACTGTAAAATTACGGCAAAGTCTAACAGTGTACTATACCTTGCATGAGGTCTGACTGACTGTGAAAATGAAATCTAATGCCTTAGATAAATAATTAACTTTGCATTATGCACCTCAAAACCTGTTATATTTGCTATATTTAGTTTTTTTTTTTTTTTTCAAATAATGTAAAAACAGAACTGGTGGCAGTTACTTTTTCTTTTTATTATCCATGATTGAAGTAAAATCGACTAACAGAAATATCATACAATTTACTACTGAGCTAAAGCCAAATTTTTCTATCAGTCGTTTCCAAGAATACTTACACAAAAATCCTGCAGGGAGACTTTGTGTATATTACTTAATACACACTATAATGATATAATTATAGATGATATATGTTATGTGGGAAAAAATGTTTATGTCTCTCTGAGTAATGAAGCGTCTCAGGGCACTTAGGTCTGATAAAGCTTTTGAATGCTAAACTGACCAGTGGTTGACACTAACTGAGGCCTGCTCTCATCATTTTTAGTGTGCTCATAAAACAAATGGTTTTGTCTTGAAACAGTTGCATCTGGCAGTCACAGCTTTTTGACTGATAAGCTCTTACTTCATACACTGACTCATTTCTGATAAAAACATCTGTGTTTTTTCAAGTGTGACCTGCATCTCTTTCTCTACCCCCTCCACCCCCGATCTCCCTCTCTGCTGTGTCTTTTATTCATTGCCAGAAAAATATCAATAACATAATGCCACAAAGCTGTTACCAAAAACCAAACCATTAAAATATCTTTTTTATGATACCGATCTTATTTTCCCAAGTATGCTACACATCTTTTGTAAATTTGAAGCTTATTTTTTTATCAGTTATTAAATGTATTTATACATTGATTGATTTCTATCAAGGAAAAAAATAACTGTTTATCTAAAATTCACCACAGTATGACTTAATTTATTTAAACCATGCTAAAACACACACACACACACACACACACACACACACACACACACACACACACACACACACACACACACACACACAAAGCAAATGTAAAGATACACTCTAAAAAATGCTGGGTTGTTTCAACCCAATTTTGGGTAAAATATGGACAAATCCAGCCGTTGGGTTAAATTTTTACATTACATTTTAACCCAACATTTGGGTTTGTCCATATTTTACCCAAAATTGGGTTGAACCAACCCAGCATTTTTTAGAGTGTATTATTTACAGTAGACAAGCCATATTGTCTTTAAAAAATTGATTCTCCATATAGGGGAACTGATTTTTAACCAGGCAAGCAGGATGAGGCCGAGGGCCGTGAGAACGGGGTGAAGCCAGTGTCGTGACTAATAATGAACCCTGGACTATTTTATGTTATGTTTTGTTTATGTGTGTGCAGCAGTGGTCCATGAGGTGCTGCTGCCGCTTTTACTTTGTTGTATGTTTATTTTATATGATTAAAAGTTTGTGAAACGTTCGGTGGTTCAACATATTAAAATAATGGTGTAAAAGTGAAAAACTACAATACCCATATATCTGCAATGAGATCTCCACCAATTAGATAATCACAACCTGCTAATTTCTCCCAAATAGCTCCGCCCACTTCCATGAAGTATCTGAATTATTTAATAGGGCCATTACCTCAGAGGACTTAAAGGGATAGTTCACTTTAAAAATTAAAATTCTGTCATCATTTACTCACCCTCAAGTTGTTTCAAACCTGTATTAATTTATTTCTTCTGCTGAACACAAAGAAAGATATTTTGAAGAATGTCAGTAACCAAACAGTAGTCTGTACCCATTGACTTCCATAGTAGGAAAAAAAAATACTATGGAAGTCAATGGCTACAGTCATCTGTTTGGATACCCACATTCTACAAAATATGTTCTTATGTGTTCAGCAGAAGAAAGAAATCCATTCAGGTTTGGAATAACTTGAGGGTGAGCAAATGATGACAGAATTTTCATTTTTGGGTGAACCATCCCTTTAAGGTAATATAATAGGTAAGATCTCAATATATGATTTATATACAATATATTTATTTATTTGGCATGTGTGACTGAACTTATTTGGTATTTGAGACTTAGACAGACAAGTTAACAATTTGGTAAAAGGGCCTCCAATGTCATGGATTGTTGGTGGAAAATCTTTTAGTATTTTATTTGCAGTAATGAGAGGAAAGAAGAAGCAAATGCCCTTTTGAGAAAAGAACGAGAGTGGAGCATTAACGTGATCTGCCATGACATTTCCCCAAATCAATCTGGACTAAAAAGGTTTAGTTCAATTGGGTGTGCATACTTAAGTTAATTATTTTCCAAGGATAAAGTGGAAGACTGGAACAGGGATCTAACAGATGTCACTGAACCTCTACATCCTGAAAGCTCAATAATCCCAAATATCCCTTAATTAATCAACAACGGAGAATAATGTTCTCCCTTTTCTCTTCCTCACAAGGATTTTTTCACCCCTGTTTGCTTATTTGTTGCCATGCAATTGCCTAAAGAAATTTACAGGCCTCATTTTTTTGTGACTGTTTTCATGGCACAGAAGTTGCTGCCTCGTTGCATTCAGCATTTAATCATCTTGCTTGCCTCTGTGGAATTTGTTAATGACAGTCCCCAGAACAGCTCTCTGGGCATGCTCAGTGAGAAGAGCGCAGAACTGTGGGCTGCAAGCATGTTTGTCCTATGAAAAGCTGTTTCTGTTACCAGCCAAAGCTGTTGTTTAACAAGTGGAAACCTCATCACAATTAAGCCTTGGTGGTTATGGCTTGGCAGTGTGGAGATGGCAGAACCCGTTCCCTGTCTCTCACAGTTTTTCCTCTTTTTTTGGCATTACTTTTTTTTGCCTGTGGCTTTTCATGACTAAACATGACAACAAACAAACAAACAAATACATAAAACTGTGGTTTTACAACCTCAAAACAACCAGAAAAGCAGCGATGTGACAGTTAAACCTTGTTAGATCCCTCATGATAATTGACACACGACCCCCTGTGAATAATAAATACAGGAAGAATGGGCTCAAAGTTTGGATTAGTGTGTGTGTGTGAGTCAGAGCTAAATGCTGGACAGGTTGTATCTGTGACGGGTCGGCCTGGCAGGTGCAGCTCTCTGGTTGTGTCTAAGGCAGTGGAGAGCTTTGATCTCTCTTATTTAGGTGTGACAACTTTTTAGTGGTGTAAAGCACCGGTCAGATGGAGGCCGCCTCTAGTTAAGGCCATATGGCCGTATATATAGTGTGAGAAAGTGCAGAGGTTTCCATCAAAGAACAACGATGAAGCTAATGTAAGCTACAACATACCGCAGTCTGGAACCACAATCTGGAAAATCGTTGTAAAAATGAATGTGGCCTTTACATTAAAGGGCTTGTTCATCCAAAAATGAAAATGCTGTCATTATTTACTAACCCTCATGTTGTTCCAAACCCGAACAAATTCTTCCATGGAGTACAAAAGGAGATTTTCCACTCAATGTTTATGATGCTCTTTTCCATACAACCAAAATGAAAGGTGATTTGAACCTAGGACAATTTTTTTTTTTTTTTTAATGAATGAATCATCTGAAGCCGTACAATAACATTGTGTGACGGTCTAACCAAAGCTGTATTTATAGACTGAAAAACTTGTGAGAGGATTTGTGAATGGTAATGATGTGATGCAACCGATGCCGGTAGGTCACATGTCAAGATGATGAATGTATATTTATTACGTTCATAGTAAACACATTCATAGAATAGAACATACCTTTTTAACAGTCACAAAGTAACAAAAGAAGCACCAATACGATTTCAGATGCAGCCCTTTTTTGTTTCTTCCGTGTGTTGAACCAGTCAGTTGAATGAACAATTGAATCACTAACTTGCTTGTCGCCATCTACTGGAGTAACTTTTTTTGTCAATTATAACTTAAATTGTGGTCTATTCCACACATACACATTTATGTTTTTGGATAAATTAAGGCATAAAAGCATTTGTGTTCATTTATGGTATTTACATGTCTGACAAACAACACCGCAAAATGGTACTGAATTAGTTTGGTTTTGAGATTGTTCTTGCTGCTGTTACACTGCAGTCACCGAGAGGTCATTTGTCCAGCCGTGGCCATTTGAGATGTGTTTTATAGACCTTGTTTAATGATCACACTGCACTCTTAATACCCAGAGGATTGCTATTCTGCAAAACCACATTCTAAAACACTAGGCCAAGAGTAACCATGGCCAGACCTTACTAAAAAATATCTTATCCTTTAATTCAAAATAATATTTAAGAGAAATGTGGCTGCAGGGCACAGAAAGGTCAAACTATATTTAACATGTTCCTTTATTGTAAAACGTAACTGTATTTCTTTAATTAAAGTTTAATGGGACTTTACAGTAATGGGATGTCTACATATCTGAGTGCATAAAAGGAAACAAAATATAATTTTATGTGCTGTCTGTCGGCCACACCCCATCTTTAATAAAAACGAATAAACCTTGTCTGCAAAATAGGAAATTAGCCTATTACGCTTTCAGTTAATGAGCTGCATATTTTTTAAGAAACTGCAGGGTTAAAAAGTTATTGCCGGTTTGTCATAATTTGGCGGCCCCATTTTTTTCTGCCTTCTATTATTTCTTATGGGCTAATTAAGCTATTAGCCTCTCTAGAAACTCTTGCGCTTTCATGATACAATTTTAATGTTCTTTATACTTCTGCCAAGCACTCAGAGCTGCGCTTTAGGGGTATTTCAGTTCTGTGGTTCTGCTCTGTGAGGTGACAAAGTCAAAAACCTTTTATGAACTTTTCGTTTGTCAAAGTGGACCACAGAACTGAAATGCCCCTAAAGCTCAGCTTTCTCACCTCTTCATGCACTGATCATTCACAGTATCACATGCCGTTTTTAAAACTCATTACTAGTCACAATGTGTTGAATGTTTTGACCTCGACCCTGAGTTCATCTTTAAACATTTTTCTTACTGCATCTTTTTCTCCTTCTTTTTGCTCTTACTCCTCTGTACAACTTTACTAAAGGTTACTGTGCTTTTAATTAGCCTTCTACTCTGTTAGCGCAAGTATAATGAAAACACATTGCGTCGGCAGATCTGTTAAAACATTAGGGTGTCAGCAAACACTGAAGCTCGATGACATATAAATGTAATTTATCAGCATGTTTGTGTTAGCAATTTTGCTGTTCTTTTTCGAATGCCTTGCCGCAGCAGTGATGCTTTGTCATTTCAAAACGACAATGTCGGTCTTAATAATACCCAGATCCCCGATCGCAACTTCATACTAATAAACTGACTCCAGACTATTTGTGAGCTGAGATCTTTATTCAATGTCTTGTGACAGTAAAAAATGACTTAAAGCTAGCATTGGAGTTAAATGGGCCCTGGTGAAGTTGATCAGGTCTTTGCAACTGCTGTTATTTCTCAAGAGAGTGTTTACACGCCTCTCTGCCTATGCCATTTCCTGGCCGTAGATGTCGAATGCCAGAGCTCAGTTCAGATGAGGCAGCTTTCAGTCCCATATGGGATTTATTAGGAGAGGTAAAGCGGGCAGGCGTCCCTGATATGAAGAGATAAACCATGTATTTCCCTGATGATTAACGCAATTCACTGTGATGTCATCTAAAATGGCCAACACAAATCATCCTTTGACGTGACCACCCAAGAGTTAAAATGGCACGTCACACGTGAACGTGTAGGTTTGTGAAAAGAATGCGACCATGTGTGGATGGGTTAGAGCTTACATATGTTGGAGACAAAGAGCATTATACCGAACTTGGCCGTCATCCGTCCTGCATTCTGTCTCTTTCCAACTCCTCTGTGTTTGCCTCGTTGTTTTCAGTCTTTAACATTTATTGGCCAAACATTTAACAATGTGTTTCAATGAAAGTTTGGACCCTACTTTCTGCCACATAATAACTGTAGCGAAGGCGAGAGAGACGTACTTATTTTGCTCAGCAACTGTAAAAAATCTCTTGGCTGCATTTTCTGCATGTCTCACTCTCCCCCAAATCACATTGGTCCATTGATAGCTTGGCATTTTGTTGAGTTGTATCATTTGGTGTTTGTCAGGCACTATTAGTTCACCTCCTGACCCCACTGTCATCCAACAGTCTAACTGTACAGATCAAATTTGTCCTGTTAACCATCCTGTGTATTTCAATCTAGTCTTATTAGAGGCTGGTGGTGCTGAAATGGGCCTAATTCTCATTGTTCAGAATGACACGAACATCCAGTGGATCTGTAGTACATGTTCAAACACAGAGGTAATAAAATGGCAAAAAGTTTGATGATGTCATTGTTGGCTATGGCCAGTCAGAATCTGAACTTGTTATGAGTAGTGAATATTCTGTAGTTTAAGTGATTGACAGGGCCCCAGATGACGTTCTTTCGTGAAAAGAAAATAATGTTTTCTTTGAAAATGTACATTTATGGTTGGCACCAATGACCCCCGTGCAGCACGTCGACATGTAGCACAGTTGCACAGTCGAGTCCCGGCTTGTGGACCTTTCCCGATCCCGCACCCTCTCTCTCTCCAACTTTACTTCCTGTCAACTAAATGTCCTATCATAATAAAAGGAAAAAACTCCCCAAAAAAATCTTTAAAAAAACATTACATTTATGATTGTAACATCATATTTTACCTGAGCTGTGAACGTGCGTTTGCTGGCACTGTTGAATATGATGGGGGTGGTGATGGCGCAATGGATAAGACACTTGCCTTTGGTGTGAGAGACCCGGGTTCGAATCCACTGTGAGACACCAATGTGTCCCTGAGCAAGACACTTAACCCCTAGTTGCTCCAGAGGCGTGCGACCTCTGATATATAGCAATTGTAAGTCGCTTTGGATAAAAAGCGTCAGCTAAATGAATAAATGTAAATGTAATGTAAATGATGGGAAAAAATAAACTAGAGTAGAAGTGTAATCCTTTAAGTGAATTAAAAACACAATGTTTGTCAGAGCAGAAACCTTAAATGCCCCCTGTGTTGTAAATCAATGTTTTAATGCGGTTTTAATGTTGTTTATATGTTTATGTTGGGTTTTTAAAGTCAACGCCATTGCTGAGTATTTTCTTCTTAAAACTGAAACAAAGACAGCCTCAAAAACGCAGTTTGAAATCGCGATTGAAACTACCTTGTTAGCAATCACATCAACGTGTGATCATCAACGAGTGGATCTCTGAGCTGGTGTGAGTGAGTGGAGGCAGGGCTAATTTGCATATTCATAGATCTGCGTTTACTTTATGAGGCAAAGGGTGTAGAGTTACATTTAAGCATGAAGAAAAAAAAATTCAAGGAAAAAATTGCTTCAATTTGGTCATTTTGGTGATTGAAGATGAGTTTTATGGGATAAAATTATTAACTAGGGGACTTAAAGAGCAGTTTCAATTTGAACCCCAACTCGTTGTCCTTTCCGATCCTATCCCTCTTTCTCTCCTGCTTCCTGTCCAAACCCTACTACACTAGGCAAAAAACTAAAAAAATACATCTTAAATAAGCAACGTACAGTGTGACCAGTTTAGTCTGATTCCCAAACAAATGAATCTTATGAACTTAAGAGATGAATCCATGCTGATGACCTGGGCCTGTGGTGGAGAATGAGTTTGATGTGTAATTAAACTTGAGGTTCTGTGGGGTACGGACTGGATTGATTCCATTCCGGGAGCTTCCGAACAAATGGGTTTTTGGGGTGCGGACTGATGAGGCAGTGAACCCGAGGTTACCCCGTGAGTCAGCCCTAGAACTCCTTCTGTCCGATTTTAGAGAAAAAACGGGTCCATCTGAGATCCAATACATTTCTTAGGCGCCGAAATAACACCACAGACACAGTTTAATCGCCATGGAAAGAAAAATCTCAAATCTCCCAGAGTAAAACTATGATACTATGATAAAAAATATGATACACCGGTGTTTTGCTAGATGAAAAGTTTATCTATGTAGCATCTTTTTACTCTTTTAATTAATTTTATAACTGTATCATATATCTCTTTTAATTTATTTTAAGATTAACTGTTTTAATTTTCCTTGCTTTTATTTTGTGATTATTTGAATTCCTTTCTGTAAAGCACTTTAAATTGCCATAGTGTATAAAATGTGCTATATAAATAAACTTGCCTTGCCTTATGAATCCCTTTTTCTAATAAATTAATCTAAAAAATTAGATACCAGTTTGAAACACTAAACTGAATTGATCACTATTTTCAGCTATTTGCCAATATCATTAGGCTGATTGTCAATGTTTCATTAATAATTAAGCAAATTGTTTAATTATTTTTTATTTACAAGTGGAGGGTAGGCTACACACACACACACACACACACACACACACAACCACACACACACACACACACACACACACACACACACACACACACACACACACACACACACACACACACACACACACACACACACACACACACACAGAGACATCTTGCCTCCTCGCCATATGCATCCATAGAAAGCCTTTACTTTAAACTTAGATTTGTGGTGTGGACTCTTTCAGGGACCAGGAACCACAGGATTAGGTCCATAACACAGAGGAAACAAACTGTGAGAGATACAGTATTAAACATACTTTCACATGTTTTCTCTCACCGCAAACTGCCTGCTGCCTCCAGCCAAACCCTCCATCTTTACTGACCTCAAGGGTATGAATCTCTCTCTCTTTTTATTCCTTGTAATGTGTGCTTAGCTAAACGGATGGCTATGGTCAGCAAAGTCCAAAGATCCACCCTTTGATAAAACATTGCATCATTGTAGTTGTTGGCTGTCCTTTGTGTTGTAAACACTGTCAGATTGAGTCTATAAGTACATTGCTAATTGTTTTTTTCACCATGGTTGTGTACTGTTTAGTTCTGTCCACGTACTGTAGTGCTCTTGAACTAGTTGCTTTCCTTTTAACAGCTCAAGACCATCCAGCATGTGCAAGGACAGCTGTCGATAAAGTGATCTTTACAGACAGCATTAAGCATCATGAATGCTGTGGGCCGGCCTTTTACAAGAGCATCTTCAAGTGTAGTTGTAATACATCTCATTGTGAGTAAGCAAAGCCACAGACACCAAGTGATGGATAAACCATAAAAGAAGAGGACAGAGCAGACTGATGAGATATAGCCCACATCAGTGTTTATCAGCTAGTGAGAAATGAAAAGTTAAATAATAATAAGATAATCACAATCGAAGGACTGTAATTTGTTTTACTGTGTTTTTACTGTGTCAAAGGGCCAATTCACCCCCAAATATTTTTTTTACATTATGTATTTACCTTCATGTTGTTCCAGATCTGTATGACTTTTATTTCCTCTGTGGAACACAAACAGAATTTTTTAAATAATGTCCATATGACTCAAATATGTGCACTATATTCCAAATCTTCTGAAGCCATATGATAATAGTGCTGACAATCTTCCTCTCCAGTGGGCTGTGACTGGATTATTGAGTCAGTGAGTTGAACTCGAGAACTGAATCAGACCAATTTGTGAACAAATCATTCAAACCACTTTTATGAACTGGAAAAATGTATTCTTTGATTCATTCTTCCCCTGAAGTCATGAAGTAAATCCATGGTGAATGTCAAGATTTGCAGTGAATAATAATTTAAATTTAAATCTCTCTACTTCAAAATTTATGGTGCTTTTATGTCATTTTTGACTCTATATAGCCCTAGACACCATTCACTTTCATTATCCTGAAATGAGATATTCTTCAAAGAAAAATCCCCTGTTGTGTGCCACTGAAGAACAAATGTTAAATGGGTTTGAAATATAAGGGTGAGTAAATGGTGGCTTTCATTTTTGGGTGAATTATACCTTTAACAGTCTCCATGGCCAATAATAAATAAATAAAACACCAGGTTCCAATCTCAGACCCCTAATTGCTTTCATAATTATCAGCAATTCTAATGAGATATGCTGACCAATGATCTACATAAAAAAGCAGGAAAGTTAGCCTACTTACAGTTTGTTTCCAACTTATTACACACTTTTTCAAAACTATGTCACCTTGGCTTTTTTTTTTTTATTCTACACACAATTCTCAAAACTGCACACACAAAATGCAAACCTCACATCTCCTTCAAAATGTAACACTGCATTCAAAATGCCATAAACACATGTCAGAATGAAGCATTTGCATCAAATGGCAAACCCTTCTTTCATAATAGTACATTTTTGGATACACCATGTAAACACTGTTGTTCTAAATCTAAAGCTCTTTGGTCTTTCATAGGCTTATATCTACATTTCAATGTTCTACAGTGAAAGTAATCTACTGAGAGCGGTAACAAGTACACTGTAAACACCAATGCAATGTAGAAACAAAATATTTATTAGGCCAAACATTACTGTTGTAGCATACAACAAAACCATAAACATATGTAAACCAAAAGTATATTCTTTATACAGTAAAGAGCACAATTGTGTGTGTGTGTGGGGTCTCTGTCCATTGTTGGCATCCATTGTTCAAAACAGAGAATCTGACCTTTGACCTATTTATAGGCCTATACTACAGTAAAGCAGTGATTGGTTAGTGATCAGTAAAGCAATTAGTGTTTGCACATCTGAGGAGTGTGTGTGTGAATAAGTGTAGCATTTTGATTGGTTGTGTTTGGAAAAGGAAAGCAAGTTAGTTCCTGTTAGACTTTTGTGTTTTTGAAGTTAGAGTTTTGTGGGTAGAGAATTGTGTGTAGTGTTTTGAAAAAAGTGTTTTATGCAATTGAAACTGGAGTCAAAGGCTGAGAAATAGCTCATGGTTTTGGAGATTTGGTGTGTAGTTTTGCACTTTGAGTGAGAGGTTTCAAAAATCGTGTGACATGAAAAGATTTTATGTGTAAGCATTTGGAAAAAAAACTGTAACTGAACCATATCAAAGAAGTGTTTGTTAAAACAAAATCAAATCTTCATTATTCTTGATTTGAAAGAGCTGAAACAGTTGATCTGTCAGTTTATCTGAAATGAGTGCTCAGTTAATGCCTTAGTGTGATTTTACTTTAATCAGTCCTGGTTCCGTAAAGCTTACTGGATTAAAGCATTCCCATAACTACACATTAAAAGACTAATAGAGTCCCTTATTTGCTTTCTACATTCACTTGATTATTTATTCAGTGTGTTCTCACCAGCCCTCGGGACGAGCTCAGTAAATCTGACATCCACGTATATCGCTCCAGTACAGGTTTATTCACTAATAACAGATGGATTGCGCTTGACCTTCAATCGACATTATTCTGTAGAGAGGGTTGTATGTGTTCTTCAGCGTGTTTGCCTGATGCTTGACAATAAACCAGTCAGCTGAGACCGTAAACGACCCCGCTTGATGATGGTGTGTGTGTGTGTGTGTGTGTGTGTGTGTGTGTGTGTGTGTGTGTGTGTGTGTGTGTGTGTGTGTGTGTGTGTGTGTGTGTGTGTGTGTGTGTGCGTGCAATGTTCTGGCTACTCACCAGACTAATTAACCAAACAGACATCGCTCAGTGCTGCAACCCAAGACAATTCTAATTTGAGCCGCCCTAATTGAAGTGACAACTTAATTACAGCCTGATAATATCAAGCTTTCCTTGTAGACCCGTCTATCTCTCCTTCTCGTCTTCCCTCTCTCCCTCACCTCTCATCTTCCACTGTCTTTATTCTCTCCAAAGCTCTAATTAATGGAAGACACCCAACAGGTTCGATGTAAAAGCGGGAAACTCCGCCCCGTAACCTTTTTCCCACTTCACCCCGTGTATAATTAAACCCTGATAAGCGAAAAGTCACTTTGTCTCATTTTCGTTGACAATGTACACAAGAGCCTCTTCATTTAGGAAAAATAGTAGCTCACCCCCGCCTTTTCATCTTCGCTAGAGCGGTGTAATTAGCATTAGCATCGTTTTTAAAGGTGCTACATAGAGTTTAGCATCGGGGCTAAATCACATCATTACCATAACGTGTGTGTGGGTGTGCATGTGTCTGTAAGTGATTCGCCCCAATCTATCTCTCTTTCCGCCACATCAAAGTGAAACGGAGCGTCGCTGTAATTGGGCCATGCCGTCCTGTCAGGATGATTCAAGATGATGTCTGTTCTTCTCTCTCCAGAGCCCAGTGGCTCACTAATTAACACTCAAAAAGTCTCATAAATGTGAGAATAAAAAGTCGGGGAAAAAAACAACTTTGGAGACTCCATTAGAATTTCATGGTCCTGACTTATTAGAGTTTTCAATATCAATTTCATGTACTTTACAGTGATAAAAAAATGCTTATTTTGCTTAATTTTCAGGGAATCAAAAGGGGGATATTTAAACTTATTATACTGAAAATGAGCTGGTAAATAATTTAGTGTGTGTGCGTGTGTGTGTGTGTGTGTGCGTGTGCGTGTGTGTGCGTGTGCGTGTGCGTGTGTGTGCGTGTGTGTGTGTGTGTGTGTGTGTGTGTGTGTGTGTGTGTGTGTGTGTGTGTGTGTGTGTTTCTAAAGCAAATAATATGCGTGCTTAGAATGCACTGCCACTTTTCCCCCACACAGTTACAGTGAATAGAATCTGGAGCTTTCAAGCTTTAAAAAGGTATATTAATAAATAGTCTATGCGCAATAATCAATATCTTAGTAAGATGGCTTTGTGTGACAAACAGACCTGAAGTTTAAGTTGTTATTCACTGAAAATGTTGCCATTCACCCTAATGTTATCATTAGTCGAGTTTTTAACAATTTAAATTTAGGTTTGTTCATCACACAAAGCTTTGGTGGACTTGGACCATTTTTAATATAATTATATGATCATTTTGTGTCCGTTTTTAGGGTTGAACTCCAGTTCCTGTTTATTTTATTTGCACATATAATCACAATCAGCACATTCTTTCAAATAAATAAACGTACGTTTTTTTTAAGAATGACATGTGGGGACCTCCCCAAGTGACAAAGGGGGTCTTGGACTACCTGATGTGAGGATGTATAATATCTCTTTTGAAATGGCCAAACTGGCTAAACACTGGGACGAGACAGATTCTGAGTTGGATTGGATCAAGATAGAACAGAAACTGGCCTCACCATTTCACCCCATTGGCATTCTTTCACAATGCTCTGGAGCTAAATGGGACTCAAATCCAGTGACAAGACATATTTGGAGCAAAATTCATAAAGTGTGCAGGACATCACACTATAAACAGTCATATGCATCATTGTGGAATAACCCTGAAATCTGTATAGGGAAAGCAGTGGTGTTTTGGAAACAATGGCAGCTTAAAGGGGTGACTGTAATTGGTGATTTGTATGAGAACAGAATTTTTATGTCATACTCTGAATTGGTGAAAAAATATAATATTGGGGGCCAAGGAAACTTTTGGAAGTATCTGCAGATTAGACATTGTGTCAAGAACAAATTTAATACAAGTGATAATCCTGTTTATGTGGGTGAAAAAATTATTTTGAATTTTCAGTTTTGGGTGCACCATCCCTTTTCATTTGTTTCCTCATGTATTTTATCAGTCATGTTTCTCTCAATCTCTTTTTCTTTCATAGTCATTTTCTTTTTCTCTGTGGCTCTCTTCACTATAGGTCAGTCATGCAGGGTTGTGTGCTAAATCAAGTAACCTTTTCCTTTGCTGTATTTCCCCTGACCTATATTTGAATATGAAAAGCTTTCTCTCTCACACTGCCTGTCTTTTTAATGTCATTTGGCAGTCATTTGATTTATTAGATTTTAGGACTGGAAAGAAGAGAAGAATACACTAAATATTTCATATATTATGCTAATCCGTGTAATATTGCTGGCTGCAGCAGGTTACCTGTGTGTGTGTGTGTGTGTGTGTGTGTGTGTGTGTGTGTGTGTGTGTGTGTGTGTGTGTGTGTGTGTGTGTGTGTGTGTGTGTGTGTGTGTGTGTGTGTGTGTGTGTGTGTGCGTGCGTGCGTGCGTGCGTGCGTGCGTGCGTGCGTGCGTGCGTGCGTGCGTGTGTGTGTGTGTGTGTGTGTGTGTGTGTGTGGGTCTGGAAAGCACCGGTCGGTGGATGTTAAAACACCTGCGAACATCCTGAATAATAAAACAGCCTCTTATTGAAATATTTACACTTTCCCATCAAAGAATCTTTAAAACATGAGATTTAGGTTGACGCTCTGTTTTGAGAATAAAAAATGGAGAGAATGGAGATGCAGAAAAGACAGGAATCACAGCTCTGCTAAATCGGTTTCCTGTACTAAAATGCAAAGCTTGAAAGTGCCTTTCTTTGTCTCTCCCCCTCTCTCTTTCTTTTTTCCTCCTTCTTCCTGTTCATCTGAGAGTGGATTGCGGCTTAAAAGCGAGCTCTTTAGAAACACGACTTGTTATCCTCACGTAACACATGTCTGAGAAGGGTACAGCCGGGATGATCGCACACCCTCTGCTTTCCTCTGATATGAGGGACAGAAAAATTAAAGGCGGGGAAATCTGTTCTGTTTCAAAGTGAAAACAACGCAAAGATATATAAAAGTTTGATTAACATAAGTAGCTTTAGAAACACAAGCTTCCTGGCAAACCAGATTCCGCAGTCTCTGCTCTGCCGTGAACTCCACTGACATTTGACATGGTGACTTTTTTTATCACCGTGCTGTAAAACATATCACGCGTTCGGTCCGTGATGCTGAATCAGTGAGCGGCTTTAGTTGAGAAGTTGATTCTAAGCTGTTTTCAGGCTGTTTATGCACAGAAGTATCACAAAAATCATTCGCTTTTGAAACAGGCGGCATCTACATTGTATTGTGTGCTGACGTTACACTCATCTGCTCTTGCGTTGTTTAATAAACTATAACCAGGTGAAGCCTGAAATGCAGAGTGTGTGTCTAAGTATGTATTCCATGGTTGGTAAAATGATTTTGCCCACAAATCCTTGGTGAGTGCAGGCCTCGCTTTCATGTGCTAGACTGACCCTGTGATGACATCATTGTCATGGAGATCCTTGCATGATGAAAGCTAGACTGGCCACCGTGACTACACACACAACAAACCACTGAAAAACGTACAACATTCCCCTTTGTTTTGGGGTTTATGTGTACAGGGATGGCAGAGAAACGGCTCAGTGTGTGGCAGGGGAATGAGAGAAACCCC
This sequence comes from Phoxinus phoxinus, assembly GCF_949152265.1. Lineage (NCBI taxonomy): Eukaryota > Metazoa > Chordata > Actinopteri > Cypriniformes > Leuciscidae > Phoxinus > Phoxinus phoxinus. Next base: position 31,743,912 of record NC_136877.1, on the reverse strand, counting down.
ATTTAAAGAGTAGGTCACTAAACGGGCCTGCAGGAATGTGGGTTTGCAAATGAAAACAATTTTCGAACAATAAATACTGCAGTCCCAGCATCAAAATTAAATGGTTTACCCTTCGGTTCCATGAAGATCTGACCACATTTGCAGTGGCTGTGCTAGATGGCTATCATTCAACTGCTAAAAACAAAACAACAAAAATCAAAACAAGATCGTATCATACAACAAGGTCAGACAGGTTACGCAAGGTTACGAACTTAATATATTAAAATATTGAAGGGATCGTTCACCCTAAAAATGTAAATGATTTACTCACCCTAATGGTGTTTCAAACCTGTATGACTTTCTCACTTCACAAAAGGTAAATATTGACAAGAATATTCTGACTGCTGTTTTCAATATAATGAAAGAGAATGAGGACTGGCTGTCCAAAAACAAACCTGTATTCAAATATAAAATTTACAGGTAGTAAACAATTACCTCATTTTCTTTTCTTGAGTGAAGTATTCCTTTAAAAGGTTTCAAATAAACGTGACATTGTATACTGCAAATACTGTTGTCTCCTTGACTTATTTCTTATGCTCCTCTATTGTAAGTCACTTTGGATAAAAACATCTGCTAAATGGATAAATATAAATGTAAAAGATCCACCTCAGGATAACCATTTATTCTGAATAAACATTTCTACTTCTCTCATGAATGCACTAGTGAGTGGATGTAAAGATTTTCAGAGAATAATGACATGGATTCAAAATCTAGATGCAATGGAAATAGAGTCAGATCTTCTGTATTGTGACGTACATCCAAGTGAAAGTAGGACTTTATTCATTGCTTGTTAATTGTTTAGAAAATCAGATTAGGTGAAATTAAATTGCATTCCAACTCTCCAAAATGGGATGAAAACATCCCATTTTGAGAGAATACTTGGTTTCAAGACAGTTCCTCTGGTTCCAGTCTAGCTTGGGCCATCGTTGCCTTATACTTGGGTGAGTTTTAATCACAGACAAGAATCATTCATTAATCTGTCACTTTTGCAGAGGATGACACTGATAGATACACCAAGGCCATCCCATCTTTCAGGACGGAACACAGGGTGTAATGGTAGAGCAGATACATGTTCCCACTGCCACTAACTCAGCAGACAGGAGTGACGGCTCCTGCTAAAGGAAAGGGAATGAATGTCGCACACTCTGAATCAGGAAACAGACCAATAATCTACTCAGATAGTGACACAAAGTGTGTACGTGCCCAGGAGTCTATATGTGTAGTTACAGCGCTCGTCACAGCACTCCAGAATTTAATTGGACATAGCAGGCGTCAGTTCATGCAGCAGCATGCACGCGCGCCGGATCCTTGAAGGCCCGGTCGGGTGATTTTCACACGCCTGACAAGTGCAGGCTCACAGACGAGGTGACGGGAGGCCGGGTAGTCGGAAGCGTACCGCCTGATTCGCCACCGGGGCTCACGGCCATGGCAACAGCCTCAGTCTTGGTTAAATTGTGAAGAGTAAAGGAAGTGACATGCATAAGCTGGGCGTCACGGTAATCGGTGCTAAATGAAGGACTCACACCTGAGATGCGAGCAGGATGCGACCAGACCACGCTGTCAGCGCTGCTAGTCTCAGTTATCCACACTGCCTTCAGGAATATTCACACACATCATTAGAATATCCGTCCCCATTATGAATATGGAGATTAGCGGCTGGGTAGCGGGAGAAGAGAAATCTAGTTTGTATAGTGGCAGAAATGACAGGGATGATGATTATGGTAATGATGATGAAGACAATGATGATGATTAGCGTTGATTTGGAATGCGGATCATTGACAAGAGCTGGGCCTTATTTACCTGTGTCTGTCTGCGAGCAAGAGATGGCTCATGGGTAATGTGAAATGATGAAAGAATACGCGATATCGCCCTAGCCATGCATTAAAATACAAACACACACTCGAACACACATTCAGTACAGCAAGTCACATTAACTGTGTGTGCTTTTCCTCTGTTAGAATAACTATGACTATGAGCATCAGTGGCGCCTCCAAATCTGCCAATCCCATGTTGATTGTTTATACTTTGCATAGAATAATATTTTAAGGTCTACACATATTATCATGCATATACACTAATAATTAAATATTTTACATCAAAATTCAACAGCAGCAAACATTCGTTCATCGAAGATTTCCCTCTCAAACTTTGTCTCCACATTACTCGCGTAAGCTATTTTAGCATGTCAATTTAATCTTTAACGAAACTGACAAAACTCACATGTTTACATATTTCACTATTTCATTTCACATGTAAAAGAGATTAATTTTAAAACTGTATCTCCCCAGGTCAATCTAAAGTGTTTAACTCTCTGTAACTCAAAATAGGAAATCTGATATTTATGAAGTATATGGTCCATATAATCAGCATCATTTTTAACTAAATTAAGAATGATAATGTCACATTCACTCCATACCGTGACTAAATGACTTTATTTATCCTATTTTAAGGTTACACTTCATTTTAAGGTCACGTAGTTACATTGTACAGTACTTATACTCAAATAAGTACTGAGTAATATTAATTAACTATTAAGTTAAAGTTAGGGTTAGGTTTAGCGTTAGTTAGCCTACTTGTAATTATGCATAATTTACTGTTATTACCATAGTAAGTACATGTAGTAACGTGCAACTCGGCCTACATCACCTTAAAATAAAGTGTTACCTTATAGTAAATTATGAATTCCGCTCATCAGAATAAAGGTGTGGTTACATTTATCGCTGTTCTGCTCATTTTTGCGGGTGAAATCCAGTAATTTTCTATAGGAATCCATGCAATTGGGAATTTCACGTGAGGGCGAAAGATTTCCCCACTCAGATTTCACCACGGGTTCAAGATGGTCATGTGAATTCACTGCGTTGACCAACATAAATGTACTTGGCTTGAAAGTGATTTCTGTGAGTGGTGCTTCATACATCACTATTGACAGTAAAACAAATTACCTTTTTTTGCCAACAAAATTTCTGAAACTGAAACCAGCACTATTTTTATGTCTCTGGTATCCCTGTGGACTTGTGCTCTCTTTTTCTTTTTCTTTTACAAACGCAACTGCTGCCATCTTGCATATCATTTATTAACTGTATGTGATAATGATCTGAGAAGACTTCAGTATTAATATGATTGTTTTGTAGTAGGCCTAGATAATTTTTTCATAAGATAATATAAAATATTATTTTGTGATAATGTTTAGATTTTATCTCTTATTGTTGTTAGATGGTCTGTTTTTCATTTTGCCATCTGCGCTGTTTTCCATATTACTGTTGGCATTATAAACTGCTTTTATTCCTTTAAACAGCATCTCCCCTCCAGAGAGACATCGGGATTATTTGAGGAGAATTATTTCAATTTGGATTCCACTTAACTTGATGTCTTTGCAACTTTAAATGATTCCTAGTTTGTTCAAAGCAATTGAGCTTTATCTTTACTAAAGGCCGGTATCTCTGCCAAGCCATGTCAAAATACAATCGCCTCACTATGAATTTTATCCTTTGGTCTGTCCAAGTGCATTGGCCAACGCTCAAGCCACTAATGCACATCAGACAGAGAAGATAACCATAATTATGCACACACATACACAACAACTCTAGAAATCTGGAACGAAAAATAACTTTTGGATATTGTTTCAAATATGAAACCATTATTCAGCCCCTGGGTGAAAATGTTCCTTTATCTGTATTTTTGTTTTCACAAATTCAGAGCAGATTTTGATTCCAGTAGTTGTTAGACACAGAACAAGTTCAGAAAGTGAGAGAGAGATTTGGGAGAACCTGTATATCAGTGATTTATGGACTGAGGAGTGATGTTATCTTTGCTGATACTTTAGAAGAAGGTTAACTGTGTTCTTCGCATGTTTGAATGAAGGGTGAAGGTGCTGCTGGGCTGTGGTGATCCATACAATTACTTGTGTCAATTCCATTAATGGAAAGCACTCATGATCATCATTTTAAAACCACAATCCAACATTGCAAGCATATTATAGTCTGCCACGCAGTTCAATAAAATCCATGTAAATCTTCACCAGCTAACTAAAAGGAGGGTTGACAAGCTGATCCTTGAGGCTGGTAAACAGGTTTGGCTTGCTGCCTTGACTTCTTAATTAATGTTAGTTTGTTATTATATGACAGAGAGGACAATACAGTTGCTATGCTCAGGCTTGGATGCAATGAGCAGAACTGAGATAAAACAGACAAGGGATGACTGGAAGAGGACTTGGATGCGGTAACAGCAGTAGCTAGCAAGGTGGTCAGGAACACAAAGCAAGTACAGTAAGTAGTCTTTAGCATCAAATGAGGTCAAATAATGTCTGAAGGAGTATGTGTGCTTTATATAGTAATGAGGGCTAATTAAGTTCCAAGTGTGCATTATTAGGTACCAGGGGGGATGATGGGAAATTATGACAAAAGTGGGGTCCAAAAGTCTGTCACCACACTTATCAACTTATTCAACGCAGTGCTGAAGTGCCAACTAGTCTCTCCCCTGTGAAGAATCCCTTTACTACTCTACAGATAAAGCATTGTCGGAATAATTTCGGTTTCGCGTATCTACCCCGAAGTGATAAAATTCTGTCTAAAATTGTTTAAGGCCAGACAAGTAGTTTGTTAAGGCTTGGTTTGTAGGGAATTACAAACCTGCGCACATATATTCAAATGAATTCATTCTTAATGCGCACTTAAGCGCCATCAGCGTTTCTCACAGGTTCGCGTTTAAAGTTTGTGTAGAGAGAACGGTGTCGTCTTAGCGGTCTCTAATTTAATAACTAATGATCATTGCGACGGAAGTGAATCAATCAAAACTAACTTTAGCTGGAAAATATATTTATTCAAGAACATTATTCTATAAAGCCAAAACAATCTCATGGGAAGCAAGAGTGATGGTGTACCAGCTACACCAGCAAAGGGGTAATTTACACATCACGGAAACTTATTATGCAGTTTAGGGACCTGAAAACACAAAATAATGAGTATCGAAGTGCAAGTTTTTGAAAACGATAGCGTTCTCCATGTAAAGTACAAGAAAGTGAATTCGTGAAAACGGTGAAGTCATGTGCATGCGTATTACGTGTTCAGTCCATAGGCCTATACTGTGAGCGTAGTGTTTCTTTACAAAGTGACATGCAACTACTGGCCTGGCAGAACAATACAGCGTTTTTAGTCGTTTTCACGAATCTTGTTAATAGGGATCGTTTTGACAACGCTTTTGCCTGTACGTGAAAAACTCAAAGCAAAAACTTTCAGTACATCATTGTTGTGTAAACGTACCCTTGCTTAAGAACAGCATGATGTGCTGGTCCACCAGCACTATACCAGTTTTAACCTGCATAAACCAGTCTGGACCTACATGGAATTTATGCTGGTTTATGCTGGATTTTTTGGATTAAAAAACTACTTTTCACTAGTGGTCTCAAACATTTAGACCTTGCAATCTTGATTGACAGAATGAGATGAACAAGCTCCTCTTGAACTTTCATCTAAAAAATAAATATATCTTATTGCTTCTCTTGATTTTTACTTTTACTCTTTTTTGTAGTTATTGTCACATGTTTGTGCCTTTTTTCTGTAAATATTTTTCGGAAGTAATCCTAACTTTTTTTATCATGTCAATACTGAAAATAGGTATAATTTTTTTTTTGCTAAATGTGACGATTATTGTCCCTAACTTAACTCTTAGGTGGATAAGAGCACTTGTCTCAGTAGAGACTCGGTACCCATTTTGTGCTCAACTGTGTGTGTGTGTGTGTGTGTGTGCGTGTGCGTGTGTGTGTGTGTGTGCGTGTGTGTGTGCGTGTGTGTGTGTGTGTGTGTGTGTGTGTGTGTGTGTGTGTGTGTGTGTGTGTGTGTGTGTGTGTGTGTGTGTGTGTGTGTGTGTGTGCACTCTGCAGAGGTGTGTGAGCACATGTCATTTTGATGTGTGTGCACAGATGTTTTCAGTACCAGTCAAAAACATAAAGTTAGAACTTCGTTTTTTTTGAGAGCTGTGCGATTCTGATAATGGCGAAAGGACAGGAGAAACCTCTCTGTCTAATGGATCTGTACTTTAAAATACCTCACCAGAACAATCTTACTAAAATAATCATGACCGTCCAATAACACCAGCTAATAAAAAAATAAGAGGATTTCTCCCTCTTAGAGCAATATAGTCTGTTGTTTATTAATTCTGAACAGTGTTCTGATTTTAACAATCCATGTAATAAAATATTCCTACACTGACTTGAGTGCAAACCCTTGTCTGATGAGTGATGTACAGAGAGATGAGAGGAGAGGATATTAATATTAACACACAGGTGACTCTCAAATGTATGTGATTTCAAACCAACCAGCTCATGCATCGCCTTTGTTTTAACAGGTTGTAAATGGAGTACTTGTTTATTCCTTTTTACACATTATTGTCATTTTCCATTTTTAGGTGGATTACTTGTCACTGTTTTTTGTTTTTTTTTGTTTTTTAAGACCACAAAGTTATGGCTGACCTGTCACTTGTTTTTGATAGCTAATGTCATGTTCTCTGTAATGTCATGTTCTCAGTGTTTAGCAAGGAATATGATGTTGTGTGCCTTTGTGCTCTTGTTGGTTATGTCTCAATGGACCTTGCAGTATTTTATAAGCCTGATATATCGACGCAAAAACCAACATGTCCTAGATGTTCAACATGTCAGTTGGACATCCTTTACACATAATCTGTTTTTTTTAAATGCAGATTAAGGAATTTAAGTGCCGGCTTTCAGTTTTGGAAAAACTTCTTTTTATCCCTGTGTGTGTCTTTCAGTGTGGCAGTCGGTAATTCTCCATTAGGGGCATTTAACCAGAGACCATCTCTTCGCAAGAAGAGCTGTCTGTAAATTTGCTCGGATTAAGGTTTTAATCCAGCTTTTAAAAATGCTAATATATGTTTTATGCCAATTAAATCTCATGTGTTTTCTTTCATGTATGCAACAGCTATCAATTAAATGCAGTGGTCTGAAATAGGCGTGAGGGAGATTAGCCCGTTTTGCTCAGAGCCTCAATTTATTCCTATTCACAGTTTATTAAATTCATTTATGTATATTGTGAAAAGAGTGTCTCAGAAATAGCATGCTCTTCCTCGTGTTTTAATAGACTACTGTTAACAGTTTTGGAATAGCATATCACACTACAGGACATTTATCCACATAACTAGATGTACAGTATAAGTTGTAATTTAATGATCAACAGATTCAATGAAAACAGCTGCGTGCCATATGTGATTATAGGTTAAACATATTTTGTGCAAACAAACAGAAATAAAAAATAAAAAAATCTGTTTTAATCCCGGGGGGGGGGGGGGGGGGGTTGGGGGGGGGGGGTTTAGAAGACTGTTTGTCTTCAGAAGACTTAGGCCTAAATGTATTGAACATGTAGAATAAACTACTGTTATTCTTTTGGTGCTTTTGTAATTTTCCAAGCAAGAAAGTAAAAATGTATCCACTTAAAAAAAAAGTTAAAAGTCCACTTTCATTATATGGAAAAGAGCATCTCAGACATTCTGGAAAAACTTCTAAACTATTTTAGCTCTATTGGTTTAGGCTTGGTGATGGAAACCTCTGGAATGAGACAAATGCCGCGTCATACAGCACAAGAATGATAAAAGTCCTCAGAGAGATGTTTCCTTATGAGAATGTGTTGACAAGATCGTCATCCAAAAGCACTTTGAATTTATGATTATGCGAGCAGCTTTCAAAGGACAGTTGTCCAGACTGAGACAAAAGAAAAGCTGGATGCAAAGTGCTTCCAGATCTGCCACACAAACACTCTCCCACTCAAACACACTGCTGCATTGTTCGCAGTCGGAGTTATTCCCGTAAACTTACATTTTTCATGTGCAGACTGGTTTGAGGTAAAACGTCATGATTTATGGAGCATTTTCAACTCTGTATCTATCCTTACTTTTTTTCCCTCCTCTCTCCACCCATTGCTAAAAACAGCCTTCGTTTTACAGTTCAGAAGACACACATTTTATTTCACACACCTTTATTAAAAACGTCCATCCTTGCAGCAGATGTGGAGCATTCATTTGAATGTGTGCTTTATTAAAACTGACCTAATTTTGCATGATATATTAAAGCTGTGGCTCGTGGCACATCTGACTTTGAGCATTAAGTGAGAGGTGTGCGATGTGAGCACAGATCTGGAAAATGAGGCTATACTGCTCATATTAGCTTATGCTTCCAGTCAACTAATGTCCAGGGGATGGGATAGATTAGCTGACAATTCATTAGCCGGTGTGAGGGGTGGAGGGTCAGGCCTTTCACACTAATTGGGCTTATTGAAAAAAAAAATAACCATCTTTGTAGGCTGGGTAAAATTAGCACATTATGGCTTTATTGAAATATAATTTAGTTTTTTAGCTGGGAAGCAACAGGGACATTCTGTACAAGATACTCTCATTCACACGCACACAGTCCGCATCTCTTAGCCACGGAAGTGTAGTACTCGTGAAGTGTTTAGGCAAAATTTGTAGCACTACAAGGGATAGTAATACACTGAGTGATTTGCATTGGCTTAGTGTGATTATGTCATTTGTAGTTGTTGTTCGCAGCAAACAGGATGTCCCCAGTTTAAAGTTCTCTTGTGGTGAGAACCAGTCAAGTCTGCCTGCCACACTGGTGAGCTCTGATAGGGAGAGACACGTCCAACACAGTGCGGTTATCTGATGACTAGCCTCTTTTCTGCTTTTTGTCTCGCTCTTCCCTTCTCATAATTGTCTGTTGGGGATTTTCGATGGTAATTGGCTGATCATTCCGCCAGTGGTTCACCAGAAATGTAGTGAGGTCCTTCTCTTCTCCTTCTCTGTGTAAAGCAGTAGTGTTAGGGTTTTCAGTAAGCTTAGGTTTTAGGCTTTGAGTGTATGTCTTGTTTTCAGTTGGCTGTGCATTAAAATTAACACATTAGACTGTTTTGACAGTAAACACAGCTATATCCACACCAAGAATGATTACTAACGTTATAGACAACTATAACGATAATTGTATTAGCATCCACACCAACAGACAATAACTTTCTGTTTATTATAAGTGTGCGTGCTGTAGTTATATCACTCTCTTTAAATTCAATTCATTCTGATTGTCTTTTTTTCACAGAAAAAAATCGTTCTGAAAGTGATTCCAATCATATCTGTCGTCATCGTTATAGTTGTGTGGACATCTCTATTCTCATAGAATTAGAACAATAAATATAACTGTATAGTTATATTCTGTACAGCTGAATTCCTCATTTGTAAGTCGCTTTAGATAAAGACGTCTGCTAAATGACTAAATGTAAATGTTATTGTTAGTTATAGCCCTTGGTGTGAACGGGCCTTGTATGTTTATGTCAGTTTGAGATTTTCAGATTTTAATCTTATATTTCCTTCAGGATTAAATTTAGTTCAGATTAAAATTTCTAAATATTATTTTGTAAAAAGAAAAAAAAAGTTTTTTTTTTTTATAACGTATCAATGAAACAAAAAACTCACTCACACACAAAGAAGCCACTTGTTATCTTGGAAATCTTCCTCAAAGCTGGTTTTCACTCTTTTATAAGCTCTTTTTGCTTTGAATCAACTGTTGTAATGTTGTGATTCATCTCAGATCTGTCTTGTTGAATAAAGTTCCTGTGGAGAAAATGAATAGGAAAACACTTCTGCAAGCAACCCAGGTCACAGAGAAAGTGAGCGCCACCACCCAACACTGCGCTCTGTTCCAGGAGCCGATAGCCTTGATTCCTTGACAAAAAGCTCTGCAGGAGGTTCATCTGCTCAGTGTTCAGTATTCAGTGTGTGTGTGGTGTCCAGGTGTGCATTTCTTTCTGTCCAAGTGTCTGATCTCACTGTAACGAAGGATGCTCTCATTAATATTCTGCGGGAGGCACGACAAGCCATCAGGTGCGATTCGCTATTTGTTTCACCACATCTGAGACACAGCCACATCACTGCAGTACATTTATACCCTAACAAGAACAACTGTACTCCTTTCATCCCTCTCCTCAGGTTCCCATTGTCTGCTCAATAATGAAAAGCAATTAGGTAGGTATACAAAACCCATTGGCATATGCTGCCTTTTGTCTCCTTTCCATCCACAGGCAAATTTTTCCGTGTTTATGGATGGCGATGAGATTCTTACTGATCCTCTGGGTCACAATCAGGACAAAGTCCGCCAGCCCTGTTTTCCCCATTTTGTCTGTGCTTATTTCCATCTAAATGAATGTGTTAGCGGTAACAGGTTTGTGTGCGAGCGCGTGCGCAGCCGGCCGTCTGAAAGCTGAAGGATATGAGAGAGGGCAGCTCAGATTGTATCTGCGGATAAATTATTCAGAGTTCAGCTTCTCTATCCAATGACCCCACTAACAGAGCACAAATTATTTAGCAAGCTGCCAGAGCGACAGCGATGCTACACACGTGAAACGCGGCCTCCCTGAGCAGAACCACGGGTGTGCGAGGCCACCGGGGGGGAGAGAGGGAGATAGAGAGAGAGAGAACCTTATACATATTCATTCATTGCATCAGCTCACAGATGTTCCGATTTCCCATTGTCACCAATGTCCTAGTCTCCCCAAGCACCAGGTTAGAGTAAGGCCTTCATTAACACGCTGATCTTAGAATATTTTCTTTTGTTTTTCTTTCATCGACTGTCTCTCTGTCTTTTGAAAGAAGAGACGTTCGGAGAGATTCCTGTAGCAAGTGATGGGAGATGATAGCAGACCTGAACTTGTTCAGGGTTGTTTAGGGACACTAGCACACCGCTGATGTCTCAGGTGTCCATTCTGTACCCAGTATTTTAACACCAGCACCTGAAAGCTGACACGTGCTGAGTTTGGTTGCAGACTGCCTTATCTGTATTAAGTTGACACCGTAGTCTAATTCTATCCTTGAATACAAAGTCTGAATTCAATATTGATATTTCACCGAGATGCTAAGGAATATTGTGAACAAAGCATACATGTTTTTATACTGGTCTTAATGTAAGTATAACAACAAAGAATAAAAAATGTGGTATTTCATTCATTGCGTCATTTTTGTAAATGCCACTGATAAAACCCATGTACATCTTTATCAGTTATTTGTTCATGGAGGGGACAATAACATAATTATTGATTTGAGTCTCATACTGGTCCGGTCCTTTTATGAAACAAAAACATACAGCAAGACCAGTTACTGCTAGTCGATTCCTGAGCGAATAACTTTTATGAGCTGGTTCTTTTTAGTGAATTAAAAACATACAACGCGACCAGTGAAGTCTGATTTTGGGAGCTAAGCTCTTCCTGTCTTTTTATAGGGAATCAAAAACACAGCATTCCCAAGCAGTCAGATTCCCAAGCAAATGACTTTTACGAGACTTTTTTTAAGTGAATCAACACTACAGTGCGACTAGTGAAATTTGATTCACTAAAACAAATGTCTCGTAAAGGTCATTTGCTTGGGAATCTAAGTAAACTGGTCACGCTGGGTTTTTGATTCCCTATAAAAAGGCCGGAAGAGCCAAGCTTGGAAATCGGACTTCACTGGTCGCGTTGTACTGTATGTTTTTGATTCACTAAAAAGAACCAGCTCATGAAAGTCATTTGCTTGGGAATCTGACCAAACTGGTCACGCTGTGGCTGCATCCGAAAACTTAAAAATGCTGCCTTCAGAGGACACATTCAAGGCATCAAGGCATGTCTGAATCCAATGCACTTCCTGTCTCCTGAGATACCTTCATCTGGTGTATTTTTGAAGGCAGCATATATATATCATTCGCTGATTTTGATATCCCACAATCCTGTGCTTTCCGTTCTGTGACAGATGAGCTAACAAATAAAGATGGTGTCTGAAAGTTGCTGTTGCTGTTGCTGGTCAGTTTGTGTGTAAATGTACGTTTTTGACTACCGCTTTCCACGTCTGATGTCATTCTAGCTAGAAATTACTGTAGTAATTAAACATTTGTTTAGTTCTCACCAAAGCTCGCTCTATTTTGCTATAGATTATTAAACTGTTATACTACCTCAGAAGTCTGTCCGAAATCGTGAAGTATACCTCCATGCGCAAACACTGCCTGCAGAGTCAGCTGCCTACGTTTTCGGATTCAGCCTGTGTGTTTTTGATTGACTCACTATAAAGAACAGCAAGAGTCAAGCTCGGGAATCAGACTTCACTGGTCGCACCTGTATGAAAATACAGGGAACAACTGGCCACATGTCTAAATGGCCCATAGTGCTTAATGACCTGAATTAGAAGTAAAATCAGTAAAAAAAATACTAATTTTAACATTTGAACTATGTTTGACACAGGGTGTGCAGAGCTATTACAAGTAGCAAAATCATAATGGTCAACTGACAGCATGAGCATAAATTGCCCTTCAATATTTAGTGCAAATATAGAGTAAAAATAACCATTTCTCTCCAGTGTGTGAAATGCCAATCTGCTTTTGTCTTGACCAACACACCAGAGGAAGAGAGAGAGGTGTTGGAGGGTGGTATGGCATTAGGTCTTGATCTTATTAGCAGTGATTGGTTCTCTCAGACCTCACACTTGGTTAGGGTTGTAATTGCCTCTGGCAGGATTGGGGCTGTAACCGTGGCGATCGGAGAGGAAAGTGCCATGCCTTTGTTTGCGGCAGCCGCCACATGGTGTTGTGTGTGGCACCAGCTTTGGGGAGATGATGGTTATAACCGTGGTGCTGCCTTTTAAAATCATTTTAATAGGGAGTGCGTTTCACAGGCATGAGCTCCGAGGCTTGGGAAAGCAACATCACAGAGATGGGGTTTAGAAGTTCAGCCCAGGCGAGACACACGGAGGCAATGGTGGAGAAAGGCTGCCACCTGCTGAAAACGTACTGAATTACTGCAAGCGAAAAAGATCGTGTGTTTCTGTCCGTGAATATAAAAACGGCTTTTAATTCATTAAGACTTGATTTTGTTTTCAAATTTGCTAATCTTGGCAGCTCTGAGGAAGTGGTCCAGAAACGCTGAATGTCATTACTATTTTTAATTCTCTGTTTTATGAATAGACAAATTATTTCAATAGGCCTAGTTAAATTGCCTTCAGTGCCTTATATGCAGGCTATTTGTAAATGCTTCTGCAAAACGGGAATACTTTTACTAACTAGGTCTGGCAATTATTATTTTTATTGTTTTGCATTATTCAAAATACGGTGACAGACTGTATCCTAGCCTGTAACAAAAATAATCGCGTGAATCGAACGCACCTTCATTTCAGCTCAATGCTCTTCTAATTAGGCCTACGTGTGATTTAGGCAAAAGCAGTTTTCTGCAGATGCCTCACAAATAGAAGTCGACTGCCTTTGCCTAAATCACACTTAAGTGCAGCTTTAAGTAGACTGGCTCGCGGTTCCCCTACTGCGTTAAGTGTCTAGTTTAATTTAATTCAATAATCCCGATAAATGAAATAAATCCCTTTTGGGACACCCATCTTTGGTTAGCGAGATAATGCGAAATGAGGTTCGGAGAGAAAAATTAGGACATTATGGTTGATTGAGCTTTAACAAAAAGAGGAAATATTAATACCGAGATATCCTTTATGTTTATAATTTTAGTTTAATGAATGGGCGCATCCGTGTGGAAAAAATAATCAGAGGGAAAAAATGGAAGAGAGTAGATTGTTAAGGGCTTAGTTTGGGAACGAATTAACATTTAATCCAATCCCAATGCAAATTGTTTCACTTAAACTTTTCATTTCATTTTGTGTTATGACTTATGCTTTTGCTTGTGTTTTAACAGAAGTCTGCGGATGAAGCTAATAGTAGGCTAAAGTGCAAGATATTTGGTGTAGTTGCTTATCTAACTTTAAATAGAATAAGTGTTTAGTTAAAAATAGCATGGATATAAAATCTAGACCAGAAAGCCTAGCCTACAATGTAATATAAAATATTATTTAGATGCAACTGTGAGACTAGGGCTATGCACATCACATAACTTTGACATTTTATTCAGGCTATTTACGAATGTAGGCAGCTTACGAAATACGAGTCGTAGTATTATTATTTTTTTTAGTAGGCCTAGTGCAATTCTAGGCTGCATGCCTTCATTCTTCTGTTGACCTATCTTTACAAATCACATGCTCCTAATCCAAGAACACCTTGCATATTATGAGCTAAAATAATACTAATAATGTTGACATTGCTGGGTTATGCTACTGTCGCAGATCCATAATAAAATTGCAAGAAAATGAGTCTGTGAAAAATGCGTTTAAGAAATGCTTTAAATAGCCTAATTATGCATCTCTTGAAATCCAGTCATGTCAAGGACCTATTTGACAACAATACAAAAAAAACTGTGATAGATTATTGTGTATTATCATAATCACGAGTGCACATGGTTTTAGAGATGCTTATTCGAAATAAGTAAAGTCGTAGCTGTCTAGAATGCTGTGTTTAGAGCTTGAGACATCTACACACGATCTGTGAAAATAATAAATGTTGTATTAGAGCGCCCTCTAGTGTCCAGAAGCTTTTCCTTCAAGTCATAGCCTATTTAAGTTCAATATTGGGTTTATAAACAATATTTCCCCCGATTAATTATAACCCAGTCTCCCAGAGTAGGTTACTTAGGCCTACGACATTTAGTTATTGATTAAGAATTGCAAATATTAACGACAAATGAATTGCTTTGTTGTTTAGGCATCTCTTGCTCCGCTCACTGTGTGGACAGGTGCTCTCGCTAAGTAATATTGAATGAGCTGTCCTTGAGCATCTGTTGTTCCACCAACTCTCAAAGGTAATCACAGTAATGGACGTCTAAGTTATCTACATACACACATAAATAAATATGTTTCCGAAGAACTCGCTCGCTAATCAATCGCGCGGCTGCATCTGTTGATGGTGGTTTGGGAAGTGCAGCGGCTGCGGAAGATGAATGCGCGGATCGATGCCTGCAGCCAATCAGCGGCTGCGACAGTCACTCTGCTGCCGCGGGACACGAGCACTGGCTACCCGGATCTGGAAGAAAACTCGCACCAGTGTACACTTTTATATAGGCTACTGTCTATGAGTGTACACACCATGATGAAAATAATAATAACAATAAATTAGATAGATAGATAGATAGATAGATAGATAGATAGATAGATAGATAGATAGATAGATAGATAGATAGATAGATAGATAGATAGATAGATAGATAGATAGATAGATAGATAGATAGATAGATAGATAGATAGATAGTAGGTAAGTAGATAGATAGATAGATATAGATAGATAGATAGATAGATAGATAGATAGATAGATAGATAGATAGATAGATAGATAGATAGATAGATAGATAGATAGATAGATAGATAGATAGATAGATAGATAGATAGATAGATAGATATCTTCACTCCATGGGGGTCCATGCTAATTTAACAAAAATATATTTTTTTTGATTTATCTTTTGCCCTTATGAATATTTACCAGTTAACAGCCTAATTTAACTGTGTGATGAGTAAGATTATGGTCACGAGTCACAGGCAAAACCACTATTGACCGACACACCAAAAAATTCCCGGTGATGGCCAGTCACCTGTGTATACAAGTACATGTCAAAATAAATACAATTAAAAATATTAATTTAAAGTAATAATAAATAAAGAAGTACACAAATAATTACATTCTTAAAGGTATACCAGAAGAACGTTTGTGGGTTAACTAAAGTCAGTAATTTGCCCATGCATTAAGTCAGTTGTAGTCTTGTTGAAGTAGGCACAAATGAACCGTTACAAAGAGGATGGATCAGTGCGTATAGTAATAATAATGTTAAGAATAATGGTGATTTGTATCATTAATTATCATGCGAAATTTATCTTTGAGCATCTTTTTTTTTTGTCTATATAAAATGTTTTCTGGTGACGAAATATGCCACAGAGTATGTCATATACAGGCATAAATAAAGCTTAACATGACATATGAAGTGATCTATCCATAGCATACACAGACTTTTGTGAATTTACACAAGGAGCATATGTTCGGATGTCTAATTCACTCCTGTTTAATATGGTGACACTGAGACCTCAGATAAGTCACAGTGCTTTCTCTGTTCCTGCTTTTGAAGGTTGTGCCGGGGTGTCTCGATGCTTCTCTGGGAGCCTGTCTGAACCTCATAAGAACTCATCTGCCTCAAGACTGACAGCTCAAGCCTGCCTTTTTGGGCTAACCCCTGCTGCTGAGCAATATTCATAAATTTAATTTCCAATCTTCTCTGCCTTTTATTAGTTTGGGTGTTATTAAATGAGATTGCTTCATCTTAATATATATCCAGAGCCAGAGAACGTGTCTGGGAGTCGGTACTCAAATCCAATAACATGGCCTGTACTTAGTGCACGGCTCTAATAAATGGTGGCGTGTGTGATGCATATGCGGACATAGAGCCCACATCACTTACTTGCTCATTCACATACTGCAGACAATAATGTGTGCACTGTCTTTCAAAGCAACTCTGCCCGAGTCTAAAAAAAGAACGTCGAGAGCATCCAGCCTAAAGAGAGAATTCTTCATATCGTCTGTCCATTGGTTATTAAAATTGAGTTTGCCTATGTTTTTGATTAAACCTGGTTGTGTAGACACTAGTTTCGTAGTTATAATGTTATTCTGTGTTGATCTGTTGAGATATAGACTACCTAACTAACAATAGTGAAATATGACACTATATCATTCATGCTGACTGCACAAAATTTGATTATATTTCATTTCGTTTCATTGATTATTTCAATTCACAAAAATCTCCTTTTGGAAAGACGTTAAGAAATGTATTAAAATAAATTCTAAGAAGTTCTTTCGGTTTTCTTGGAGAGAACTTCTTTTTCAATGCAGAAGTAAAATATTCTGTTTATGTGCCAGACATCTGTTTTATTAGCCATTTTATAAAGCTCCACACATTAAAAGTAAGGTACAAAGATAATAAAAACTGAATGGTTGTTGTGTCCTGGTCTTTGCACCTGTTTGCTACATATTTTAAGGTCTCCGCTGATGGAGTTGTATTGACTCTGGCACTGTCACAAAAAAAACATGGGTCCTAGTAATGTTTTCCTCGGACGGCCACGATAAAACTGAAGCCTCCAGATCGCCAGGTTTATATTATTGGGAAACTCGCTGATCAACCCAATAGAAAACACCTCAAAGGTCACATTTTTAAGATTTTTTTACTGCAGAACTTTGTGAGTCTGGCCCCCGTCTGCCCTGCAAATTCTTAAGGTCAGAATGAAATGTAACTTGTGATAGTATTTTCTTTGCTATTGTGACCTATTGAAACAACTTTTCAAACAAGAAAAAATGAAGGGTGGGACTTGATTTTGTCAGGATGGTTGTGGTTTGCTGTTGCTGTGATTTCATGTGAGTGACAGGTTGTTCCGCCCTCACGTTAAGAGTCACGTCATCAGAGAAGAGATTGCAAGATTGAGGAGAAGTTATTTTGATTAACTATTTTGAGAGCACATCAAAAAAAAAAATTTGCAAGCACGGGGGCGAGGCCGAGAGCCATAGGTACGAAGCGGGGCCGGTGGCACGAGTGCTAATGAACATCACCTGCGCGCCACACCGGTCTCGAGTCTCAAGGAGGAGCTCCAGAAGGATAAAGTGATGACAGTGAAGGATGAGAGAGGACCAGGCCAGGACTTTATGTTGTTGTTTTGTTTTAGTTTATGCAGAAGTCGTTTGTGAGGGGCTGCCGCTTTACTTTCGCTTTGTTGTTTGTTTATTTTGTCATTAAAAGTTATCTTTAACATTTGCCGGTTCCCGCTTCCTCCTTCCCTTATCAACGAACTTTGTTACATTTGTGCCGAAAACCTGGGAGGAAGGAGGAACGCGCTGTCAAAGGCTGAGTTTACACTTGGCATTAACATGTGCTTGATCGGATCATAAGCCAATCAGGACACGATGGATTTACACCTGTCCACATCAAGTGGTTTCTGTACAACCGATCGGATCTCGCATTCCAGAAAAAAAGAGAGAAAAAAGGATTGCTTCAGTGCAAAGTTGACCTTAAGTGGTAGGTTTTCTTTTAAAAACTATTTTCATTCCGGGGACATTTGACATATCTTGCAAAATGAGGAGGATGAAGAGGCTGCGAGTACTAATAATGTAGATGCCGTGGAAACAGTACAGAGAAATGTATGGGTCCAAGAACGTTGCCAGTAGTGGGGAAAATGCGCGTTCTTTACAGAAAATTAATGGTTCTGCAACTTACACAAAAGTGTAAATGCAGCCAAAGAGCCCTCGTCGTTATGGGAAATCGGCAGTGCCATCGAGCAGAGTGTGCCGCTATGGATGCTAAGGTGGTGGGCTGGAGTGACTTTCCGGGGTATGAACGAACTAGCTGCTGTCCCCCATGGGATTTGGGAGGGCTGTTGCCATCCGAGTGGGGACAGAGGAGTCCCCGAAGCCGGAGAACCGTCACCGTCCAACAGAGGGTCAGAGGGCCATCCACGAGGGGAATCCAGCGCCACTACCAGTCATCGCGGCAGAGTTCACAGTGTGTTTTGGGAACCGGACCCAGACCCAGATTTTTTTGTTATGTTTTTATCTCGGCTTTGTTGCTTTAGCCATAGAACGCAGTCTCGTGTATGCCCCCTGGCCTGTGAAAGACGATGAGGGTATGTGCAAGCAGGGCAGAGCCGAGAGCTGTGGGAACAGAGCGAGGCCGGTGCCGCGAGTGTTCATTACCTGCGTGCTACACTGGTCTATCCCACGGAGGAGGGATAAAACAGGAGGGACAGTTATGCTCATTTATGTTGTGTTTCATTATGTTTATTTGTTTATCTTTACTTTCGTTTTTTGTTTGTATATTTCTTGGTTAAAACTGTACATTGGATGTTCGTCGGTTCCCGCACTCCTTCTTCCTTGAACATTGTTACAAAATAAAAATAATGATGTGCACGGACAAATCATTTGCCATAAATACTGCAATATTCCCCCCAAAAAATAAGAATCACCGATTTCGATTGCATGGTGACTTTAAAGACACATGCTACTTTCCTGTTTCTAGTATCACACTTCAGATTCGCTCTCTCTCATGTAATTCAAACGCAACTTATGCCATGCATGTGTAATGAGTAATATTATAAAATGATTTAAACTCAAACATGTGTATAGGTGGAATAATGGTCATTATCTCAAAATAAATCCCTTATACAGGAGGTTTTGGTTGTGTTTGACCACAGCTGAAGAACAGTACAGTGTCTCCCCCCTTTGTCCATACTAAGACACAACACTCTCTCTTTCTCTTTCTTTTCCTCTCCCTCCTCTTTCCTCTTCATCTGCATCACAGGTTGTCTGTTCCTGTAAAGGTTGCAGCTTAGGAAAGCTTAGTCTACTCTGTGAATGACCTTTGCTTTTAATATGAATATTTCTCTTTCATTATTACTATCATATAGTAAAATCTATGCACATGATCGGGCACAATAGATCTCCTTTTCATTAGTGCAGTAAAATGCCAGCCAGGCAGTGTAAGGGACTTCCAGCCCTGCCAGATTATTCGCTTCTCCGTCTGCCCTTGCTCCCTTAACCACCTCTTGACAATGAGAATTAATATGCGTGCAGTTCTGCTGCTCTCTATTCTCGCTGGAGTTCAATAGGCAACTTTATCAGGGGGAACATTATTGAGAGCTTTGCCGAGAGCTTCTTCATCACACTCACATCTGAGCTGGCCCAACACTTGTCACTGTCAATCATAAGGTGATAATACACTGAAGATTTCCTCATTTGGTTTAATAAAATCTCCAGGCTTATTTGAACTGCAGTCATTATAGCAAATAATTGCTGCATTGAGGTGCTAGCCGGGCCATAGCCTAAGGGATAAGACAAGACTATTGCTGTGTGTGGGACTCGGTTGATGTTTTTTTCCCTCCTCTTTCCTTTCCCCAGTTGTGCATATTCCAATGAATATTGCATCTGAATCCAGCTCTGGCTTTTCTTATTCAAACTAACATTGTTATTACTTATTATCTAGACGTGAAGTCATTCGTTTTGCCTGCTTTATGGCTTTTGCTGTCGTGGCATATTTCACTGGGGGGCTGCCAATTGCAATTTTTAACTGTCATTTAAACCAAATTGCAGATCAGAATAAGCAGGCCTTTGGTGTCTCAGAGGAGACACAGAGTGATGGAGAGGATGAGCACTGGATATTTTTCATCTGCAGCTTGAACACAATGACCTACCGAGTGTCTGTTTTGTAGTTTGATACATTAATCAATACTATAACAAAAAAAGGACAAAACAATAACCCAACCACTTATTATATTAGCTTTTTTCGTCTCAGGAAGCAAAACTTTGTGTAAGGCTCAGACAAAGCCTGTTAGAAATCCATTATTTTAAAGTCTTCTCGAGTTAACATTCAAAAAGCATTTTAAACAGGTATTCCTACTCATGTTAAGGTATAAATGGAAGCACAAAAAGACAAAATAACATGTGCTTAATTTTTGCTACGTTGACCTCTCTCTGTCAGACCTCTCCGTTGAGCTCAGACATTACAACCCATGAGAGATAGTACCAATGTTGACTACAGAAAAATACACACAAATATTAAACTATTTCATAGCAGAATATATAACAAATGCAGTGTTTACTTGTTTTTACTCAGTGTCAGGCTCTCATTGAAAAGATCAGTTTGAAGTCAGATTGAGCCAAATTATGTAATTTTCTATGCTGTTAACATTATTAACACTTCCAGGTCAGGTAGGCCAGAGGGTATTAGTATTTGAGGCTGAGTGAAATCAACTTTTTCATGTCCAACCTTTACATTTTAGAAATGCCACTGGGATCCAGTCAAAATCATTCTGTCAGTGACCTTGCTTTGTTTACTGGGCTGGCTGCATCAAGAAACCACAGGCCAATTACTTATATTAACAGACTGTGTTGAAAAACAAAATGGAATTAGATAATTAAACAATAATTAAGTCAATAATTAACTTCCACTTTCAGTCCTGGACAATGTCATTTCCCTCAATTAGGTAAATCGGTGAAGCAGTAAATTACTTTTTTCTTTTTTCCTCTATGTTCCTCATAAATTATTATTAGGCATATCCCTCAAGAAATCAATCAATCAATCAATCAAGCAGGTGCCAAATTTTACAGTGCAATTACTCCAGAAGTAAGCAGGAAAACTCACAAGTTACTGCAGTAGGCCACCATGAAATTGTCTATAAAAAAAAAATGGTGACCATGTAATGACAGCATCAATGACAGTCTTGCCAGAAGGACACGACTACTTTTCAAAGTAAAAGCCTATGTGCCTAGAGAGGATTAAATTAGGCAGTTATTTGTGGAGATTGTTGATTTAGTCTTATTCTGAGTATTTGACTCCCTCTGTTGTCCTAAAGGGGGCATTGCAAAACCAGTCACATCTCTTGTCGATGCCAATGTAATCTGAACATGTAGGCTATTTCATTCTTTGCTTTATTCTAAAACCTTGGATGTGGAAACTTTCTTATTTTTTTATTTATTTTATAAGATAACTGATATTTCACCTACAAAAGACGTGTAAAAGCACAGGAATATTTGAAGTATTGTTTTACAAAATTAATATAAAGACAATAGACATCCTATTATTATAACAAGTAATATAATAAATTAAAGTAATGGTTAACTTTAAAATGTGCACTAAGGCTCGTAATTAATAGACCTCTTATTATGTATGAATAAAGCTACCCAAGAATCTGTTTGATAAATTCACATAAAACCACGATTAAAGGGACCAATCCGAGTTTACTACCTTGGTCTGATATGATATACAGGGAAAAGCACCAATAGAATCTACCGCGCGTCTCTATAAGCCAATGACAGCACGTGAATCCATTCCGTGCAGGCAACTGGGAGGGTGGATACTACGTGTTTTAAAAACGTGTGAAATGTCCTGAGTTTAAGCACGGTAAGTTTCTCAAAGTCCATTATAATGTATAAATGTTTATGAACGTTTAACGGAGATACGCCATGTATATCATACTGTAAGATCAAATGTACAAATCGCGTCAGTTCATACGCTCAGCTCACAACTCGAGATAAAAACACAGGATGTATTTTGTCATCTGGTTTAAAACAACTTTCCGACACTTTGCGGCAGATGCCATTCCCAGACGATTTTAAATTATCTAAAGTGATCGGTATGTACCTAATATTTGCTGTCTAAACGTTAACCTGGAGACATTTAACCTTGTGGATTGCTGTATTTAATGTTTGATGGGGTGAGGAGCTTGTCAATCACAATGAAATCCAATCACCGCCCCTCAGTTGTGTTTATGTCCCGCCTTTTCCTGTCAAGTTAGTTAGAGGTGTGTTCAGTATTTGTCTGAGATTATTCGGATAACAGTGTCGTCGGTGATTTGGTTAACGGTGCGGCATTAAAAAGCAGTCTCAAACAATTTCACACCTGGACAAGTTACTGTGTGACATGTCTTCAACCAGGTGACAGTATTTGTCGCAGGTAAGTGGAAGCCCGTTTGTTACAGAGGTTTTGCTAAATGAAGGCTAGTCTAGTCCAGTTCTAATAGCTGCTACCGTGTCAGTAACTTACCTTAAACCATGCTTTAAAACTCTGTTATCACCTAGAGAACACTTTATTAATCGCTAAAGTGTACATGTCATGAAATAAAGCTGTCTGCAGTGGGTGTCAGCAGGTAAACATGAAGGCAATTGTCTTATGAGGAGTCAGAGCTCTTGTTTCTAGTTGAGGCGGTTCTTCCTGTGTGCCAGGCTTTGATATCTGTCATGTTACTACTGAAATTTCACTCACCTTGGTTATAATTTGATATTAATTTTTAGTTTAGGTTTTATGTTTGTCTCTTAAGACCGTGCTAGATCTGGCTCTACGTGATAAGTGAAATGTAAAAATTGAGTAATGTAATTTTCTAAATAATATTTTACACACATTTCTTATATTAATTGTTCACAGTATAAATTGGGTCTTAATACACGCATATCGCTGACTGTTAGGATGTGGGTCCCTTGCATGAGGATGCTCATATTTGGGGGTCCATGGCAACTAAAAGATTGAAAACCCCCGCATTATACTGTAGCTCACTGAAGTTCTCACTAGCACCGGCAACAACATGGTTATTGGGGATTGGATTGCCACCAGCTGCCATACAGCATCAGGTTGCCCATTGTGTTCTTCAAATATCCAGGCTCTCATCAGCACTTTCTCTCTCTCTTTCTTTCTCTCACAGCAAATTCTTCGGATGCCACCAAAAAGTGGAAAAGCATACACCCATCAAGAGCTCAATGAGTAATGAACCCATTCTGGAGCATGTCGACAAACGCTGGTCGTAAGGTAAAGTATGGCAGTCCTAAAGGTCTGAACAGGCTTTAAATTTAAGCCAAAACCTGGCCCGTCTCTGAGAATGCTTGACTTGATGCTGCCTGACCCGACCGGTGCTGTTAAATTTGAGGCCTGAATCCAGCCCGAACCTGTCTGCCGTGTTGTGACCGAGTGCGATATATATAATTATTAGTTATAGTTAAAAAAAATTAAAACCGGAACCGACCCAAAAAGCGTAAGTTTTTTGGGACCCGTCGACCTCGGGTCTTGTAGCAGAACTCTAGGATATATATATATACATACAGTCGTTCTCAGAATGAATCATACCCCTGGTAAATATGATCAAAAATGGCTGTAAAAAAAAAACTGCATCATTTATCCTTTTGACCTTTGATTAAAAAAATTGGCAAAAGTCTAACCTTTCATTTAAGTAAAAGAATTGAAAGTGGGGGGGAAATCACATTATTAAATAAATGTTTTTCTCCAAATCACGGTGTCCACAATTATTAATACCCCTAGAATTTTTTATGACTAAAGTATCTCTGAACTATATTCCCATTAATATTTACATTTTTTTTTAGCACACCAGGGTGACTAGGAACATAAAATTGGCTGGCTATGACTTCTTGTTCACAGGAGTTTGAATATGAGGAAACGCAAAGGCCAAATTCCCTTAATCTTCCATCACAATGAGTAAAACCAAAGAATATAGTTCTGATGTGCAACAAAACATTGTTGAGCATCACAAAAGGTATATATATAAAATATGCCCACTAACTTCATATATTTGCATCTCATGTAAAAAGTACTGGCGTTTACAAGAATACATACAAGGTGGACTGCCTAGAGTTCTGTTACAAGACCCAAGCTTGACGTTTTTTTTGGGTCGGTTCAGGTTTGAGAAAATTATATATATAAATATATATATATATATATTTATTTTATAAATCTTGAGGTACTGCCTGACATTATGCAGCATATCTCAATGTCCTTTACCTGTAGTCTAAATGCACAGACTAAGAGGAATGGACTGGTTTACAACAGGTGACTTCAATAAGGAACTCACGTGGGAGGCTCAGGGTTTAAAGGTGATTTCGCCCAGATCAGTCTCTCTAAAGTCACAAGCTATTGTGTTTGAGGAGGGTGTTTTTAGTCTAGTGGCTCATTCTCCTAGAAACCCATTGATTAGTTTTGAAGTTATGGTTGTTTTAAACTCTTACTTAAGTCTTATAATTGCATTCAATTAATGCTTTTAACTTAGAAACGAAGTAACAGTTTGTTTGTTGCAAACTACAGAGGTGTTGTCTTCCTGACTTTGGCGTGGCAGCTGTCATAAAGACGTTAAATTCAGCTGTTTCTTAACAGACGCTGACTCATGACCCAACTGCTTTGTCTCATTGATTTATGGTAGACACTTAGACTAGCTGTTTGTAATTTCGTTGAGAGGTGTATTTGACTGTATTCAATGATTATTCCGCTGTAATTTGTTGTTGTTGGCTTTATTAGAGGCTATGTGCTGAATCCGTTTGCTGTGTTAGTTATTGTTTCCATTTAGCCCCTACTGCTTGTGAATTTCTGGTGTCTGATATTTACTTCCGTCTCTTGAATTATAGTGAGGCCCAGATGGAGTCTGCAGGGTTTTTTTTCTCTCTGTGCTAAGAGAAATTCTGCATAATGGATTCAAATAAGGTAAAATGTATTCGGCGAGTCTAACAGTGCTAGTTCATGCTTATTGGTAGATTAACGCATAGGCCTAATCATTAAGAAAAGAAAAAGAAAACAAACTTTCAAAGAGTTCTCCAATTCTGGGTTCTGTGATATGGATTTATAGTGTTTATAATGGTTGAATAGCATGTCTTGACTTATCAAGATCACATTTCACTCAAATTCAAAAGAAAGAAAATTAAATATGATAGTCTTTTTTTGTTATAAAACTCATTCTCTGATTCTAGTAATTTTTTTTACAGTTAAAAAGTATGACCGCTTGTTTCATTAACTAGAACATTTACTGCAATTAATGCATTTCTTTGAAGAAATAGTCTAGAACAGTAACGCTATTAGGCAGGTTGAGTACTAGAGAAATTTGGCCCTGGTATTTCCAAATGTTTAAAACCTTAACACTTGCAAACAAAAGGAAAGAGTAAATAAATATATATATATATATATATATAAGCTTAATTTGTAGGTGCATATGTGTGCAGAGATCTGACGCTGAAGAGCAGAGCGGTCCAGGGGAGCAGAGAGCCAGTCCAGCTCGTCCTCCGTTTGGTAAGAAACAGCTTCCCTCCATCCCGAAGAATGCCATCCCCATCACTAAAGCTGCCTCTCCGGCCTCCTCAACACAGTCTGCCAATGGCACCCACGCCTCGTACGGCCCTTTCTACCTGGAGTACTCGCTGCTTGCTGAGTTGTGAGTGATGCCCCGTTCTTATTCATTGGCTTTCCTAGATAATTGTACATGAGGAAGTTGGCACACCACAGCTCCATAAATGGAAAAAAGATTTATTGCTTGTTCTCACCAAAAGTGACTTGCAGTACCTGTCAAAAGTTTGTAAATGTTTTTTTTTTTTTTTATGTTTTGGAAAGAAGTCTCTTATGCTCACAAGGCTGCATTTATTTACCGGTAATTAAAAATACAGTAAAACCGGTAATACTGAGAAAACAATTTTTAATTTGTACTAATTTCAATTTTAATCAATTTAAAAATGTATTTTGTCTGCTATGATGATAGCTGAATTTCCAGCGTCATTACTCTAGTCTTTAGTGTCACATGATCCTTCAAAAAAAATCAAGCAGCGCCGCACAAGGATTTTCAACATTGCTAATAATAATAATAATGAGAAGAAATGTTACTTGAGCAGCAAATCAGCAAGTTAGAATGATTTCTGAAGGATCATGTAATGATGCTGAAAATTCAGCTTTGCCATTACAAGAATACATTTCTTTTTAAAATATATTCAAATAGAAAAGTTTTTTTTATTTGTAATAATATTTTGCAATATTACGGTTTTTACTGTATTTGAGGAAACTCTCTTTGAGGTGTTTGCCTGCTGGATGTGCACACTTTTTGTCTAATTTCAATTGTACAGGAGATCAGATCCACAGGCTTCCACAAGGTTTTGGGCAGTAATAGTTGTGACTTCTTAGTAGTGTTGATTTTAAATGAAGCTGTGCCTATAAAACATACCCAAGATGGAATAGGATTTTATCTTTATGTAACCTAACCATCTAAGAATATGCATCACACCTGTTATTCACATTTGTTATTCTGATTTTTCCCTGGAGTTGTATAGCAACATCTTTAGGTTATGCAGTATTTAGATTTTTAGGTGTATTGTTGAAATGGACAATTGTCTCTGTTGCAGTACATTGGTGATCAAGCAGAAGCTCCCTGGTATCTATGTACAGCCTTCATACAGATCAGCACTGAGTAAGAATGTCTTCCTCCACTCTCACGCAGAATGTTCTTATGCTGCATTCCATTCAACTCCAAAAGAATTTCCAACTTCCTGCCTGGAAAAGTGCAACAGAATGTGCAGTCAATTAACTTCTACTTGGAACCTTGTGTGGAATTCTACAACTATGTCAGGATGAGGATGCATTGTCACGTGCATATGCTGGCATGATTAAAGGGGGGGTACAATGGTGTTTCATGTATTCAGAGTTGTTTACAGTGTTAAAGAGATGGATTCTCATGCTAATAATGGCCAAAGTTTGAAAAGTTATTTTGAACGAATAACAGAGAATTTCTGTGCTAAAAATCATACTTCCGGGTTGCAACACGTTTCGGCTGGTTTTTTTCTATCGTAGATCTAATGACGTAGACCAGAGTGGAACTCCTTATATGAGCATTGCTCTCGGAAAAGCGCGTTCACGCACACGTCGACCAGAGGAGAGAAAGACCGCGCTTATCGACGCGCTACTACCGGAAATCATCATCAGCAGCGCTAAATAGGAATGGTTGATGTCAAGAATGTCTCCAAAAAAGTGTGTTTTGGGATGTGAGGGAGGGAAGTTTACCTTGTTCAGCTTCCCAAAGAACCCAGTGTTACTGGAACAGTGGATGCAGTTTGTATTTCCGGGACAGCAAAGGAGTTCGGCAAGTGCGGTTTTGTGTTCTGGTCATTTCAGTGACGAATGTTTTATTAACAAGGCCCAGGCCGTCGCTGGATTTGCAAACCGGTTGCAATTAAAACCTGGCGCGGTCCCAGTGATAAAACACCCCATTCATGTAAGTACAACGGTATCACGCTTGACTCTATAGCTCCGCCCACGCCCAGAATCAAGGACCTCGGCTTTTTCCGGATAGAATCGGAAAGCTGTATTTTTATTTTATAAATAAGATGAAACTAAAGACTTTTTGGAGATATGAAGGACACACTATTACTCTATAGGTACTCAAGATTAACATGAGATTGACTGAAACTAAGTATTTTACCCCCCCTTTAATGATAAATGCACACATTCAAGGAAATAGAATGCAATATTTTTTCACACATGCAAAACAAATGCTAGGATTGCTGGAAATTTGTTTTTGAATGGAAGACTAGCGTTAGTCTTTTTTTTTTTTATGAATAATTTGTGGAATTGTTAATGTCCAATAACTGAGCTGAAGAGTTAAATTGATTGCTGTATTGCTGATTTGCTCAGTCAAGTAGGCCTATACATCAATGTCTATTTTTTTTTTTGTTGCAGTGTGGTTTGGTGTGATTTTCATTCGACATGGCTTGTACCAAGATGGTGTTTTTAAGTTCACCGTCTACATTCCTGATAACTACCCAGATGGAGACTGTCCTGTGAGTATAGTATACACTTTACACATCTTTCCACTGAATTCTTTGCTGTAACATGACCAGGGCACTGTTACTGTTCATTCAATCCATGACTTGCTGGAATGTAGAGATGAAAAGGTATGAAAATTACATATCATGGTTATAGTGATCAAAATTATCACGGTTATCAATATTATGTGCTGGAAATATTGAAAAAGTAGTGATACACACAGTGAAATGATTTCACCAAGTTTTATATCAAACTGACACCCAACAAATAGTCAGACTTTAATGCCAAATGGAATGTTGAATACTTCAATCTTAATTCTGTAACTGATGATGTGATATGATGACATCAGGGTGCGTCTAGGAACAGAACATTACTGGCTAGCCTGGCTCCGCCCTCCTACATACTTCCGCTCAATTTTCATTTTCCTTCAGTACTACGTCTGGGCTTACGGTATATTCTTGGGTTTTCTCCGATCAATTTTTTACCAGTCCAATCAGCAAACAGAGGGGAGTGGTTGAGAACGATGACGTTGAGGTTGTGCGTTAGTTTGGGTTGACATGCGTCACGAGACTCACGACCAAACGTTAGCGATTGGTTATGGCAGATTCAGAGTGGCTCTGGGCAGATCCAATAGTTTTAAACTTCAACCGAGTACCCGCCTTCAAGGAAGTTAACGCTTGTCAATAGAGAGTGGCCAGACTCGCTTTACAAATGAAATGTACGAGAGTCTGGTAGGACCAGGCTAATTACTGGCTGCCTGGGCTCTGAACCGGTTCAAGGAATGAAAACAAAAAACAGAAACGAACACAATGTTCTGAACAATTAAAAATGACCATTAACGACTTGATGATATTTTATCGTTCTGTTTTTAATATTTTCATTTGGCAGTCAACCAAGCTTGATTTAAAATAGTACGGCCTATGCAAATGTAATGTTGATGCATCCAATGCGAGTGAAATGCCTGTGCTCAGCTGTCAAGTTATCTAAGGTCGCAGTAATAATGTGCTAGCATTAGCTTTTGGATCTCAGGAGTTTTGAAAATGAATGGCAGGTATTATCTAGCGTCACGTGGTGTGTGTGTTTTAAACCAGCCAAAAAATGCAGGTTAGTGTAGAACCGATTCTATTCAGGAAATTCGCGGGAAAACAAACTATTTAAAAAAATGTATGGTCAGAAACTTGCATGTTATATTATTAATATTTTCCAGTGAATGTTGGAGATTTGTTTTGTTGAGGCAGTTAGTGGATCGCATTAAATTGATCAACTTACAGGTTACGAAGTTTATTGTAGCTATGTGGGCACTCAGTTTTTCCTGTCGTTTAATCCACTTAGCCAAAATGTTGTGTTCTAAAAGATGAAGTGCTATGCACAGTGTACAGGCTGAATTGGATATGACTAAGACAGCAAATGCTCCACTCCTCAAATACACAAAAAACGCAATGCTTGTAAAGGCTAATGTTTTGAGTAAAGAAAATGCTGTACTTATTTAAACAAGTACTTACTTATTTAAATATGTGCAGCAATTAATTCACGATTGAGCTGGGTGGAGCTACTGAGGAGCTACCTCAGCTACTGAGGTTTTCCAGACAGTTTGAGGATCCACTAGAGTTAGTGTTGTTGTGTCCCCCAGCCCCTTTTAGCCCTGCCCAACTTTATCAAGTCAGCAGAGGTGTTTATTTTATTTACGTTTCAATTAATTGCTCAATTAGTTTCTTATTCCAGGTCTGAAAAAGTCACAGAAATGAATAAGTACTTAAGTCATGGAAAGTCTATTGGATATAACAGAATATAGATAAGCTTACTCAGTAATCATGAATTTCTGGAAAAAATGATCCAGAGGGTTCCGAAAACTTTTGAACAATAAATTTAGAAGTTTTCACTATGGCCATATCTATTTGTCCTCTCAGTTTGCAGTCATCAGAAGAGCTAATATTTTTATTTTCTGTTGCATTTATGCGTGTTCTTTCAGAGGGTTGTTTTCGACACCCCAGTTTTCCACCCACTAGTGGACCCAGTCTCTGGCGAGCTGGATGTGAGAAGAGCTTTCACCAAATGGAGGTATGTTTAAAAGGAAATAAAGCCCTGCTGTCATTTTCAATTGTTTAAAGTACTTTATTGGCATGATTGTGTCTACATATAACATTTCTAAAGCATTATAGACAAAATAAGTAATGACAAGTAAAAAGAACTAATAAACTAACTAATAAAATTATTAAAGTAAGGTGCTTTAAAGGTGAAAATAATATTTTTATAGACATTTATAATTTTTGCCGTAATAGAGTTGCCATAGTTTAAAGGGGCTCAAGGTTATTTTGGCATTTTTTTTTTGTGACTATGGGGAAATTATTTTATACTTTATTTTATACTTTATTTATATTTCTCTGATTTTGCAGACGAAACCACAACCATATCTGGCAGGTTCTTATGTACGCCCGCACAATCTTCTATAAGATCAACACCATGGACCCGCTCAACCCAGAGGCTGCTGTGCTGTGAGTGGTGGATTCTGTATCATTTGTGGAGTCCCCACAGTTTGAACTCTTCCGAGCACTAGCCTAACACTTGTGACAGCCACTGAATTTGCTTCTGCTTTACAGTGAAATGAAGTAACCACAATCTCTCTTTCTTTCGTGTTTGGGCATTGCCTATGTTAGTCTGAGCTTATTTTGACTTCCTGTGCATCTGAAGACATATGGTAGTTACAAGCTTAGTCCAACCTCAGACTTGGCTTCACACTTCAAGATGAAAGCTTGTTTAGCTCCCCCCCCATGCATTCATTTCCTCTTAGCTGTGCCTCCCAGTAGTTATAAGATTGTTTTGAAGTATTGTACTCTTGACTGCTTTTACTTACATATATCAATGCTGTCTGTGCAGGTATGAAAAAGACATCCAGCTCTACAAAAGCAAGGTGGTAGACAGTGTCAAGCTATGCAATAGTCACCTGTTCGATCAGCCCAAGATCGATGACCCTTATGCAATAAGGCAAGTGCAACACTCAGATGTGAGTTTTCCTCCATAATTATGGTCTCTTAGGCTATGTTTACACTAGCACAAGTTTTTTTTTTAAAGCATTTTTATTATCTGACACAGATTTGATATTGTTGCACACATGTACACAAAAAAGATATTTCACATCCATTCAGAGCCTCTATCAAATGTAGTTTTGGATACATATCTGATATCTGGACATCTGACCTGTGTCAAAATTGGAACTCCAAGCTACCACAAGGTGAGGGACAAGGTGAGGGACAAAGCGAGGCTTTCCCTTTGTTGTATTATGCAACCAGCGTTCCTGTATGTGCTCGTAAAAACTCACAGATTCTTTTGAGGTGAAAACGTTATATAGGCAAGATATTGCGCACACACAGAAACATTGAGGAGCACAGAAACTTGTTGAGACTCTGGCCCATTAATTTTTATTAATAAAATAGCTTTGCTACTGAAAGCTAAATTATATTTTTCAGCAACAAAGTGATAACGGTTTTGATAGGGCTGACACCGACTCAACTTTTCTACAAAGATGAAGTTGACGATACTGACTCGCCATCTCCGCATTATAGTGAACGCATCTTTCATATGGTTTACATAATCAGAGAGTATTTCTTTTCGATTTGAATTGTTTCATTTAAAAGTAAGCATTTCAAGCTTCCTATAAAAATATTTCTCACTCTGTGAGGCAAGTAGCCTATACGCTGAGTTTCGGTTTATTTTTGTGAGCGCTCCAGTTCACGGAGATCGAGACGGCAGAAATTGCATCCTGTGTTTTCTTTATTTTACAAAAGCACAATGTTTTTTTGTTTTTATTATGTGTACACAAATAAAAATAGACCGTATTAAGTAAATGTATTACTTTTGACTATGACCAAAAAGGGCTGAGTATTTTAAGACGTTTCTGCTGTAAAAATGTAAGTGATCGCGATGGCGTTTTCATGTCTTGCAGTAAAGCTTGCTAATACTTAAGCTTCAGTGCAAAAACAGTAGTAATAGCATGCATTTATCTAGGTTAATGTTAGATAGAGTGGCAATGTAAAGTTGCTACTACTTGTATGTTTCAAATGTTAAGCATATTTGAGGTCGAATGATGGGTGAACGTTTGGATTTCCTCCCCGACATACTGTAATTACCTAGCCTGGGAAAACCCAGACCACTCTCAGTTGTAACTGAGTTAGGGTCTGGCAAAGCTCCATAGACAATTAATTTCCACAGGGGCGTCACCAACGGACGTCGGATAGATCTAAAACCAATCAGAGCGATGAATGACATGACGTATGCAGAGCGACGGAGAAACATCTCGAGACTCTCAGCAATTCTCTGTTTGTGTTAACGAAAATGACAATTTTAAATCGCTTGAAACAGACGCGATAGCTGATTCGAACGAATGATGTTGTGATGTTCCACGGCGGCATCCATCTTTGTAATGTACAAAATCTGCGTCACCGTCTCTGCTCTGTCGTCATCGTGTAAAGCCCGCCCCAACGTTTCTGATTGGTGCCACGATTTCGACGGATTGGAAATGGGTTTCAATGGGCTCTTTGCCAAACCCACTTGCAGAGCAAATCTAAATTTGCCGGAAGTGGTCTGCGTTTTCCCAGGCTAGTAATTACCACAAGAACCAGCAGGTAACGAACGATCTGTCCTTCACAGACTGCATGACTTTATTAATGAATGAATTAAACTCACAGCTGAAAAAAACTAAAGAGATCACTACCAATGGAATTTATTCTAGTATGTACAGGGATTCATGTAAAAGCAGATGTCAGATATGAGTCATTTCTTAAGTGAGTGTGAAAAGGCTAGACAAAAAAAATCTGATATGGTCAAAAGATCTATGGATTAAGCCTTGCAGTGTAAATGCAGCCCTACTGTTTGAAACCTGAAGTCATTTGTGAAAATGAAACCAGGAGTTTGTTATATATAGTGAGGTTAAAAGTTCAGCATTGAGTCATCAGACTGGACATCATCTCATTTGTTTTTCTGTATCTAATATTTGCATTTTCTCTCTGCAGCTTCTCTCCGTGGAATCCAGCGGTGCATGAAGAGGCAAAAGAGAAGATGTTTGCACATAAAGTGAGTGTGTGACGCTCCCCTGACTGCTCCTCACAACCAAGTAAAATCTGGCTTCTTCCTGGTATCTGATGCATGCCTCATTTTAAATCAGTAGCTTGTGTGTGTGTGTGGAACACTATTTTCGATCGTACATCCTGTTGTCTTTTTCTACGTACTTGTGGGTTAGTTAAAATGTGAATTATTGTGAAAATATGAATTGCAGCCTCTGTGTTTGTGACCAATGGCCTTCTCTTGTTGTTATAGCGGCGACCAGATGATTATAACAAAGGACTGCCAGTGTCTGGGCTGTCTTGGGTGAAGCCTGGTTCCACTCAGCCTTTCAGCAAAGAAGACAACCCCCTTCAGACGTGAACCTTCAGTGCTTCTGTCTGTCCACCAGGAGGGGCGCTATGCTACTGTGGCTGCGCCTAACTACATGTATAGAATTCTGATGCAGTTCTATGAACTTCATCTTCATTTGTAAAACCCTTGCTCAGCTTTAAAAGAAAATCATTTTAAACTGCTTTAATGGCTTCAGAACTATAGACATGTTCCCAGTATAGAACTAAAGACCCCACTCGTTCATTTCAATGCTAAGGCTTGAACGCACAGATGGCACAGAGATGGTTCTAGCCAATAATGTTACTTGCACATGTTTTCAGGCACAACAAACCACCTCACTTATTTGTGTAGGTCATGATCTTCTAAATGATGAACTTGGTTTTCTAACAAATAATTTGATCGTTTCCTTTGGTTTTCCTTTCCCCACAAACTTGGTTAATAGTCTTAATATGAAACGTAAATTAGCAGACTGGGACAGAATGCTTTTTTCTCTTTTTTTGCGTCTTGATGTATTTGGGTTGATTTTTTTTTGTGTGTGTATTATGCTGTGTATGAAATGGTTTTAATGCAAAATACAGAGCAAGACAAATACTATTCAGTAAGACTAAGTTAATCCTTATTTTTAGTAATTCACTTTTATTGTGTCCTAATGGTTTGATCTAAATGGGTTTGATGTGTAAATAGTGGAGCAGTACAATTAAATGAATGGCCTCTATATCAGAGTCCATAGCTGATTTATATATCTAGCTAGAAATTTACTATGGTTGACTTTTTTTTTTTTTTTTTTTGGCTGTCTTACAATGCTTTTATTTTTGGGCAGTTTCAGCTACAATGCTGATGTTAGCTCAGTTGTGTAAGTAAGGTTTTTTTTTTTTTTTCTGTTAAAGCCAATAAATGCATAAAGAATGAAACTGGTCTGATATTTTATTTAGTGGTAATACATTTTAGTGTTGATATTTGCAATACAATGTTTTCCTCCATTTATGGTGAATGCATTATAAATCAAGAGAATAATAATTTAGTTCTGTATGGATCACAAATTTGGTGTTTGTGTGACATTTTTGTGTAGATATCACTGCTTTATTATTGGATTTGCTAAATACTGCTTGTAGTCAACATTTGAAGTGGATCAAAAAAATTCATCAAAGTTGACAAGAACGGGTATTGTTCACAATACATGTAAACTGATGAAAGGTTTTGATCCACTTCAAATGTTGACTCTGCGTGTGTGTATATATTTTGTGCGTCTATATAAGCTTATTATTTTTTTGATGTGAAAAGTGAACTGTGGTACCTCAAACTCTCCGCATTTTTAAAATCATGCTGTGATAAAGTGGCGCTGTGTAAAAATAGTAATTTTGATATTCATTTTGCATTTGACATGCTCCAGTTTCTGCTGATTTGTCAGTGTTTACAAATAACAGTTCCCAAAAGATCCACCAGAGGTGATCAAATATCAGAGGGACCGAAAGCAACTTTTCTCCGCTTCTCTCCTCCCACTGCTTCCACTACCATAGGCTGATTCACAATCGATGTAAAACCATCTCTGATTGGCTGACTTCCCGGCACGGCCATCTTGTTGTTTCAACTTTCTAACTTCATGTTTTGGTACTGTACAATCATGTTACAGATTACGAGTAACATTTTAAGGACATGATGTTGGCCTTTGTTAAAAACTCAACCCGAGGACTCAAACGTGCGTCCCAGTTATTCCAAAGAAATGAATTCAACGCTAACCAATCACAGAGGACTTAACACATATGCAAATGAACGTTTTATCATCATCCTACGTCAGCAGCGCTGGAACCGCTGAGGTCGCCCAGCCGCGATATTAACTACGCCAAAACTTCGCTATTTTATTCCTCGGTAAATGATCGCGCTGTCACCGGAGGATTTGGTTTCGTTTA
Source organism: Phoxinus phoxinus (assembly GCF_949152265.1). NCBI lineage: Eukaryota > Metazoa > Chordata > Actinopteri > Cypriniformes > Leuciscidae > Phoxinus > Phoxinus phoxinus. The sequence goes on along the minus strand of NC_136877.1, from coordinate 31,708,592 downwards.
GGTAAGTTCGTTTATTTGTTTCCTCTCCTAGACTAAAGATAATGTAGATGGTTATAGAGTGCGACAGTGCTGAAACTCAGGTGGCTGTCAGTTCTGATGAGAGAGAGAGAGAGAGAGAGAGAGAGAGAGAGAGAGAGAGAGAGAGCGTGACGTTCAGCTGCCTGAAGGGAATCCCAGTCTGGATGAAACACCCGTGGCACCTGAATTTAGGTAGACCGTCACGATATGAGCTCCACGTGAAAAGCTCGACACGGACAGGCAGCAAACGGTGGTTCTGAACTAACAGCGACCGAGCACACTCCAGAAAGTAGACCAATTGCGGTCTCCCGACGAACGTAACAGGAAAAAGAACAGTTTGTATTTCAAGGATTATCATGTTCCTTCGCTGTCTTGACAAACTTGAAGAGGACACACGTTTAAAGTTGGAAATGCTCCAGTGACAAGACTGAAACGCGCGTTCCAGGTGATGTTCTGGATGGTACACTGATTTCATCTATAATGGAGTGTAGATTCATACAGGTAATCTGCGAAGACAGAGGTGGGATTACAGGCTCGACCATTAGAAGATAATATCATATTAAGAGTTTTCTGACCTACGCTCAAAGTACTGTATAGAGGGATTCTTCAGTTAGAGTCACTTTTGACAGCTTTGTGAAACATATTCAAAATATATTTTGATTCATTTTTACTGGAGGAAAGATTTGATCATGACGGTGATCCACTTTCAAGTGAATTTTGGTAGGCTATATTTGATGGTGTGGATTTTTTTTTGATTTTTTTGTTGTTGATGATGGTGATTTCAACAATTGCTAACAGCAACTTGTGTTAGAGATGGATGGTTCATTTTGATCTTATAAAAACAAATTGTTTCTTTATGTATTCAAATTCTCAAATACTGACTGATTTAGTGATGGCAGATCAGAATGTAAAAATTGTTATACTGACAGTTTTTTGTACAAGAAAAAGAAATGCACACAAATAGTATTAATTTTCATTATTTAAAAAGTAGTTTTTAAGGGGAGGTAGAGGGTGGGAGTAAAGAAACATGTATTAAAGCTCTAATAATATATTATTTAAACTAGAATTATTTTATATATATATATATATATATATATATATAAGAACTTCCCCATAATTGAAGGATCCATATTCATGCACATGTACAGAAAACCTGGTAGTACCATTGCACTTTTTGTGTGTTTATGGGACATCCAAAGCTCAGTTAGATAGCCTATTCTTCTCTCCAACACTTTGTTTGTTTCTGCCACATGCTTTTAGTCTATATAACTCACCTTAGTTATAGAGGCAGCGATCAAAGTCTGCAAATATTCATTATTAGTTTCAGCTCTATATTTTCGAATCAGAGACCTCACTAGTACAGGCTAGTAAAATGTAGTAGTGACATCTGAACCGAGATGCTGCTGGGACTCTGTGGCTGGTTACAAATTAGTTTTGACGTATAGGGTCACTAAGTTACAAATTGCGCACTACTAAATATTTTTGCGTTGCACCATTAAACTTTGATAAAGCTTAACTACTCTACATATAAGCTAGCCTAAATATTTACGGAAGCTTCCGATCAGGAGTAATGTATGGAATAAAATAGCAGACTGACTGAACTGCATCAATAGACTTTTACACTTGCTTACATTTTAAGAGAGAGAGAACATGATGCGTGAATAAATCACTGTTTTATCGGATCTAAAGCATCCTAAACAGCACACCTCTGTGTGCATTGGTCCATGTTTTGTATATCAAATAAAATCAGTCATAGTATAATAAATATGATTTCTTATGGGGGTTTTTGTATCAGGATTTATTTAATTATTGATCCTTATTCATTTCAAATAAAAGTTTCGGAATGTTATTTAAATATAAAATACCTGTTATGTTATTCGTAATATTAGCATTGTATTTAATGGAAACTCACACATTTAAAGGTAACTTCTGCTCATGTATGTAAAGACTGCTATTGGATCATTGAGGGTAAACAAAACGTCAACGCCAAGAGCAGTGAGTGATTTTCTCATTGTTTTTTGTTCATGACCCTAGTTATTGACCCCGTCGCGATATGTACATTTGCGATATTTCAATATATTGTGCAGGCCTACTACGTTCTGCCTTAAGAACTAATGGTGCAACCAAATTAAGTACAACAGAGTTAGTTACAAATTACAAATAGCTAGTAATAATTACTAAGCCGCTATATTGTGGACTTTCGTTCCAATTTAAGTAAGGTTAAGTTTGCTTCCATTTAGCCTTTAATATGTAGATAGACCACATTGAATGCACTGTAAGGGGTTGTTTACACAGGAAGTAATCTTCCATGTAAAAAAAAAAAACTAGACAGTGTACAATGACGTGTTGCTTTTGACTTCAAATGCATTGTCTGTGATGTCTGTCTAGCGCTCTTGATGTAGAAAACAATTCAAAAACCAGATGGACACAAGAAAGCGTCCTGTGTGAATGACCCCTAAGTCACTTGCGCTTAAACTCCAAAAACAATAAATACCTTGTCCTTGTCCTTGACACCCATCTCCATCTGAAGTACTGTTGAACTTACACCAGGAAGCAAAATGGCGTTCAGTGATGAGTCAATGGAAGCTCCAGCAGGGACAGTATAATTTGAGCCCACATACATTTTCCTCTGCTTGAAAAATCATCTCTGAGTATCATGAGTCATGATGAGATAGAAGATAACTGAAGTACTTTTCCATTAGTTAGAGAAAGTCTTGTTCAGCCAGCTTTACATTAATTGATTCATTTTGTACATCAACTAAGGACTGCAACCGATGCATTGTCTGTAGTACATACCGTTTAGACTTTTCTGCATCAGAAAATTTACATTTTATGATAGTATTATTCCCTATGCCACGTTGTGCACCGGCAAGCAGCTGTTTCTTTCTGCTTCTCTTTTAAAAAGTGGCTTTTGTCCCTCCACAATTAAAGCAGGTTCATTATCTGTCCAATCTTTTATAAGATTGCACTGGTCCATATTTCTTTTTAGAAATATGCTAAAAATAGAGAACGGTTTGCCGAACATAATGTAAAGATCTTGAATTGCATCTGCAAAACCTGAATGGCCATTTGTTTTACATGTAGATTAAGCTTAGACTATTTTATTTTAAAGTTAGTCTGAGACTAGCCTTTTTCTCATGCTGGAAGATCTAGACTACCTGAAGTTTTTCACTTAAATTTTTAATTCGGGATGCACAATATATCGATATCATATCAGTTATCTAAAATGTTTATTTGCATTTATTAACTAGCTATTAACTAGTATTTAATGGACCCTTTTCACAGACACTGATAATGCATTTATTAACTTTATAAATATAGTATTTTTATACATTTACCCTCTAAAAATGTAATGATAATTTATAACACCCTTTGTGTTATATTACCTTGGCAGTAAATAAATAAATATACCAATTAACTGCTGCGAGGGTGTTTCTAATGCGACTGAGAGAGTGTTGGTAAATTTGATATCTTTTTCTATTCCGACTGTCATAATCAACCTCTGTATATATTTTTGCAATTGGAGCAAACGGAAAAGCTAAAATCATAATTTCTAGTCTCCCATTTACCACTATAGAAGTTTACCCAATGATTATTGTTTTTGAGAACCCTGGAAATATGATCCATTGTTCATGCGCATTTCTTCTATTTTTACATTCACCTTTGCTGTCATCAAACATGCACTTAAACTTAAAAACACTATTTAATAACAGTTAAATGTAATCTTTTGCAAATTTCATAATAAATATACATTTTTCATACTATACAATATAATGTTGTAGCATTTAAAACAATTAGCTGTCTGTCAGCCATAACAAACCATTTAGCAGCTCAATCATATCAGTCAATATTGTAATGAAAGGACATGAACTGTTCCTACAGGGATCAGGTGCAAGAAATTGGCGAAAAAGACAAAGTCGTTTCTTCCTCCAGTTCCACTTTTGATGTGGAAGTCGTTGAAACTTCACTCGCCACCTGTCATGTTGGTTAAAGCATGCTGTGCTGTGGTAAAATGAATCACTAAAAAAAGAGGTTACTTGATAGGGGTGGTCCAGGATCAGCTTCGCTCATCCAGAAAAAAACCCTGAGCATAGTCGAATACAGCTCTGAAACTGGTCTCAGGTCTCTGGCACCAGGCAACCTCTACAATACCTGCTCTTTAGATGAGTCACAATTCAGCATATATGACTTGGCTGCTGTCACAGGACAATTTCACAACGGAAATGTGTTGACTTGTGCAGTCCAAGACCAGCAGCGATGACACTCAACCGTGCCTCATCTTGTTGAAGTCACACTCTCTCACTGATACTACAAAAGCCAGTGGATTCGCTTTTTAAAATACATTGCATCACATCATTGTCTCATGTTAGTCACTTTTTCATGAACCAGGGCTGTTAGGCACATTGCAAAAATGTCAATTGAATGGGACATTGTAGGTTACTCTATGAAAGAGACTTGTGTAAGATCTAATCTTTGAAGAGTGTGTGCTGGGGGAGGGGGTCGCAGTGTTTTTCAGTAGTAGGAAGTTGCACGTGTTTTTGCTTGTACAGATAGTGCACGGCTAATGACCTGAGACGGCAGGGCTCTTATCAGTGTGTCTTTCAGCTGTGGACTGATGCTGTTTCCTGAAGACACCTCTAGCCTTTCTTCTCACAAGAAATGTTTCTGGCCTGATGCTTTTCCTATGAAGCCAGCGGATATAAATATGTCCTCACAGCCAAAGAGTCTGATCAAAACTGGTAAGCTATCTGGGCTTGGAAGTTTGGCAATGAGTGTTTACATAAATCTTTTCGGGTCTGTTGTGTCTGTGCCACAATGTTTCATAAGAACCACCGGTAAGCCATTGCTACTCCAGCTGCATGAATAGCCTATTCAAAAAAGTCACAAATAATAATCTTAATTAATAGATTTTATATGAAAATAAATATTTTCTGTATGGCACTGCATGCAATATGCAATGCAATATGCAGTAATCTACACACCAACAATGAAATGAGAACCATGCTAAGTAGGCTAATCCTGAATAATTAGCTATTTTATACATTATATCAATTGTGAAATATTATTACAATTTAATATATTTTAAAATACATACTGAAGCAAGCATGACGCTCATGGTGTTTTCAGCGTCTGCAGTCTCACTATGAGGATCTGCAGAGCTGCTCTAAGTTCATTTCACTAGCATTTGCACCATGTTATTCGATTAAACTATCATTATATATCGTTATACACACAGAAACACAAAGGTCTTCTCAACAACCCTTCAAAACAGGCTTGCTGCGATAGTCGGTGTACCCCCCCCCCCACCCCCCACCATCATCGTTTTGATTTTTATGGTAATAAAATAATTTAGTTCAGTTAGAGAACAGACTGTACAATTAAAAACTGAATGTGTCTGCTCAAAGCAGTCTGAGCCGAACGCAATCGTAGCACAGATCAGCAGACAGAGTGAGGCGAGCTGACTGACAAGACGATGGTGGTTAAATACAGATTTGGTTTAAAAACTAAATGTAAAAGCGCCTATTTGGCAAAATTTGGGATTTAAACTCAATGCTAATAGAGAATCTGCAAACTTTGCATGATGAAAGTGGCAGAATCCGCAGGTAACACTTCTAATTTACACATACACCTTCAAGCGCACAACAATGCATGGTGTATGCCGTGCTTATTCGTTTTGTTAATACAAGTTCTGTCTAATATAAGCGAGTGTGTCATTGTACTGTTTTGTTGTTGTTTTTCATTAAGAATATTAATCAACCTACCGTTCAAGCAATTCCCACCCCTGAATTGCTGCTAATTTGAAACCGAAAGTAAAATGCGCATGGCCACATGGGCATTCATAAGCGATTTAAAAGTGAGGTGGAAAAGATCGAAAAACTCTTAACGCCTTATTATTACATTTTCATTTGAATATATATAAACCTATATAAAGCTCCAGTCATAAAAATAAAACAATACAGTGATTGTCAGTGAGTGAAACAATTTGCTTCTTTATTCCTATTTTTAATATCAAAGACAAAATAAAAAATACATATATTTGGATATGTTGTTATAGTGAAAAAAATAAACATAAAAACTCATATTGTGAAATAAGTTGTGTCACATCACCCACTCCTAAACGACATGTTAATAAATGTGATTGATAAAATAATAAGCCTATATGATGCTCATGCCCTCAAATTAGTGCGATTTATTTTGTGACAAGCAAACTTTTTTTTTTTTGATGAGGCAGTTGCAGGAAGAAATAACTTACAGTTGACTTGATCCTTTTATCAATGTTTCAAACATCCCAATCTCATCTTGTTTAAATTAATAAATACAACAAAGAATTTTTAGTTCATCTGTCATCTATTATTCAATTACTTTTCCTGTTGTTTTAGGTTTCGACTGTGGTATCGGCTCTGTATTGGTATTGATATATTTTAGTCATGTTTTGTAGAAAACGTATTATTTCGATATCGTGGCAACTAGGAAACAAGCAATGTGGTAATACTCTAAATCCATCCACAATCCACTCATTGCATGTTTACATAGTCTCGATATTTGAGCCTTGAAGTTCAGCGCAAGTCAACTGACTGTCCGCACACAGCGCATATTTAGCTTTACCCTATTTATGTTGCAATTAGGGTTGCACCAATACCACTTTTTATACATTGTTAACAGTAAAAACCATGAGTACGCACAGTATGTGCATATGGATTTGGATCGGTTTCATCTGACCGATACCCGATCCAGCAAAAATGTCGATACTGATACTGAATATCAGATCTGTACATAGTTGCAATGATAATTGTAAATGGCCACTGATTCTTTACACTTTGGTTCTAAACGTATTGTACATTTAAAACTGTGGTATATTTAAATGGAATTGTGTAATCAACACTTTTCACAATTCCTTGATCAAGGCAGCAGTAGGCTAATCATACTGTAATTTTTCCAGTCCCATCCTTATACTCCAGACTTAAAAAATCTTTAAGAAACAAAGTGATTTATGTACATTCTGCAGAAGCCCACCTCTCTTATATAATATGATATAGTCTTATATCACATCAGTTTTTCCCAGATGACTTGAAAAGACAGTAAGCCTTAATTACAATGTTCCTGTCCAAATGCTTCCTGGTTTGAGACAGGTGTGTGCTACTTGCAAAACAGTTCACTAAAGCCAGCCCTAGATAATGGGAGGTGCCTTGTAATTTTGAACACTGGTGACAGACGCAGATGCGGCTGCATTTATGATTGAAAATCCCTACACAGTAGGGCTGCACGATATTGGAAAAAAATAACATTGCGATATTTTTTCTCCCAACGATATATGTTGCGATATTGAGAGCCATAACTCAAGGCTAAAGTCAATAATTACCATTCCATGATATTAATAATTTCACTAATAAGCAAGCTTCATTACAAGTGACAAAAAGGTCACTTCATATTTTATTCTAAATTTGAACATTTCTGTAAACACAAAAGCAGAACACATTTTAAAATAAAACAGCAGCTTTACACCAACCCCCCTGAATGGTTTACAACAATATAACTTAAAATAAATATATTTTTTTATAAAACAATTTAAAAGATTGTGAACCAAAATGCTTATAAGTCAACTTTACTTAGCCAAAGTGCCAAAGTAAAACAGTGTTGGTGTTGGTCATCATAATCGTATGAAATAAACAAAATGAAATAAAACTTTAATATATTTAATTTGTATTAAATCTTCTAAACAGATTAGAGAACATGTTTCTGTAAACAGAAAAGCCGAACACATTTAAACAGCAGCTTTACCGCCTGTCAGCGCCGCCGCTCCCACCACGCGCATCACGCGCTGTGCGCAGGGCACCAAGAGCTGAGGGAGCACCAAAAAAATAGCCTAATAAAAAATCAATAATTATAATGCCGATATGATTTCGGTATAGAAATATAGACATCCCAAGTGTCCCGGAAGTTCCGGGAGTCTCCCGCATATTGATAGCGGCTCACTGATGCCCGCGAATTAGTTAAAATCTCCGGAATCTAGAGCGAGCGCGCCCGCGAGACGGAGACTGTGCTCCAAACCGTGTAGCGCGTGCACGGCAGAGAGGGAGAGATAGCAAGAGACCGTGCGCTTGTGCCTCATGAAACGCATGTAATATCTCCCCCTCGTACTACTACCCTTCACATTGCATGTTCCGGCGATGTGACTATCGCTCACTCGCACATCGCGATGTCGATGTTAAAACAGAATATCGTTCAGCCCTACTACACAGAGCTGTGAGTTTGTGGTTAATATGAAATAAGACTCATGTTTGAGCTGCTTTTTTCCCCTTTGAAATCTACCACCCATAGGACTGGCCCTCCATGTGTTTTTCTTTCTTGCTTTTTAAACAATTAAAATAGCTGTTACAGTTTATTTCAGATGGCAAAAAAATATATCATAGTCAAGATGTGGAGCGACACTTTAGGGTGTTATGCTTCCCTATGAAGCGACTAAATAATTATTGTAGGTATAGAGGGATAAAGGATGAAACCAAAGAATGGTGTTGTAGTTCTGGACCATATCTTGGTTTCTGTGCACTGCCATTTTGTTTATCTGTGTGTGTTGTGAGTCATCAGGTCGTGACTGACCTCCTCCACAGCCGGTGTTGGTCAGGACAGCCTGTTTCTCTCTCACCCTCTCTGTCCGGCTGTGTGTGTGTGTGTGTGTGTGTGTGTGTGTGTGTGTGTGTGTGTGTGTGCATGCGTGCATGAAATGGAATGAGCTGTCTGTATGTCCCACACAGCTCCTGCCGCTCTCCTGACCAGGGCTTGACAAAGAATTATGCAGTTCCCACTCACTCTCTTTCATCCATAACTGAGGGAAGTCTGAGGGGAGTATGAAGCACCTGGTTTTTGTCTGGTGCTGAAAGCTCTTCAGCTGCTGTGCTTGTTGTAATGCCTGTTTCCGAGCTCCACTAATGGTGCCAAATGTTCCCTAGACATTCCTTCCCCTTTCACCTCTCTCAGGCCTCAGGGTGTTCTGGAAGAGTTTATTGCTAGTCTTACTTAAGGACATGGGCATGTTAGAAGAGCATCAATGCGGTACTGGATCTTGTTATGGAGTGATGTAACAACGGATTTGTATTTAAAGTATATGCTCAGTGCTACTGCTAAAGGTCCATCTTCCTGCTGAGTTTATGCTGCATTCCATTACATTTCGGCAGCTTGGAATTCTCTGTTTCGTACTTGGGTAAATTCAATAGAACATCACTTGATGGGGAACTTCCTACAAACTCTGACTATGCTGAGATGTGGGTGTATTACGTCATACGATCGTTGTGGCACCCAAGGAGATATAATGATAAACCATCACTTAAGCAAATAAAACTGATCAGTGTGTAAACATTCTTATATAAATGATGATAAAAAAAGTATACTACACAGTACATTATAATATTCTGTGTTGATAATCGTACATGTCCCAAAACAAATGCTAGCATTCACAGTGCCATTTTGTTTCTGCATACTTCACCTGACCATATAGTGATCTGTTAGCCTATATGACTAGAAGACATCAGAGATGTCAATCTGACTTGTCTTAGAATCACTGCATTCCATTTAAACACATTTGAACTAGCTTAATCAAGGTCTTTGTTTTTTGAAGAATGCCATTACCTGTTGAATTTCTTTGAATTTCAGTTCAGTTCATTCCATTCCACTTCCTGTCATTCCAATTCAACTGGACTGTGTGGCAAATTTATTTTTTCCCATCCTGTTTTGAACTGAACTCTGTGTTGTATGTTAAAAGCAGTAGGTAATACCTGAAGTCTTGTGTTCTGAATACAGGATTTCAAATTTGACTTATATTAGCCAAGCTCAGAGAACTGTGATGCAATTATGTGGTATCAATTACCGGTATGTTTTTGGATTCAAAACCTCTTTTAAAATGTGCTTAATGAATGATTTTGTAGAAGGTTATTGAAATTGTTCTGAATTCCATATTAAGTGTTTTGCATCTAAAGTTGCATATCTAACGTGTCATTTTGTTTATCTTTTCTAGACTGTTGCCCTTCTTGGTGATGGACACACAGTGGTTCAACAAACTCTGACAGTCTTTAGCTCCCTGTTGCATTCAGCAGTCCTGTCATAGGGGCCGCTGAGGGGGCAGACACTTCATGCACTGAACTCATACAATGACTGACCCCATCATGGACTTCTTTGATGACCCTAACATATTTGGGGGAGGGCTTGACAGCCTAGTCCAGGATGATCCAGGGTTTACCCCTGGGTCAGTGTCCTTGGATGATGAACTTCACCTGGGTCCTAGTTTGGATAATCTTCAGGTGGATGCAGGGTCCAGATCTTCTACCATCCAACACGGGATACCCTACAGTCAACCTGTGGGGCATTTTGACACTGTGAAGGCACAGACCTCAATGGAACAGTCCTTTCCTGGTCCAGAAGTAGGTAGCAATGATGGAAGAGCATTTTTGCCACAGCAGCAACAATTTCAAGGGCATACTATGAACCAAGTGCCCCAGACCAATGGACTATTTCTTCACGACAGCCCCATGTGGGGAAACCATGATCAAAAAGGGAATAACTACCATCAGCACCATCAACACCACCAACAACTTCATCAACAACTTCAACATAAACAATTTCAACAGCAACAACAGTTTCAGCAGCATCAAGCTCAACATCAGCAGTACAGTCATCAACATCTTCAGCAGAGACAGCACAGTCTCAATCAACACCCAATCTCAAACCAGCTGCAGCTTCCACACCAACAAATAGCCCATCAGGGCTTGCATGGAATTGCCAAGACCTATCAGGAACATCTCAATTTTTACTATGAGGGTAATGTCCCCCAAAACCATTCCCAGCAGCGCCACCATAACTCGCTCAGTGTGGAGGGTAGTCCATTTCACCCTACAGTTGCCCCGAGTGGTCATTCACAGTCCAAACAGTATCTTGAGGCCTCAATGAGGCCTGTGTCTTCTCAACACAGTGGCTTTCAGGTGGCACAAGGGGTCCAAGGTTATACTACAGGTCAAAGGTTGGAAGACAATGGCCTGGCCTTCCCTGTCCAGTCTTCCCCTGCAACCCATTCTTTCCCAACTGACTCAGTTAGCCATGCTTCTTCCTATCCCACTGCTTGTTACGTTCCCCCTGTAGTAAATGAAACCCAGTCTTACTCCTCTGCCCCAGTATCTATTACAACCTCTTCTATGGTCATCTCATCTTCAGCTTCAAACCTGTTGGATACTGGTTGTCCTTTCTTGTCTAATTCGGGAATGGAACATCAGCAGCAACAAGTCCGAATACCGGGCAGTCCAGCACAACAGTGCCCCTTACGTAGCTCCAAATCAGACCAGAATCCCTTCAGCTCCTCTGAGGTATTCTCAGCTGGCCTGAACTCATTCTCTGCAAACCGTCCGTTCTCTACGGCAGAGCGAAGGACCTGTGATCTGCCTGGATCTTTGGTTGCGAACCAGAGCGTAAGCAGCATTAATGGACTTCAGGCTCTGGAGGAGGTCTTGCTTGGAGAGCAACCTGATCAAAGACTTGACGATCTGGGTGAAGCTTCTGACCTTATGGGCGATGAGCTGTTGCCCCAGCTGGAGGCACTAGACCATGAAGAGAACTCCAATCACTCTTGGATAAATCTAGGACTAGGGAATGACCGAGAAGAGGAAGTGAAGGAGCGGGAGGGCATGGAGGATGTACCAATGGCATACAATATAAAGGTGAGAGAAGCAGTTCTCAGCTCTTTCCCAAATGTATCTTATTTTGTTTGATGGCTTTAAAGGTTCAGTGCTGGGATGTTGGAGTGTGTCAAATATTACAGCTATGAGGTCTCAGTTTTAGTTATTAGCTCTGCTTGGCTTAGATTTTGAGCGGATGTGAATAATTTGCAACAAGGTTTTTGTAGTCGTTGTTGGTGTTTATCAACACAGGGACTATACAAGTTAATGATATGGATGAGAGATAAATGAAATTATTACTGGAATGTTGCCAAGCTGAATAATGGCCTACTTTGACAACAGGGACATTGTAGTGTTCAACTGTACAGAAAGGTCAATACAGACTGGCTCCATTAAATAATAATTCACCACTCCTCCTGTCAAGGGCCTTTAGACAGGTACTGTAACAGCCGATTAAGAGTTGCAGTGGTGTTTAGGACTTACTGGGGCTAAGCGTACTTAAGGCTATAACAAGATGTGGGTCAGGCCAACCATAGGATAGTGGGAGGTGCACTCTGACTGACTAGAGTGGGTCTGGCTTGTGGTTTTTCTGACTGTGTGTGTTGATGTGAGATTAGTGTTTGTGTGTGAGTGCAGGCAGAAGGGATATGTTGATAATGAGGTTTCCTAAGGGAAATGGAGAATGAGAGAGAGAGAAACGAGCAGGAGTACTGTCTAGACTGTGATCGCAAGCAGCAGGCAGTTCTTTCAGCAATACTCCCTGGCAGTGTCAACTCTTTCTCTCTCTCTCACTGTCTGTCTCTTTTTCTGTCTCACCCTCTCTGTTGTGATGCATGAGCATCAGTCTTTCCCCTCAGCTCTTTGCTGCTGACACAGGGAGTTGAGGCTCAGTGATTCAGCTGCCACACACAAACACACACACACACACACACACACACGCACGCACACACACACACACACACACACACACACACACACGCGCACGCACACACACACACGCGCGCGCGCGCGCACACACACACACACACACGCACACACGCACGCACGCACACACACACACACACACACACACACACACACACACACACACACACACACACACACACACACACACACACACACACACACACACACACACACACACACACAGTGAACTCTCTCCACCAATTCTACCGGGCACATGGAGTGCTCTCGCAGTCAGACGTGCACTCACAAATACACCTACACCTACCCAAATACAGATTCTGATTTGCCAGTGCTCTTGGTTTTCCATGAAGAGAAATGCAAACAGGAGTCTCCTCTTTGTTTGTCAATAGAGAGATGGATTGTATCGAGAGAGATGGAATAGTTTTTATCAGTATTGTTAAAGCTACACTGTGTAATTTTTTAAGTTGATCCTTAGCAAAAACCACTTTGTTCTTTCAAAATTATATGTGCTCATTAATGTATAATTACTTCTACCAACTAATCAAGTATTCCCGTAAGCATAGAATCTGCCATTTATAATATACGGGTGAGCTGCTCGAATGGCGGAAGCCATGTTGCGCCTCCATCTTGAAAATGCATTAGCCAAAGAGGGACATATCTGGAAATTCAAGTTTCGCCTTTCGCGTTTTTACACTCAGTGGCACGGTGACGAATGCGAAGGGGAGATTACTCACGACTGCCGGCAGATTTTAAATAATACCGCCACCGTATTTTCCGGACTATAAGTCGCAGTTTTTTCTTAGTTTGGCTGGTCCTGCGACTTATAGTCAGGTGCGACTTATATATCAAAATTAATTCATACTGACTGAGATGAACCAAGAGAAAACATTACCATCTACTGCCGCGAGAGGGCACTCTAGTTGGCGGAGTTGTTCAGAGGTGACACCGAGGAAGAATTCAATGGATTCAGTGTTGTGGAATGAGATCGCGGGAGCTTGGTGAACTTGCTTACCGGTAACTTGTTGGACTCGCTGGCTTATGTTAATTTAGCCTATTCAGCCTCCCAGGTATTTGTTTATGCTATAGTGTAGCTGAATAACTGTTAATGTGTTACATTGACATGCCGGACACCTATTCAGCCTGTTGTTCTGTGTGCTATTGTGTAGTTGAATAACTTGCCTTTCCAGATTAAATGTCTGTTCTTGGTCTAAATAAATGTGACTTATAGTCCAGTGCGACTTATAGTCCGGGAAATACGGTATGTTTTGTCTCTTAGAAATGCACATATAACAGTAGCCTGAGTGGAGTGACAGTAGCAGTTGCTTAAGTTGCAATGCAGATGTAAATTTTATACGGTAAAATTTTATCGTCCATAGTATTTAGATCATGTTAACCACAGGTAAAACCATGCATTGCAACAATTATGGTAAAATAGTAACTTTTTGTTTCTCGGCCTCACTTGTTCCCACAGCTCTCAGACTGCTTGCCACAAGATTCCATTACTCTTTTAATATATTTAATGTAGGCTATACATTATTAATACAATTCTAAATGAATATCCCATATTTCTGCCACAATACCATTAACATGGTTTCAGTTAGTGTTTTTAATGCTCAAATAATCATGGAAAATGTTGCTGACTGACTTGTGGATTTAAAAGCATTCCAACTGTATCGGGGCTCAATGTTGTCAGTGTTCAGCGACAGTGTTGTTGAGAATGTCAGAGCTTCATCTGGCTTTAAACTAGTTTAAATTAAAAGGCATTTGATTTGTGTTTTTTACGGGATAACTCTGCACTGAACCTAAGCACTTCTCACTGGATCTCACAGCACTGTTTAGTGGTCGCGTGATTGAGACAGTGATAAATGTTCTGTAAGGTGCGCGGTTCAAATGAGCAGCCCTGTTTCATTCAGCTTTTGGTGCGTATGCAAAATGTATGCGCGTTGTGAACCTGCATATAGGCGCACATTACTAATGCGCTCTTCAAATAAAAAATAAAAAAAGTTGACTTCATTGCACATTGGACGTGAAAATTATCTGCGTGCATGACTGAAACTAGCAAAAAAACACTAGTGTCGCGCCTGGTGCCGCATTGCGCCAGGTGTATGATTCTATAGAGGAAAATTAAATCGCGATAATTATTGTTATAGTTTTATCGCCCAGCACTAGTTGGGTTTGCAGACTAATATATTTAATTATGCATTCTATTTATCATTTTTACAGTTAGATTACATTTGCTGTCAATCAATTACACGTAATCTTTAAAAATGCTAATTAATAACACTAAATGTGATATTATTTATATTGTGGTTTAATTGTTATTTATTTAGACAAAAATAATATTACATTTTAATATTGGCCTTTTAACAGTAGGCTATTGGCCAGATTATGGCCAGAATTGACCATAAATATGTATTGGTGCATCAATCTATTTTAGAATATGTTACAAATTAACTAGACTTTTTTAAAGGTACTGAAAGCAAAGTCAGTCAAGATGGATTTTTATGTTCCCCTTTAGTCAATCCGCCTGTCCTCGCAGATCCTTAATTAAAGTAGAGACAGGATGTGGATCAGAGTTCATATCGTGTGATTTCCTGTAGTGAGTGTGACACACTTGTGTGAGAGAGAGAGAGAGAGAGAGAGAGAGAGAGAGAGAGAGAGAGAGAGAGAGAGAGAGAGAGAGAGAGAGAGAGAGAGAGAGAGGAGAGAGAGAGAGAGAGAGAGAGAGAGAGAGAGAGAAAGAGAGAGAGAGAGAGAGAGAGAGAGAGAGAGAGAGAGAGAGAGAGAGAGAGAGAGAGAGAGAGAGATGAGCCATTCATGTGCACTGGGCTGTGGAAAGCCAACAGATGTATAATGTGAGGCAGTCCCAGGGTAAAAGAGAGAGATGCACTCAACCTTCTCTCTCCCTGAGGGTCTCGAGTTTGTGCTTTAATGTCCTGAGTCTCTGGACCACGAGAGCTTGGTGTTTCAGTATTGAAACTTGCCTTCACCTAGGATGTCAGTTTAGTTGCAGTAGAGGGGAATGGCTTCTTTTGGGGTTTACTTTTTTGTGGTTTACTTTATGTTTGTAGAAAATACAAGATGGTTGACCATGTTCAGACAGAAATGTCACTATGTAACTTGATTTATTCACACTACTGCAAAGATAACCCTCTTTCACTGTATTTAATGTAATGTCACATCATACCTTCCCATTCTAATGAACCCCTCTTGTGATATGACTGCAGCTTTGTTGATCGGGATTGAAAATGATTGAGATTTAATATTTGAATTAAATAAATAAATCACCATTTGATCTGACAGTTTAGGAATCAACAAAAATGGTTTGGAATGAGTGACAGGGTAGAGGAGCAGCGGCCACAGTGTTACAGGGTGGTGTGATAGTGTGAGGGCCCGAGAGAGCGAGCGAGACCGGCTGACGGCATGAACAGAGCCCCTTTGTGCTGCTGCTTTGTGCAGAATGAACATTCAGCAACATAGATGCAAATACCAATCCACATCACTCACATGCACACACAAACCCCCTAACCTACTGTCTGGATGGGATCCTGATGATGGATCCGCTTTTTTAAGGTGTCTTTTTTCCATTATCATTTTTTTTATTCTCTTGACTCTTGAAATTAAATTGTCTGTTTTTACTGTACTTTTGTGGTTTTATCTAAATGCCGCCTTCGCATTTTAAATGAGTATTAACATGGCCCATTTAGCCCCTGCTGGTAGATGCTGTAACTGCTTAATCTGGCTATGTAGAGAATCTTTCTCCACTGATGGCAGAAATATTTGTCTGTTGATTTGTCTTTTTTTTTTTTTTAAAGGGATAGTCCATTTACTCACCCTCAACTTGTTCCAATCCTGTATGAATTTCTTTCTTCTGCTGAGCACAAAAGAAGATATTTGAAGAATGTTGGTTATCAAACAGTTGATTGAACCCATTGACTTCCATCTTTTCCCATACTATGGAAGTCAATGGGTTCAATCAATAGAATTTTCATTTTTGAGTGAACTATCCCTTTAATAGGGATGTCCCGATCAATTTTTGTGTGCCCAATCCGATCTGAGTGATTACATATTGAGTCTCAATCCAATACTTGTATTTGCCTATTGGTTTGTTGGTGCACACTTCAAGTACATTAAAGTTATAAAAAAATATAATAAAGGGATTTGCAGAGAGTTTCTCAAGGGCATTCTCAAATGTATTCTCTCTCTCTCTCTCTCTCTCTCTCTCTCTCTCTCTCTCTCTCTCTCTATATATATATATATATATATATATATATATATATATCTTGCAGTGTCAGAATTTACAAAGCCAGATGCAACGCGTTATGGCAACGACATCTCAGATAGTCTGATGGCAGATAAAAATAAACTGTAAATAAGTTAATTTCAAGTGATTAGTTAAAAAAGTGCACATCAAAGATAAAATATGTTAAACATATGGACACTTGCGTGACAGCTGACGAAAAATAAAGGATCGGGCTTAGTATAGCTGAGACCGATCAGTTAAAAAAAGGCTTAATTGGCCCTGCTACCGATCCTTGGATCGGGACATCCCAATATTTTCATAATTTTTGCTAGCAATATTTAAATTATACAGGCTACACTAGGCCTACCATTCAAAAATGTTGGGTCAGTTAGATTTATTTTCTGAAGAAATGAATACTGACAACCTGCATGGGTGAAGACCTGGATGAATAGGGTGTAACGGTAGCCTACATATTTTCGTACGTACCGGACGTCACGGTTCGGTGCATGCAGTCACACGACGAATACACAGGCGATCCACACTCCAATCCAGAAGGGGGCGCGCGCGGCAATGCATCGCTGTTTTCTACCAGTAAAAAGCGCAGAAGAAGAGACGATCGCTCCATATGTTTACATCTCTCAAGCAGTGTTTAAACTGCGGAAAGATTAAAATAAAACAGGTTGAGAATAATATCTCACGTAGCATTATATTTACCTCAGGCATTTAGTGTCGACAGCAGGTTAGTTCGCTAGAGAAATGAACTCTAGAGTGAAGCATATGCACTATATTGAGTTATTCATTATATTTAGTTAGTAATGTCTTGATTCACATACTTGAATGTAGGCCTATGTTAAAATAAATTTGTCTTGAAAACAAGTTATGACAGCCACTGTGTGAATTATTATATAAAAAAAAAAAAAAAATTGGAGTAGAACATTTAATTTATAATTAGATTTATAAGTTAATGCAAACCATATGCAATTTACAGTACATGTTTTTTTATGTGAGTGTTGATTATTATATCTAATAATAAATAGCAACTAAATGTAATGATTTGGGCTCTGTTGTTAATTGTAACCTTTAATATTATAATGTGTACTTAAGGGCTCCCCATATAGTTTGCAGCATTAGCTAAGCTAGTTTTTTATCCTTAAGAACATTTTAATTATAATAGAATGTATTTATACACACACAAAAAACCCCCCACACAGTTTAATTAAAAAAAGAAAAAATAAGAAGCAATTTTGTGTTTAGTTTTCTCCCCCCCCCTGCTGTATTGAACCCGTACCGAACTGTGACTTCAAAACCGAGGTACGTACCGAACCGTCAAGAAGATTCATTAAATTGTGTGTTTGAAAAGACTTGACAGTTTGCAAGCTATTTCATTCCTGATGACAACTGCTCTCTCTGGGTCAGCGGCAGCATGACCGCAGATTTGAAGGTTTAATAGATATAGCCGAATCATTGTCATTTAGGAATATATTCGATAAATGTTTTTATTTAAAGGTACTCATTTGGCATTTGTACTCTGTTTCTGTATGTTTAAGAGAGAAAAAATAATAAAAAGACGCAGGTGTCTTAATGCCTGAATGCAAATGGTTAAAGTTTGTGAAGTAAGGTGTGTATGTGTGTTTGCTTGTTTGTCGGCTTTCTACCATGTGCTGCGTGAATGCGCTGTGTGAGTAAAACCGGTCTCTGTGTGTGTGCGCATCCGCCTCTTTGTGTGAGTGCATGCCTGTGTGTGGCCAACTTGCTTTGTTGCTTCCTGACCCTGCATCTGTGAGGTTTATATAACTGGGCCAGTCTGTCAGGCAGAGTCTCCAACCAGCACTGTAACCTGATACCTGATTACCTCCCACTGCATGTCTGTGTGTTTGTGCTCCCCATCTGTGTGTATAAGTGGTTCATTCACATGCATGTGCATTCGTTTTTGTAAGTTTGCCACCAGCCGACTCAGACAGACAGACAGACATTTGCTCATTCAACCAGTCTGACAGCTCTGTTTCTCCCTCGAGCTCTAATCTAGGGTCAGAATCAAATGACGAATGACGTCAGGAGAAAAGCCGTGAGGTTCACAGATCTGGGGAGGGACATGAGGGGTTAAAGGTAAACAGGAAGGGTTTCTGGTAGCATTTCTATAGATAGGCGGTCTTTGCTGCACAGCGGAAGGGGAGGGAGGACAGAAAAGGAAGGACGTTGAGAAGAGGGAGGGGTTAGTCGAGTCATAAGGGGGAAAAAGCATGTGGGAAGTTTGCCAGGCCAAACTACACAGTAGGTCTCAATCTCTCAAGCCCTCTTTTACTTTACTTTACTTTCTCACTATGCATGTGTTTGTTGGTGTGGGGTGTGTATGCAGAGTTCACTTCAGTCTACTGAAAATTAGCACGCTTAGACGTTGGGATGTGTGTGTGTGTGTGTGTCTGTGAGCTAGCCGGCCATTTTCTCTGCTCTCGCGAGGGGGGGTTAGAGGAATGTCAGGAGTTCAGGGCAATGACACTGTCTGATCTCCTGCCTGAGCAGTTTAACCCTTCACTCACTCACTCACTCACTCACGCACACACACACACACACACGCTCACATGACATGCAGGGAGCTTAACAGGTGTGGGACGTCATCTTTGATTTGGAAAATGTTTGTTTCAGCTTTCTACAGCTGTACTGTTTGCTTTTTGGAGGAGAAGTATTTGATTTGGTTACTGTTGGTTTATTCGTTTTTGGTCTGGAGATGGCCATTGGTTTGCAAGTTTCTGATTGGCCGAGAATTAGGGCTGCAGGTTTATGATTGGTCAATAGATGAACAGGAGCCTCAGGTAGAAGTTAAGGTGGTTCATCAGTTGTTTCTCATTAAAAAATGCTGTTACCTCTCTGTGATAAACATTGTTTTAAAATTGTATATACATACATTTCCTCTAATCATTTGCTCTAATTTGCTGTGCTTTTCAGTACAATTTTCTTACGTTAATGTCTTACTGTGGTGAAATAAAATGAAGTTTAATTTTAGTTTGTTGTTTAGACATGCTTTTTGATTATTACATTTAAACCATTAAATAGGAATCAGTGGCATCAGCTTCATTTATTATAAAGGGAGTGTTCCTTTGCTTTGCTGGTTTGATTTTCTATTTATTTATTTTTTGATTAAAAACTCTTTTTCATTTATTAAATTTAATTAAACCATTAAATATCAATACACAGAATTTGGGGAAAATAAAACCGATTTCATAGCCCTATTTCAGTGATTAAATATGAATTATAAATTGCATGAAAATATGTAGGGGTCTATAAAGATACGTAGAATTCACATTCAATTCACATTTATTTGTATAGCGCTTTTCACAATACATATCGTTTCAAAGCAGCTTCACAGCAAATGCTTGTGTCTACATTACAATTTAGAGTGATCTGTTATCAGAGGTGACTGTGTTTAAGTTATACATTTCAGAAATACAAATCACGCAGTTAGCTAAAAATGTATTACAACACAGTCATTTTCGGCCCTCCAGACTTTTTTTCTCTGGTCACATGCAAGAGTGGCAAAGGAATTGTACAGGTTCTTCCTCTGTATTTGTGTGTGTACTTTGATTTGAGAATTAGCATTTTTGTGAATGGTGTTCAGTGTGTTTGAGTGATGTTTGCATGTGTGTCTGACGGTGTGTTTTGTTTTCTCAGCCTTTCTCTTTTGCTCTAAATAATGAAAGAAGTGTAAAGGTCTAGTGGAGGCTACCCGCTGTGTGCTCTCTTTCTCTTTTCCCCCCTGGCATGTATCTCTTTTCCTGGGTTCCTCGTGGCCTGCAAAAAACGTATGATTCATTACCTATCTGTCTGTCTGTCTGCCTGTCTGTCTGTCTGTCTGTCTGTCTGTCACTATAGCAGTTATTAATCTGTTGCAGCCTAATTTATTTGTGTAATGTTTATGTTTTGTTCTGTAGAACCCTATAGTGAGTTAGGGTGTAGACTGAGGCTGGGGTTGATGTAATCCTCTGAGACCGATTAGGTCACCTAACCAAACTCTGAATAAGTGTTGTCATGATACCAAAATTTAGTAGGTAGTTGGTATCAATAACAGTCAAATTTCATGGTACTCGGTTCAAATTTCAGTATCATAGCACAATTGTTTTTATTATTATTTGAAAATAAAAATAGTAAATAAATGAAAATTAGTGAATTACTTACACTATCAATAATTATAAGTAAATATAACATTAAAACATTAGTATGCAGCCTTCAAATATTGTTTAATTAAATAATTGCATTAAAAATATCAAGTGAAAAGTTAGTAATAAACAAAAAATGAAAAATAAAGAAACATTACAGGTAACAGAACAAGTGGCAACAGGTCTATTGCACTCACATTTTAAGATTTAATGCAAGGATCTATTTTGACATATCAGATTTGATCTGATTTGATTTGATCTGATGCTATGGCTATCACAATGTCAAACATCGCAGTTTCAGATTGAGTCTGCAAAACTTTGCAGTGTTTACTTAGCAGCATGAAAAATGCAATTTATAAAAATTTGCAATACAGTAAGCGAGCAAAGTTATATACAGAAACAAATAATCAATGAAGCTGATATCACTTCAGTTCACGCTCAGTGACTGAGTGAAAAGCAAGCGTGCAGGCATCATGCAGATCTGTGGCGTATTGAGCGTATTATTACTAATTTACACTTCTGATTGGCCATTGGGTTCACATGCGCAACAAACATGTCTGCAAATGGCTACAATAATCAATGCTGCAAAAACATGTTGTATATTGGCCAAAATGCTTTGTACCTCAGTTATTGTTTTGTTTTGGTATCATAGATTTTACTTAAGTGCATATTCAGATTTGAGTGCATGACCTCCTTGATATGTTATGATATAGTTATCATTCATATTAAAATATATTTTGATTTTTTTTTTTATTGATTACAGATTTACATGCGTAAAGGATTATGTTAGATTTGTTTGCATGTGGTCATTATGTCTTAGAGACTATTTATGCATGAAAGAGTGTGTGTGTGTGTGTGTGTGTGTGTGTGTTCTAGAGGGGGTTTGTGGTGTGTTCTGTGTGGGGCATTAATAGCCGTCGTGTTTAATGGGTTCAGGAAACCAATGCTACACATCAGGCCTTCCCTCATTAATCCTCTCTTTCCCTCCTTCCCTCCAGCTCTATCCGCTGTACTCCACATTAGTCTGCAGGTCTAGTCCTAATTATGGACACTAAACTCTCTCTCTGGTCCTGACAGTGTAATTCATTTCCACCTAAGCAGGACACAGATTTTAGGTTATGGGCAGGGATATCACAGTGTTAGACTGTTATAAAAGCTCCGATCAAAGTGAGAGAAGTTTAATATGGCATACAAGTGTGTTCAAATGTTATATTTAAGTAAGGTTTTTCTAAAAGTGCTTTTGTTAAACGTAAGAGGGAGTTCATTAACAGCAGGAAAAGGAACTTGACTTTTACGTTTGTGGGTGGTTGTCAGGGTATTGCCATGTAGATGCCAAGGTGTTCTGAGTGTTTAGGCTATAGGATGTTCTGGGTGGTTGCTTATTGGCCTAATTTAAAAGAACCCACTCCACTCAAGTCTATGATCTTTTCATGGTTAGACACTGCTTTAGAGCTTTTGAAGGTCCGTTCAATGTTCAGAGTTCAAGTTCAATGTACACTGTGAGTTTGGGGTCAGTAAGATGTTTTACTAAGGCATCAAAAGTGACAGTTAAGGCATTTATAATATTACAAAATATTTATATTTCAAATGAATGCTGTTCTTTTGAATCCTGGAAATGTTTTAATGTATCATGGTTTTCACAAAAATATTAATTAGCACAACCGTGTTCAACATCGATGATGATAATAATAAGAAATGTTTTTTGAGCACCAAATCAGCATATTAGAATGATTCTGAAGGATCATGTGACACTGACTGTCCAAGACTGGGGTAATAATGCTGAAAATTCAGCTTTGTCATCAAAGCTTACATTTTAAAATATATTACAATAGAAAGGTGTTTTTTTTAAATTGTAATATTTCTGTAATGGATGGCTGAAGATGTTTATATAAAACGGCACACACTTTACGGGGCACACTTATCATAATCTGTTGTCATCCGGTTACTCCTGACTGTTCGCCTCACTATAACAGTATTTGTTCACTGTAGAAATTAAATATATGTTCAAGCTGTATTTTTTATTTTATATTAACAGACAACCGCAGGAATATTAGGCTGACGTCACTTTAAGACCGAATGCACAGACCGAATATACTGACACGCATCCGGTTTTCTGTCAACTGTTCACTTAGGCTATAACATAACCGAGAGAATACTTGCTGAGACAGGTATTTTAACATAATTTTGTGTGTATGTGTCCGTTCAAGCGCAAGTAAATGTGAAAGAGTGTGTAAATATTCAATTCGGTGTTCCAGCGCCGTGTGAAACTGCTCTTTCTTTCTCTCTGCGTCCAGCTGTGCACACAGATAACACCGCGCAAGTCCCAATTTTCACCTCTCTTTTCGTGTTTAGAATCGTTTGAATGTGTAAATTAGCAGACAAAACACGTCCAAATAATAAACTTTCACTCTTTGATGGTTCCAATTGATGTGTGCCGAATCATGGGGCCTGGTCCGTATGGATCACGGATCAACTGCGATTTTGTTGCACCCCTATTAACAACTAATAATTAATTAACACACTTATCATCATGATTGCTATCTTACCAGAGATGGAGAAAAATCCTACTCCAGTAAGTTAACGTGTCCCTGACCCTGTTCCCAAAAATGTTGGTCCTTAACATCGCTTCACTCCATGTTTTCTTTTATGCATCGTTTATTTTTTACCACGGATGCACACCAGTTATGTGCACCCCTGTCTATAATGCAATGCAGCGTAGTCTTTATTAAATACAACAAAACTGTATAATCCATCACAAAGAGTATCCAAACAAGCTTTTAAAAGAGAACTTTTTCGCCTACTGTAGAATTTTCGCCTACTGTTTTTCGAATACTAATTCGAACATAGGCCTACTACTCTTTTGCCGTTTTTAGCATACTATATAGTAGGGAAGTATTCGATTTATCACGGTTTTCTAAGCACCACTAACAACTCATCAGTTGTCATGAGAGCTTATACCAGTCAGAACAAGTTTGTCTTAAAAAACAAACAAAAAAAACATTGTCTTTTAATGGCGTACTACTTTTTTTTTTTTTTTTTTACGTCGGAATGAATTTAGCTGACAGTTAAGATAACAAAAATTGTATTGGTTTTGTAATTAAATTATACATCATGTTTAATAAACACACATGAAAGGCCCAGAAATCTGCTGTCTGCAGCCTTCTACATGCACTGATTCCATAGGCCTGCCTTATAAGAGTATGCAATTTTAGTCTTTACATGACTTTGATATCTGGGGCAAAATGTATAAAACTTGAAAAATGCTCTTAAGAATAGGCTTCACTGTCAAAACATTCTTATTAGAAAGTAGGAGTTTGTTTCAGAGTAGGAGCTATTTCTAAAGAAGCTAAGCAACTTTCAGCAAGGTCTAAAACTTGGGTGCTAACTGAGGTGGCACTTGAAGCCCAAAAAAGTATACTTCGGCTGTCCGCGTTCCGCGCTCTGTCCATGTGTCATTGCATGTGGGACTCGAGTGACTTGAGCGCTTGAAAAGTGCTAGAATAAGTCCGCTAGATAGTGCAGACGCACCGAACACGTCTTTCCGCTCCCACGGCAAAAGGAGTATAATTTGAAAGGCTTGCGCGCTCAACTGTGCATGACAAAGCAGAATGGGGAAAATTAAGTATACCCAGGCCTTACATGTTGCGAACTAAGGACTACAATGATGTCAACCCAAAAATGGCCGTCCTTAACCTCTGAATTAGCCAATAGTGTAATTCTTCTAATGAAGACCCTGCTTACTGTGGGCTGATGGGTCCAAGTCATCACTGGTGCACTGCTGCAGTTTTCCAGTTGTCAAAAAATGGCATATTACTTTTATTACAGCAGTTAGAGCATTGATTTGTAGAGTGAGAGAAGTTATTAAAAAAACTTTTACTAGGTCAGTTACAAAAAGAATACCTAGACAATCAAGGCTGTATTCTTTCATTAACTCTGTTATTATGTAACTCCAATACATTATATATTTGTTGGAAAGCATAGAACTGAAGGAATCAAGCTCTCTCTTTCTCTCTCCCTCTCTTTCTTTCTCTGTGGAACTCCTCCCAATATGTTGGTGATGCTATATCATCTTATTTACATATTAACCATTTGGTTGCCATGGTGGAGAGGTGGTTTGTGCCATGTGACCTTCAGAACATGTGCATATTTCTCTTTTTCCTCCCTATAGTACATACAATCTCTTTTCTTTGCTTTCTTCATCTTCTAAGTTATTCTTTCTTGGCTGCCTGTACATTAACAAATATAGGTTGCACATAAAATTAATTACCAAACACATCTTTTAGAAACGTAGAAATAACATTTTCACATTAACACATCCTCTTCACAAATTGCAGGCATATTTAATTATATGATTTATTTTATTATTATTTCTATTTATTAATTTCATTTAATTTTTTGCATGCAAGTAGGTCGCATGAACTGTGTATTGAAGCCTTCGTTTGAATTGTTTCCACGAGTCCAAACTTCAAGGCCTTGTTATCTCTTTCTCAGTTTTGTTATCTCTCTCTGTCACACAAAGCTTGTTACAGAACATTGTATTTTACGGAGCCCTTAAAGGGACATGGTGGTAGAAGAAAAATATGAATGAAAGAGGAAAAAGTATGAGATGGAGGAAAAATTAGCGTTTTGCGTTCCCCCGAGAAAATTTAAAGTTTCCTCACAAAAAGTTTTGCGTTCCGCAGAGAAATTTGAATTCGAAACATTTTGCGAGCGAACGCAAAGTTTATCAGGGTAACGCAAAACATTTGCGAGAGAATGCAAAAGCATAGACTTTCCTCCCAACTCATATTTTTTCCACCACCATGTCCCTTTAGGGCTCCATAGTATTGTTCCTAGTATACTGCCAGAGGAGAAATCTGCACAAGCCGCAGCTACACAATGTGCCACCTAGTGAGGAGGAGTGTTTTTAAATGACTTTCAGGTCTCTTGTATTGTTTACTTAATTTAACCTTGTAAAAGTTGATCTTACTCCAGTCCCAAGGCTAGGCCTAGCCAAAGCTAATCTCTCTGCTACTCTGTAAGATTCTTATGCTAAGCTGACCCACTTTTGTGTGTGATTTCAGATTGGGGTGGGCAAACACTTGCTTTCATTTTTTCTGTGTGTGTATGTGTGGGCACAAGTGGGGTTTTTTGCAGTGCATGTGCATGGTTGCACATGGCCTATCACAGTTTGGGAAAGTGAGGACACGACCTCATTTCCCTTTGAGTCTCTGTTGTCACTTCCTGTTAGTCGATCCAGCAGCACACGAACCCATGCCACCTTGCCTGTGTGTGTAAATCTGATGATTGTGTTGCTGACATGATTATGATGCATTTAAAATTATAATTGTGACTTATTTTACTAGTTTGGATCAAAACAAAGCTGTTTTGACACAAATTATCTGTTGAATGTATGTGTAGGTGTAGCCTATTAATTTCCTTGAACACTTGCTGTTGTTCATTTTTTTTTTATGCCTGGTTGGATTCAGCAAGTAAAGAAATTCAGTATTTTTAGGGTTAAGTTGTGAAAGTTAATGTAATAACAGCTAGCACCCTCTGCTGGACCTCCTGTTTCACAATGAGCTAAAGAGGGAGAGAGAGAGAGAGTGAGCGAGCAAGGGAGAGAGAGAGAAAAACGAGTCCGGATTTTAACGACATCTCTAATATTCATGCTGATGCGTTTTGCTGCTTTGTGCTTTCATTTCTCGCCGCTGCGTCTGCGTCTCCTGCTCTCCGCACACACCCCAGCCTGAGAGAGGGGAGGGGAACAAGGGAAAAGGAAGGAAAGAAAACAAGTGGAAATAAGGAAAACAAGCTACGGAGCGTCCAACTGAGCCAGTACAAAAAACCTTTTGTGTTAGCAATCCTACCTTCGTCTGGTATGTGAAAGGAGAAAGAGGAACGAGAAGTCTTGTCGGTCTATGCGTGTGTGTGAACGCAAGAGAGTGGACGAGAAAACGACGGCCGGGAGTGATCGTGTGCAGTTGTTCTCGGACGGACAGTTGGAGGGAATCGATGAGAAAGAGAGAGCAAGAGAGGGAGGGAAAAGAATAGACTGAGCCCAGCTGAGCCCAGCAGAATGAGAGAATCCCGGACCAGCGTGGCTGCTTCATCAGTCTCTTCCTCATTCCCTCGTTTTCCGTAAAGCGCGGCTCCATGCAGCCCGGCCAGGGGAGGAGGAGGAGGTGAACAGGGCTTCTTCAGCCACGGACCTGCCGGGGGAGGAAGGGAGAGAGGGAAAGTGAGCGAGAGAGAGAGAGAGAGAGAGAGAGAGAGAGAGAGAAGGGAGGAGGGAGCGTGCAAAAGAGAGAGAGAGAGAGAGAGAAAAAAACTGCGAAAGGGCAAGGCTTTTGTTGGCGGTTGGAGAGAGGGAAGAGGGGGGAAAGAAGAAAAGAAAAAACATGTCTACGGTGAAGAGACCGAGAGGACGGGTGAGTGAGTGAGTGAGTGAGAGAGAGAGCGAGCATGTGTTTGTGTATGGGGTGGGGGGAGGGTGGAGGGGGAGGGGATGTGGAGGGAAGGGTGGGGGAGGGGGCCGGCAGGAACTGAACAGCTACAGGCTCATGCGGCAGGCTACACAATCGCCGCCATCTTGTGCTAACTGCTTCTCTCCATTTCTTATTTTCTAGCTTGCATGCTAACAGGGAATGCTATGTTAGCTAGCTTTTGGTGCCTTGTCTGCTCTTCCTGTTTAGTTTTCAGCTGCTTTCTTCCACCAAGGCGCCGTAGGATGTGCCACATGTGCGCATCAGGCTTTGTGTGGCAGCGCCGCATGCACGTTTCTGTTTCAATATAGTTTCATTATAAGCGGAGACGTTGATGACCTGAGCGAGGAGAGAGATTGAAATTGCTGCATCGCTGGCAGCCTGTAATTTCAGTTATTTATAGATGTGTAACATAGCTGCAGTGCTCACAGCTTGCTGCATTTTCCCCTCGCTCGCTCTCTCTCTCTTGCTCGCTCACGTCATATTCTCTCTATTACTCATTTTCTCACATACGCCCTCCCGCCTTTCCCCTATAGCTTTTCTCCTTGTCTCCATTTTTTGTTGATTTACCCCTTCATGCCTCGAATGGATTAGTGTGAATATTTCAGGAGAGCTCAGTCTCTCTCACTCAGCTCTCCGGCTCATATTTAGCCCCCGAATGAGTTAGTTTATAACCCTCCCCCACTCTTTTCTTTTGTTTCACTCTTTCCAGATTATTCCCTTTTATTTAGCCATCAGGAAAGCGCAGGCCGGGTGATCCGATTTTATGTACGGTCTCTTTTTTTTGAGAGTCAACAAAGCTTTATTGGCATGACTGGAACATTGCTTTGGACGTGTGTCATGTTTATAAAGAGCAAGTGTGCAAAATAAAACCTAATAAAGTAAACGATAAGATCTCATTCTCCTTCTTTATGAGGTTCAAACTCACTTTAGCTGCTCTCCTGGTGAGAAAAAGTGTGAGATGAGAATTCAAGGAATTAGAGAGTCAGCGAAATGGGCATGAATAATAAAAGTTGGCATGTCTCTGCCTGTTATATGATCGTGCGGTGAATTATACATGTCTGTCTTTTTATTTCATGGGGTGAGGGTGGATAATGTGAATAAACTGGCTCTCAGGTTGACGATTTCAATTCTTGACCTTTGATCAGTGGGTGAAGCCATTCTGATGAACTGTGACTTATTAACACCTCTATTCCTAATAATATATCTATCATGTTTAAATGCTTAAACTGGTGATAAAGATATAAATACGTGCATGAGTGTGCAGCCTCTGTGGTGTTCTGCGTTTGCCTGTGCAGTTGTCCAAACCTTTCTTTTATCGTCCTCTATAGCTGGTTGGCCACGTGATTGGAGAGCAGTGAATATTATGAAACCCAGGCTTTAGGAACATTGATGATGCAGCAGTTCAAAGATGGAGGATTTCCCATGTTGTCATCCAGTATGTGTGGGTGGACTCAGGCTTACCATGCTGCCCTGCTTCAGCTTCAATCAGATTGAGAAAGGATCTCCAAGGATTTTTATCTTGGACCTCCTCTTATGTTTAGTCTGCTGGCGTGGTCATGAAATACCTAGTGTGCTTATTAAATTCTCAATCTGTATTGAGCTGGGTAATGAAAGACCCCAAACTCTTAAACGGTATTTGAGCTGTAAGCACATAAAGTGCCTCTACTACCTGACAGGCCTCACTGTAAAAGGTGTCGTGAGAAATCACACCTGTCTCAGTAACAGCCCTAGACACTGTAACTGCAAAAAAGAATCAGGGGAGCGAGACATGTTTTAGCCAATCAGTAAACTAGCCAATCAGAAATGTTCTTTGCCTGTCAACAAGGTATGAAATTAATTTGTTTGCCCTCCAGACACAAAGGCTGCTGACATTCCCAGCTCAAAATATGATATATATATAGGCCTATATAAAATGTGCAAAAAAGCACTTTGGACTAGCACACAATCCCTGGTTTATTTTAATTTAGTAATTACAATCAGCATGAATGAAAATTCACTCTATTTATTTTCCAAATTCATGTTATTAATCTTACTTTGAACAATTCATGCATACATTTTCATTTTCTTTTTTCCTTTTTTTTGAGCCCATCATTTTTAATCAAAACATTATAACTGGATTTTCCAGTGAAACTTCGCTCTTGTGACGTATGCTGGACTTCTCCAATAATTTAGCCTGCTTAAACCCCAGCCCTTTATTTTAATCGACTGCAAGCTCACATTCATATCTGCCTCATTCAAACAACAACTGAATAGAATCAAGTCCCTGCCTGACATTTTTGTCACACGGATGTACATCACAATACGAGAAAAAGATTTGTCTCTACTTCCATTACATTGCGACTTAAAGATCTCAGTTAACTTTTCATTGAGACTGTTATTATATTTTTTGTTTAGATTTTTTTTAAATCAGGCATTATCACAAGGAACCTGTAGCTTATAAATGAATATATAAACGAGTATATTATAAACGAACAAGCGTACATGAGCAAAATTACCTACCACTGTCTGTAAAACTACCAGCATTTGGCTGGTAGGTTGTTAATTTAATACCCTGCCTGTGAATGATTTTTCACATTCTGGGTTGCTGGCATCTCTTTGGAGGTCTGGGTTTTGGAGAGAGGTTGTGTGGTTGAAGTTAACATAATGGTGGAAGTTAGCGAAACATCTTAAATCACTTACAGAACCTTTCATATTATGTGCAGAGTAGCTGTTTCACTGTACTGACTTTGTCCCCCTTAATAAGAAACCTATTAAAGTATTTACATCCGCTCGAGTCCAAGTTTTCTAGGTCATGACTAGAGGAGTAATGTTATGGCTGTTCATGGAACTCAGCTCATCGTCCTGTTTCATGTCGAATAGCACTCTCAAATTGACCATCATGGTATCTTAATGGTATGGCGTCATGGTATCTTAAATAGTGTATTGTTCATGATGGGTTTAGCATATGGAATTACAGAATCCTGAAATAGAAACGTATCTATTGGTTTTCTGTACAGTCCTGCCTACACAACAATTCTAGATGAAGCTAGTCTTATGGAGAATATTAATATCATGGTTGGATGGTAACATCTTTTTTTTTTTTCTCGACAGCCTCCTAAGAACACTAATGGTCCCAGCAGCCAGCCACGGGTACTCAGCCCTGCAGTGAAAAACAGCTCCTCTTCTTCCTCTTCGTCATCCTCGTACGTATCCGTGTCTGAGAAGAGGGTGCTGAAGCGACATCAGCAACAGCAACAGCAGCAGCAACAGCAGCAGCAGCAGCAGATGGAGTCATCTCTTTCGGACGATAAACAACAGAAGGCCAATCGAATAATCTCAGAGGCCATCGCCAAAGCACGAGAGAGGGGAGAGAAAAATATTCCGCGCGTCATGAGTCCCGAATGCTTTCCGTCTTCGTCGTCGCAGCACCGCAGTCACAGGGCAGGTTCCTCCAAGTCCAGAGGCAAGAATAAGAGTTCCAAGAAGGCCCGGATTGTGGCGTCATCCAAGCCCAAGCAAAAGGCGAAAATTGGGTAAGACCACTGTGACATTCTCCCCAATCTGAAGGATGAATGACATTTCATTAATTTGTTTCTTTGTCTGGGAGCGGGAGGGGAAGTGTCATACAGATGTGTCCATCATGATTTGTGATGACTTCTTCAATTTATCCAAAAACATATCTGTAACTTCACCTGCGTGTTGTTAGCCATTACTGCACATGTGGTCTTTCTTAAGTTGTTTTTGTGTGTCAAGTCTAAAACAGATGAGAGTCAAGCTCTCTTTAAGATGCAGCACTTTATCATAGCGTGAGGAGCATTGAATGTCATGTTAAATGCTGTTAGCTTGAACTAGTGGTTAATTAAGCACTAAGTTAATTAAGCACTAAGGCAGGGGTTGGCAACCTATTGAGCACGTGCCAACACTGGGTCGTATCGTACCAAACCGTGAATTTTGTGACCCGTTACATTAATTGTGAATATAGTTAAGAGTAAAGGGCATTGATGTTTCTCAGTTTTTAGAGCATTTGTTAACATTCGACTAAAGCAGAGACACCTGAACGTTTTACTTTGAAGGGCCAAAAAGCAAATATTTAATTCTATACAACTATATTCCGAAAAAAAAAAAAATTTACTTACTAATTTACTTAGGCTATATTCTATGTATTTCAATGAAAAAATAAAACAAAAAAATGTTTAAACAAAAAGGAAATTAAGATATGCTTCAATGATATAGCAGGCCAAATCAAAGGTCATCAGGGCCAACTCTGGCCCACGGGCCATCTCTTGACTAAAAGCAATTCAAAACATTCACTCCTCCATTGCCATGTTGTGAGAAAGTGTGAAAACGTGCCTAAATCGCCAAAACACGTCATTTGCATGTCAGCCATTTCTTTCACCTTAATTCGCCCTTCGACCTGTGCAAAACTATAAAAAATCCACCTCAGGCTAACGCATAAACTTGTATGCAAATATTGAGAATTAATGCGCATATCACGAATTTCCTGTCAGGCTTTTTTAGCACAACTTTTGCTGGAAACCCAACAATAGTCTCTGGCGGGTACAAAATTCTAGCTCTGCAAAGATGGCAAGCGCAGCAAAATCCTCTGTAAAATTGTAACTCTGTAAGTTCAAGAAACATTAAGTCTAACAAAAGTGCCAAGGTTCCATTAGATGTTTACAGATATATTTTAATGTCATGCTGATGATTCTGCCTTTATCTATTAGGAAGTCATTGGCCCTAGAAGCTCAGAGCATGCTTGGAGAGTGCACGTTTTAACCATATCTTACCAGTTATAGAACCTTCTAGCTACATTTTTTTGAACCAAGGACCCATTTTAACTGTATGAGAAATTAGAAATTCTGCCCTAGCAGTTCTTCCGAGAAATGTTGGAAATTTGACTATTAAAGACCCCCAATATGATGCAAAGGACCTCCTTTATAAAATATAAAGGACTCCATATATTTTACTTATGAAAAAATAATGCAAAAAATAATGTTATTGTTGTTTATTTTTTTAATAATTGGCATTCTTGTTGTAATTGTACCAAAGCCTCAATAAATAGTTGTATTTTATCTGAAAAATATTCATTCAAAATAATTAATTATTTTCACTATAAATAGTGGTAAAAAAATGTTTTGTCTTAAACACGCCACCTAAGGGGATCCCCGGGCCCCAGTTTGAAAATCCCTAATTTTAGGGTTGCATGAAAAATGTGCCACTTGTTTTGTAACCCACAAACATGGCAAAGGAACAAACATGTCCTAAACATATAGTCCCATTTTTGTTGTGGTTAATGATTCCTTTACAAAATGTACCTCACACGTAACATTAGTCCTCACACAGACAGCCTCTTCTGGAGAGTATGAATCGATCATAAGTCTGAACCGAATATGCAGAGATTTATGACATCATGATGTCATCTGATCTGCATTAATGTAGGACTGAATGGAATAACGTGACATGAGATTTCTAGGTCATGTGCATTATGTGAAGGCCTCTGCAAACTGTTCCACCATATTGTTTGGCTCTTCCAGCTCTAAGGTTCAGTCTAGATGCTGCTTTGTTCTTAGGAAGGCCACATGCTCTATTATGGTCCATTGCTGAGATTACAAAGCTAGCATGAAAATGTTTAACATTCCTGCTGTGCTTGTAAAAGGGGTATGTTGATTTTCTTCTGACTTGTTCATCGTGTTTAATGGATTAGCAGTCTGACTGACCCAAATACTTCAGCAGTAAAGGCAAGACAAACCGGACATGTGTATGGTCAGACTCAACCCCTCACTGGGTAATTTCTTTGCTTGTTTAACACAGTTTCTCGGCTCAGTCACCTCTGTTGTACAGATTACATTATTTACCACACCTGACAGAGGGAAGCAGATGTTTATGGCCGGTTTGCAGATACTCCAAAATGAGAGGGGCAGGTTTACATATTGAATTGTTAATATACTAAGTGGTCGTCTTCTACCTGTTCAGTACTCAGTTACCTGTCTGGTTTGGCAAGCTTTTATTAAGCATTGTTTGCAGCGCAAGTGTGAACGGGATGTTGTAATCAAGTATTATTCTGCTGAATGTGTTACGTTGCTGCCGCTCTGCTCTAAGTGAGTGGCATTTATTAAGGCTTGTGTGTTATATGTTGTAGGTAGTAGTGTCTTGACCATGCGGAAATTAGGATTTTTGCAGGTTACAACATTGTGCAGGAAACTGTTCTCTCAGTTTTTTAGTTATTTAGTTTTTTACAATTTTCGAAAAAATTATTCTAAATCTCTCTGACAATAAATGTTCAGGTGTGACCCCCTGCATTTTTTTTATGACAGCAAAACCTTACCAAGAGAAAATATTAAATAAAAATAATTAATCTATGGGGGGGAAAAAATTCTAACCAATTATACATATCATGGTTACCTTTTTTTAAGTACTCCTACTGCCTAAATATTTCTGTTAAAATCTGTTATATGCAAGCTTCTGGTATAGCCTAGTATTCTCCCATAGCAAGCTGTTAACATTTTATTATAAATATATTATATTAAAACATAATTCATTAATTAGCATTGGGTATTATTTGAATTCTAGCGATTCTGATTCCCAGTTTCAATTCCAGTAAGGTAGAAACATTTAGTCAAACATTTATTTCAAACATATTTATTCTGTGTCTTTTGGGGGACTATTTGTTGCAGCTGGTTTCCATGAACCGAAATCAACAGCCTAAAGAACATTAAAATGTTCCTATGATTTTAACAAAAATACCCCATTTTGCAAAAACAACTGGACTAACTAATTAAAATTTCAAACATGATTAAAGACAAGTAAATAGTAATAAAATAAGAACATATAAATAAATAAGCAATAGCACAGAGACAACTGAACAAAATTCAGGTACAGAAATTGCAATCAAATGTAAAATAACACTGCTTAGATTTATATTTATAAATAAAGTATAGATTAATCCTTTTTAAAAAGAAAAAAAAGTTATTCCGTCAAAATCAGTGAGGGATTTTCTTTTCCTTTTGTTCTTTGATTAAGAGTAATGAAACCGATGGCAGCAGGTTTATTAGGCTGCTGTCACTTTAAGATGACAAGCAGGGTCAAATATACTGTTACACATGTTCTCTTTCTCATTTGTTGATGTTTACTTAAGACAAAACCGACTGTTTACGAAGATATTCTGACGTAATTATGTGTGTATTTGTGGTTTAAGAGCAACTCTATTATCGCACACTATTGGCACTTTTCCACTGCATGGTACAGTTCGGTATGGCTCACTTTTTGGTGCTTTTCCACTGTATGGTTGGTACGGCTCGCTTTGGCGCTTTTCCATTGTATGGTACGACTCGGTACGGCTCACGTACCTTTTTGTCGCTTTCCCCTGCATGGTATGGCTCATACTACGGGTACCAATAATAAAATGTGACGTGTAAACACTGCAGATCACTGATTGGTCAGAGAGAATCATCACTACCAGCGTCATTGGATTTGCAACACGAGACACCAAACCCGCTAGATTTAAATAGTCAGCAACAGCCACCGCAGTATCATTTGCTCGCACAATTTCTTTAAACGACTTGCTTGAAAAAAAAAAACAAAAAAACTTGAAACTCCTACATAGATACACAGCAATTATACCCTTCACCAAGGTCTAAGCTACGTCCTTGCTTCATGTTGAATGATTCTCATTGGCTAAGAAATAGATAAACATAGTAATTTTCCACCGATATACAGATAGACTGAAGCATATCTCCATCGATTATGCAGCTGACACTCGGAGACTCGGACCCGGGCACGTTGTGACCTTCCAGGTCGCATATTTGGGTTGCTGGGCGCCAGCATGTCCAGAACAACAACTCAGTTAATCTCCAATAATGCCAGTTGTTCCTTAACCTGTAACCAAAAAGACTAACACACACACTGACACACAGCTTTTCCAAGGCTAGATTTGGTCGGGCTCTAACTATAAACAGGAGAGTAGGGTATTCCCAAAACATCCAGATAATATGTTCTTCCTCTCAAGGAGAGGCCACTTTAATATAAATGGAAAGTCAGGCTTTAACTGAGAAATGGTCCCTTTAACTATAGACTTCAATGACCCATGTGACCATAGCTGTCAGGGTACCCCAGAAAAAAAGATTGAAAAAGACATTTTTCAATTCCAAAACGAGTCCATATTTCATTTTTGGTAGCTGGGCTAAATGAGCAAGCACTGTTACTGCATTCAGATATCAAATACAGATATTAAAGAATACATGAAAATAACATTTCAGTAATCACACTGGTAACTTCTATAACAAAGTAAAATCTCATAAGCCTAGAGAAGTGATGTTTAGAAGAAAAAATATTGATTAATACCTTAATTATAATCACTCTCATTACACATTAGAGCAGCAGTGAATATCAAAATCCACCCCCTTCAGTTTTCTTACTGTTACTGAAGAGATTTGTAGCAACTGGACGCTGGATATTTATTCTCAAATTAATGTGGAGACATGGAGGCAGAGGTGGGTCTTAGATCCTGGCTTCATAAAGAGCAGAGTTGGTGTCTTTGAGCCTGCGGTGGAGAGAAAAGCCAGGAACCTACTGACCTGCTTTGCACCAAACTGCACACTACAGCCATTAATGCAGACCATGTGATCTCAGACTCTTAAGAAGAGACTGCAGTCAGTCACACAACCATATTTATAACTGAACAGTCTGCAGGTTATGGCTGTGTTGATATACAGTCATATATTGTATTTTCCCCCTCATGCTATTCCTTCAGTACTTTTATTATTATATATATATACATAATGATACAATTACAGCGATATAATTTTTTCCTCGATACAATTATATAAAAAATTCAATAAATGTTTGATGTAATGCTTATGCACCAAAAGCAGAACTAAACAGCACTACTCATTTGAACCGCACCACACGGGCTATTATAAATGTTTTGAATATTCTACCTCAGATTTTTTAAAATGTTCACCTATTTGGCAAGTGTTTGTCATGTTCCGATGATAAAACCACAATTAATGGTCTGGTTTCTAAAACTTTCACTCAAAAAAAATAAAATCTGCCTCTAAACTTGAAAGAAATAAAGATTTTACATTTATCATGATAATTATCGATATCGACTGAAATATTTTATCGTGATAAATTAATATTTTTGGCCATATAGCCTAACCCAGTCCTATATCTATGTGTTCATTGGTTCAATGAAGGAAGAAGCAGGTTGTTAATAGCTTTTCAAACTCCGTTTTCTAAGTGGAGTTAGCGATGCAGTATTGGACAAAAGTGAAGTGAACCATGCAAGACAGATTGAAACTGATCCCGCAAATTCACTCTTTCCCTGTCTCGCTGAGATTCTCTCTCACACGTTCAGTGCAGTTTTAATCCAATTATAGTACTGTGATTCATTGCTAATTAATTGTGATGTAAGGCGACTAGTTGTTTCGTAACATGCTGAGCGTGTGATGGAGATGAACAGATACTGGATGTTTACATTATACATATTTTGAAAGAAAGAAGTTAGAGATGAAAAAGGTTTTTTTTTTTTTTGGCACAAGGATGATTTTAATCTCCTTTTATGGGTATGTTTGTGCAACCATGTGTTGGTAGGAGTTTTTAGGGAAAACAATAAGTGTGTGCGTATATGTAGCCTAGGTTACAACCCTGAAATATTAATGCAGCCTTCTGTGTTTGGTGCCAAAGACCTGCCGCTCTCGTCCGTCGAGCAGGTGTGTATGCATGTATGTGTTTACTTCTGATTCATATAGATTTTAAAAACTGATGCATCATAAGAAATAAGAAAGAAACATACACAAATCTCCATGTTCTTTATGACTTACCAAACCACCCGGTTGTCAAACATGCAGTGGCAACTACAGTCAATAAAAAATAATTATATTTACCTTTCACCGTCATTGTACGTGTGTGTGCGCGTGCGTGCATGCTTGCTTGTGTATATGTTGTTTTTATGCTGATATTTTCAGAGTGCTTGTAAAGTGACAAAGTACAGGCATTAAAATAAAAGGTGATTTAGATTCTCAGTTCCTTTTAAGAGTTAGATGACAGAGATGTATTAATGTGAAATGATGAATCAAATTATTTAATCAATAGTTAACTCCAATTAGCAGGAAGTGCAAAATAAACCCTTCAACTATTTTTATGAAATAAACTTTTCTACGTTTCTTTTCTTTTCAACAGAGTAAATGAAATGTTGACCATAGTGGCCTGTTTAAAAATTTCATAAGGATAGTACGTGATCCAGCATAAACATAGAAGACAAAAATGGCTAAATAATTGCTTTGTCTTATGGAAAATCTATCTAGCCAGTGTTTTTTTTTATTTTTTATATATATATATATATATAAAAAGGCAGAAAGTTTGTGGTTGTTCTTGGACCCTGTGTGTGCATGTGTATATTTGGGTCCCTCGAAAAAGGAGAGCAAAAGAATGATGTTTAGGTTGTTAAACCTTCTTACCTCATGATTTCACATGCTCTGTCCATACACACACACACACACACACACACACACACACACACACACACACACACACACACACACACACACACACACAGAAGAGTCGAGTGCAGTAAAGACCAGCTCTCAGTCTCATTTCACAGCTGCTGAGTGGAGCTTGTGTGTCACTCACAGGATACAGCATTACTGCTTCCACCCACGCCGTGAGCTTCACTCTGATCAGGTCGCTAGGCAACCAGGAAGTCATGTTGTCCCGGAGACTAGTGAAGTGTAACATCATCCAGAGAGGAGGACCCAGAATGAGAACAGCAGTGAAAGAGCAAATGATGCACACAGCTTATGTACTCCTGAGAATCATTTCCTGTTTATCAGAGCTGTTGAGGAGAGATTGCAAATGTGTAACCGTTTTTAGTGTCTAGCATAAGAATTTGAATTCTGTACAATAGTGCTGGGCGGAATACTGGTTTCAATTTCTCGTGCGTTATGTTTTTTTATTCTGCCATACTGGCGTAGCAGAAACGGTCTGTTCAATGACCACGAAGCGCTATTTTGAGTGTTGAGAGGAGACCTCTATTAACTGCAAACACTTCTTCTTTCGTACTAATGGTTATAACCTTATAACACAACAATAAATAACAATAAATAACCCACACAACTAAGTCTCCTCAACATGGCAAATACCGTGTAGAGATATATGATTTCCATGATGCCGAAAACACGGACGGAATCACGGAATCCAGTCACAAGCTGAACTTAAAGCGGAATGTAACGGAATTTTTGGATGAATAAAAGTAGGGCTGTAAAATTAATCAAATCTCGATATGGACTAGTATCTGTGAATATTAATGCTCAATCAGATTAGCTATTGATGATAAGCTGAAGTCTGCATGTTCTTCATGGCTGTGTGAATGAGCGCCACAGTTTCTTCTACTACACTCATACTGAAGCAAGCTTGCCGCTCATGGTGTTTTCAGGGTCTGCAGTCTCACTATGAGGATCTGCAGAGCTGCTCTAAGTTCACTTCACGAGCATTTCGCCATTTCATTTGATTAAACTATTGTTATATACACAGAAACACAAAGGTCTTCATGACAACCCTTCAAGATAAAAGATTGGTTTAACTTGAAGAAATTATAACAGAGCTATTGCACAGTAGAGTGTACTTGTTCAAAGATTTAATTTTTGTTAATTTTTTTTTGTTTTATTGATTTTATAAATTTTGTGTATAAATTGAATTTGGTTACTTTTAATAAAAATGTTTATAATTTATTTTTAAAACAATTACGTAAATTTGTATTTGACATTACAATGTTTTTATATTTGATGTAGGCCTACTCCTGACAGTCAAATAAGCCACAATAAACCTATATAAAGGTCAAGTCATGAAAAGAAAACAATACCGTAATATTCCTTAAAGGGCACCTATTATGGAATTTTGAAAATTACCTTTCATGTAGTGTGTAACATAGATCTAAGTGAACAAAAACATCCTGCAAAGTTTGAAATATGAAAGTGCACCGTATATAAAGTTATTGTCTTTCAAAAGTAAGAGTCGACTCTGAGTCATTTTTATGAATCGTTAGAAGACCGAAGCTTTTTCTCTGACTAGATGACGTCAACTTGTAAAGTTATTTGAATACGATACGCCCACTTATTGCGCTCCAAGAAAGGCCAGGGGAAAATATCATGGCGACGAGACGCTGTGTTCTGAAGTGCGGCTCAAAAGCCAACTTTTTTCATCTGCCCAAGGAGGAGCATTTGAAGACTAAGTGGCTACAATTCATATAACTATACCACAGAAGTCTAGTCCGAGCCTTGTGCTTTGTTCGCGCCATTTTGAAGACGATTGCTTTACCAACTTAAATGCAATCAAACTTGGATTCGCGAGCCGGCTGATATTGAAGGAAGGTTCAGTTCCAAGTGTATTTGCATCAGCTTCCTCCTCCGTATCACAACCTGTAAGTGTTATTAATAATTTTTGCTTTTATATTTTATGTAGCATGCTTAATAATTATGTTGTTTGTTGTGTAAGCACCGTTTAGCTTCTAGGTCTTCAATGGCAATTGTATTGAGATATGTGAAGTGTTTGTCGTTGTTTTCGGAGTCTAAAGAATAGAGTAATACCTCGTAGTAACGTAACTGCATTTCTTTTTGTGTAAAAACGTTATGTTTATGCATCGGGCTAACGCAAACAAAGACTGATTGTGCTTTTACAATATGAACTCTGGGCTATGCTCGCTACCATAACATTAAATTAATTATCTTATTTTTCGTTTTTTACTACAAACTATAAAGCAGTGGACTATAATCATTATTATAACACAATTTAATTGATAAAAGCATCATTGTACTCCGTGTTAAAAATAAGTATTATCTCTGTAAACACTGCTGGGTCATCTGACCAATCAACGCAGATTAGCGTCGCGCAAAGGAGGGGTTTGGGAAAACGAGTCGTTGAACGAATCATTTGGGAGTCGGTGAGCAAATCAGGTAAAAATAAATGCATATTATACGACAACAAAAGTGTTTTTTGTCATTGCATGCATGTAAAACTGTTGTTGGGGACTCCCTAAACAACATTAGGAACATTTTAAATGTCATAATAGGTGCCCTTTAAAACCTCCAGAATCTTTTTTTTGTCATACCGCCCAGCAATACTGTACAATCATTTGACTGAAAATGTTTTGTGTATCCTGAAGTGTTGGCTTTGTTACATGACAGGTACAATGAAGTTAAGAGAGACCAGTGTTTGGTATTATTTATACTGTATACTATTATAGAATTTATTCATATTTGAAATTAGCTTTTATTTTTATATTTTCAGTTTTCATTTAGTTTAAGTTTTAGTAAGTTGATGTTCTTTTGGCATTTCTATTTGTTTGTTTGTAATATTTTTCGGTTTTATAGTGCATAAACCAGGTCCAAGTTTTAATTTATCTAATATTTCGATTTTATTTGATTTCAGCTTTATACCAAAAATGTTTGGTATAAACAATAACATCACTGAGAGAGAGAGTGTGTGTTTATGGTGCCAGTCTTTATGTGTGTGTGGTGTCTGTTTTATGTGTGACCATATGAAACAGTGACTTTACAGTTTTACAGCTTCTTGGAAACATACTGTAGATTACCTCGGGTTTCAAAATAAATGCAGAGGCATTGCCATCCATAATCATATGATTACACGTGCCAAAATAGCTCCCTTAAAGTGACCTTCGCTAACCACTTTGTGGAAGGGAACCTTTATGAAGGAATATCATATAATATAAACTAGTATTTAAGTGCATCAAATCTCTTTTTTGTTCATGGATTGATGCGGTCAACAAAGCAGCCATTTTGTGGGTGTTTCCATTTCTTCTAAATGAATTCCAGTGGGTAAACACAAACAGTGTTAAAACAAGTCTCTTAATGTGTTCTCCCCTTTACAGGAAAATCGTTATAAAGTTCGGAAAGAAGAAGCGAAAGAAGACCGATTCCTCAGATGAGCTGTCTGATGATGACAGACCAACTCGACGATCCTCAAAAGATGATGATTCGGTGAGCGTTGGGTTTGATCTATTCTTGATACGATTGATGACTCTTTTATGCTGTCTTATAGAAACATTTAACAAGAAAAGTATTTGTAAGTGATCATTTCTGGAACAGTAGCACAAAGCATGCATATTGTTGCTGGACTTCCTTTAAACTGCATAATGCAGTGGTGCTTCCTGCAGCATATGTATGTTCAGTACAAGAGCGAGAGAGACTACGATGACTGCCATACCCTCAAATAATTTACTTATCTTTCTTCTGAAATAACTAACCTCTCATTCTCCCCATCCATGATATACCACCCATCCACCCTTGCAGATATAATTATCCTCTTTAAATGCCCCCTGTGTTAATTAAAGCAGTGTGCTTTTGATGACTCAGTTGTGCTGTTGGAGTTAAAAGCTGCAACCATGTGCATTTTGGGAAACACTGGGGTCTCGTGGCAGAGCGGGTGGCTCTTTATTTGGTCATCCTGAGATATTCTCATCCTATCCATTTACTTTAACTCATACACATTTAGGTCATGTTATATTTGGGAGGACAGACACACACTCTCTCTCTCTCTCTCTCTCTCTCTCTGCTCTATACTAATTTATTAAAGGGCCCCTGATGGCCATCTCTGATTTGCTGAGTGAAAAATAAAATTGTGCATGCGCACTTTTTGTTCACCCAAAATTACATATTTTCAAAGTGCAAGAAGCCTCCGGGGGTAAATTCACCACTAATGACATCAGATTTTTTCTGAATAGGGAAACATGAGGGAAAATGCCCCCCTTAAGAACAATGTGGATTTACCTTTAAACAGTCACATATTTATATATAAGTTTAGCCAATGTGTTATCAAAGGAAATGAATATAAACATTTGCTAATTTAGTTATTATAGCACAAAATGTAAAATATTAAAAGATGGGTACCCCTACTGCCCCCACCCCAAATCAAATTTGACAGAAATTCAAT
This sequence comes from Phoxinus phoxinus, assembly GCF_949152265.1. Taxonomy (NCBI): domain Eukaryota; kingdom Metazoa; phylum Chordata; class Actinopteri; order Cypriniformes; family Leuciscidae; genus Phoxinus; species Phoxinus phoxinus. The sequence continues at coordinate 31,666,207 of NC_136877.1, read as the reverse complement.
TTAGTTGAATAATTAAATAACATATGACAGACAAAGTAGAATTAGATTTATCTGAAAGATTACATATTACATATGCCTTATGTACTGGCATATTTCCATATTTAGTTGCCCATATTTTAATTGAAGATATGCCATAGAAACATTGTGAAATCAAATGGAATAATTTTACTCAATTAACCTATAAGTTTGAATGAAAGTGATAATAACTTTATTTAAAATAATTAAATTAAAATAATTATATAAAAATTAAATATTATAATAATAGCACTAGTAACAACATGACACTTGTGGCCTTCTGTGCCAAATTAACCCCAAGGGTCTAATTTTATCTTTTTACTTCAAAATAAAAACTAAAACTTTTACTCCAAAAACATTGATGTTTGCACAAACCCCTCATTAACGAATATACACAAATAAACGTTTATATTCAACATTATACATTGTCATAGATCACAATTTCCCAGAGACACAAAATTAGATCAATTCACTTCAAAACTGTTTTGACTGACTGAATCTAACAAATGTTGACAAAATAAAAAATAGTTTAGCCATTCATCAAAAGTGCTTGAATGAAAATGTATTTATTTATTTGAAAAAGGTGTAGTTACAGTATTCTGAAATTCTTAGTAAATGTATGAATTTCAGGTTAAATATGTAGTGTGTGTGTGTGTGTACGTGTATACACACATGCACATATATATTTTAAAATGTTTTATTCATCACGAACCAAGAAAAAACGGATCACGGTTTACACAAAAATATTAAGCAGCACAGCTGTTTTCAACATTGCTATAATAATAAGAAATGTTTCTTGAGCAAAAAAAACAGCATATTAAAATCATTTCTGAAGGATCATGTGACACTGAAGACTTGAGTGATGGCCATGACAGGAATAAATTACATTTTAAAGTATAGTTAAATAAAAGTTATTTTAAATTGTAATAATATTTCACAGTACTGGTTTACTGTATTTTTGGTTAAATAAATGCAGCCTTGATGAGCATAAGAGACTTATTTCAAAAACATAAGTATCACTGGCCCCAAACCTTTGAATGTTATTGTGTATCATGTTGAATGTTATCACTGATCATTGTGAAAATAATTCAAACATACAGTTGAAACCACACTCACTTGTGTGTGTATTGTATTTACAGAAGCGCCGTTCGAACCGTAAGATCAAGAGGAAGAAGTATGAAGATGATTGTGAGGCTCGACTGTCTGATGAAGAAATGAAGGTCATCGCCAAAGCCAAGAAGAGCAATCCCAACGCTCACAAACAGCCTGCAGTGCAACTGTTTGTGGTGAGAACACTGCAGTTAGCAGAGACTCGTTTCTCATGATGTATCCCAGCATTCTCAAGCAGTTCTCTGATCGTGAACATAATAATATTATATATTTAGCAGGTGTAAAGCCAGTTCATCCTTTTGTGTGTGTGAGATGGATGGATGGATGGATGGAAAGAAAGGATGGATGAAAGAAAGAAAGAAAGAAAGAAAGAAAGAAAGAAAGAAAGAAAGAAAGAAAGAAAGAAAGAAAGAAAGAAAGAAAGAAAAAAAGAAAGAGGAAGAAAGAAAGAGAAAGAAAGTTGTGTGTTTTAATTATGTATACAGAAACTTCATGATGGACTTCATGAATCTTAATGTTGGTTTATAGGAGAACCCAACTGAGGAGGATGCTGCGGTGGTTGATAAAATCATGGCATCTCGTGTGGTGAAAAAAGAGGTAAGAGTTCCACAATCCTCAATCTCTTTTATTTAGTGTTTTTCTTTCTCATCTTTAAAACTGGTTTTACACATGATGGTAATGTCCCCCAAATGCACCTTCTGTGAGCAGATTTTGTCAGGGGAGGGTCTCTGATTTCATGAGTGTGTACATCACGCAGCATGTTGATAAAAATAAAGCCATTTCAGTGCACTGTTGTTCTGAAATATGCTGGAATTCTAACCTTTCCTCAGACGTGGCATTTCAAGCAGAATCCTCATAGTTATTTTAGGCCCTGTTTACACATTTTGGTCAATCGGATCACAAGTGGATGATGCTAAATACAGGTGTGAACAGGGTCCAAAACGTTTTGAGCTTGTCCACTTTTAGTTAGTTGAAAAACGCGGTTTGCTTTCATAGTGTAAAGGCTCATGTGGTCGAATGCATTCAAACAGCCACAAATGACCCCCTGATCTCCGCCTGCTTACTTAATGCGTAAGCGAGTAGAGTAGCCTAGAGAAAATATGATTCCCAGTGCGCACAAAAAACTTACCAGATTACTTACCAGAGTGGTTGGTTACAAGGTTTACATTTTTATTAATATTTTTACCAACAATTTCTTTATTTGTGAAAAATACTGTAATATGATTACAGAAGAAGAAGTTGCCATCTAAAGTAAGTGTTTAATTAAAGGTTGTGTAGGTAAGAATTGTCTAAAGAACTTTTTTTCAAATTGGCTTAAACTGTCTTTATATACCAATACATAATTAAAATGTAAGTACTTTGAAAAAGAGAGTATAAAAATTGAGTGACTCTTGTGTATTTAATCTTCAAAAAACACAGCTCATTAATTCCTACCGGGACAAAACAATTGATTGGCTTACGCGACTGTCACTCTCCGTCGCCATGACTACCGCCGCTATTACTGCCCGTTTTTAGGTGGGAGTGAATGGAATTAATGAGCTGTGTTTATTGAAGATTAAATACACTAGAGTCACTCAGTTTTTTATACTCTCTATTTCAAAGTACTTGCATTTTAATTATGTATTGGTATATAAAGACAGTTTAAACAAATTTGAATAAAAGTTTTTTTAGACAATTCTGACCTTTTAAGAGATGTATTTTTTTATTCATTTTCAAATTATTTATTTCAAATTGATTAAATATTAATTTCAATAAATATAAAGGATATATATATTATATATCGGCTTTATATTGGCCACCCTGCTCTAAGATATCGACATCAGCATTGGCTATCAAAAAAACAATATCGGTCGACCACTATTTACCCGCCCATCGAAAAAATCATGACAGAAGTGGAAAAAAGAGAATAAAACACCAGGTGCAAAAGGGTATGGTGTCTCCTTCGTCTACTTGTGATCCGATTGACCAAAACGCATCTTAATACCAGGTGTAAACAGGTCCTTAGTTGAGTATCTGTATTAAACTTTAATGTTTGTCTTTCGCATGATCTATTAAATGCTTGTATCCCAAGCAAGTTATCTATGTCACTGAAATATGTTCTGTGAAGTCTGCATATGAAATGGACTTTTTTTTATTCTTCATTCAACAGGTTTCTCCTGGAGTGATGGTAGAAATTGAAGAGTATTATGTCAAATACAAAAACTAGTAAGTTAATTATGCACTGCTTTTGTCAGCTTTTCCAGTTCTCTCTGTTAGCTTTCAAGCTGTAAAAGATTATGTTTTTCATATTGCTAATAGCCAGGAGCAGCTCAGAGAGCAATTTAGTCATGTGTTGAGCACGCATAATTTAGCGCGTGTGTAAGGATCATTCAGTAATTATGTAAACGTGCGTGTGTTCTAGTTCGTATCTTCACTGTGAGTGGGCGACGGAGCAGCAGTTAGTGAAAGACAAGAGGATCCAGCAGAAAATCAAGCGCTTCAAGATCAAACAGGCGCAGAAAGCACACTTCTTTGCTGATGTAAGGATGCCTGTGTTTGTTTGTAACTTCAGCAAACACTCTTTTCTCACTAAATTGTTTTAATTTTTCATGTCATTTAGTCATCTGACAATTATAATCACTGGGGAGACACAATATTTATGTGTAATTATTAATGTATGTGTGTGTGTTTAAGATTGAGGAGGACCCATTCAATCCTGACTATGTAGAAGTGGACCGAGTTCTCGAGGTCTCATACTGTGAGGACAAGGACACCGGAGAGGTAGCGATTGCTTTGTAAATTGTATGTGTGTTTGTTCATCTGGGTAGGCATTTGGTGTAAGTCTCAAAGCCTTCTTTTTGTGTGAATGTGTAGCCGGTGGTGTATTACTTGGTGAAATGGTGCTCATTGCCATACGAGGACAGCACGTGGGAACTGAATGAAGACGTAGACCAGAGTAAGATTCAAGAGTTCAAAAAGCTGCAGGCAGCAAAACCACACACCAACAGAGTGGTGAGACCATCTCTCTTTTGCTCTCTCTTATACCATTATTATATTGTATTATATTATATTAAAATATTTATTTATGCTTGAAGTGCGCTCAACTAGATATATGCTTGATTATAACTCTCTTCTTCATTGTTTGATGAATTACTGTATTAATTGTACACAAACTTCTCTTTTGGGAAGCATCTGTAATAAGCATCTTTAATTAATATAGAAAGCAGGGCTGTCACAATATCAAGTTTTTCACTATACGGTTATCATGGCCAAAAGAATTCACAATAACGATATATCGTGGTATCTATAGAAAACTTATTAAAATAATGATATCAGTCAAATAGAATTAAAATAAATAATATTATTTTATAGTATTATACACAGTCTTAAAATATATGTCAATTGGCATTGCATTATAAATATACACTGTCCTTATGGACATACCCAAGATGGCTTGAAGAACACAGATAAACCAAAATACTGTCACAAAATACTGTGTTAATACTCTTCATGTTTAATCAGTCAAAATGTCTCCATCTGCGTTTTATTCAGCTTCAGCAATCCTTGGATGTCTTTGTCCATATTAGGGATTTTCTAAAACGTCATAAGTTTTATTACTCATGAGTCTCACTTGTTGACTTTCTATATGAGGGTGCCCGTCGGCGTCGAGTATGAATGAAACATAAATGACGTGAGAGTTTAGCGCTGCATAATGCTCACCATCTCATTTTTTGTGGTAAAAATGTAATAAAAATACTACTCTTTAAAGATATTTTAAGTAAACATGGATAAAGTATAAGTTTTTATCTGAATGAGCACACTTTCTAACTAAAAGCCCAGAGGGATATAAATATACGGAAACACAGAAAGGCATCAGCAGAACAAACTTTGTTGCATTATTTTCCTGTTATCACTGTAAAGCTGCTTTGAAACAATCTGTATTGTAAAAAGTGCTTTATAAATAAAGAAAGATGACTTGATAACAGAGGGGTGAACAAGTTTGGTATTGTCCTCTTCTGCGTTGATCGACAAGTCCTGCAGACTGGGGTGATTAACGAGTCATTTTCGCAATGTCCAAATATTTTCCACACTGGCGAGCTAACCTTCTTGGAGTGTGTAGAGTGTTTCGTCTGTCGTATCTGACGACATGCTTTTACGCGGCAGCACTAGCTGCGCGCTATGACTGCTTGTGTTTTATGACGGGTGGCAACCAGTGTTAAGGTGCAATACCAACACCTAGTATACATTGGAATGTCAACCAGATACTGGCGCTGGATCATTTACATCACATTATCAAATGTGTACTACTCATTTGAAATATTAGTTATCGCCCCTAATTAGCATGATAACGATATAATTTTTTTTATATATATATCACGGTTATCATCAATACCAGTATATGACGACACACACAATAGAAAGGAGACGTGTTTGGGCTAAAAAGAACAATTGTGTCTGTATTTAAATATGCATGGTGAATTGGTGTACCAAAGCAGATAGCACCTTGTTAAAGTGTATCACGGGTGGATAGTGAGTAATTGTTGGTGCTAAAATGCTGTTTACTGAATCTTCCTTGCTGTCTTTATCTAAGGAGCGTCCTCCAGCGAGTAACTGGAAGAAGCGGGAGCAATCGCGAGAGTATTGTAATGGAAACTGTCTCAGGGATTATCAGCTGGAGGGGGTTAACTGGCTTCTCTTCAACTGGTACAACAGGTAAGTAAAGCTCAGCCCTGACACACAGATCCTTTCTCTTTAACTTTCCTCATATATGTCAATAAAAGTACTCAGTGCAACTTCAGCATATGGTGTACTTTTCATTTGTAGACTTGTGACTTCATGGCTTTTCTAATGTTATATACTTTGTATCTGTTCTTTTGCCTGTGTTTCTTGTGTGTAGATAAGATAACTGAATGGCAGATAGGCAGGATAGCTGTGTTGTGGAAGTCTAGCCTCCCATTCAGACTTTGAACAGCATTTAGACCATCAATGGCAATGATAAATTAATTAAATGACTTAAAATTGCTTTTGTACAAAAGCTACTTACAAACCTAATTTGAAAGCCATTTAAGAGTTACTCAAAGATATTACCAGCCTTTTCTATTTTAGTCCTTGTTTTTGATTACATTATATTATTGATTATCAATTTGACACATTGGGCCCTATTTTAACGATCTGAAACGCAAGTGTCAAAGCGCAAAGCGCAAGTAACTTTGTGGGCGGATCCCGGCGCTGTTGCTATTTTCCCGGTGGGATAAATGCATCTTGCGCCTGGCGCAAATCTAAAAGGGGTTGGTCTGAAGTAGCTTCATTATTCATAGGTGTGGTTTGGGCGTAACGTGAAATAAACCAATCAGAGCGTCCTCTCACATTCCCCTTAAGAGCAGGCGCGCTTGTTCCATGGCAGATCGCTATTATAACGGTGGATTTGCCAGCGCACACCAGAAGCGGTCCACAGCCGAGGAGAAGTGACATTGGGGATGATGGGAGAAACCAACCCAAATTAGCTTCGGTTAAACAGGCGTATCATTTGGGTAAATGTGTAGGCTAATCTAGATTATTTATTTTTTTAATCTAGATAGATCTTTTCCACATCTTCACGGACACAACAATGATTTCCCTCGTGTGTTAATATTTTTCCTTGTAATAATGTATGATTTGCAAAAATTAAAACTGCTGCTTCTGTTTATATTAGAGAATCAAAGTGGATGCGCGTTAACACGCTACATTATGGCCAAGCACGCGCCCTTAAAATACCATATCACTAACGCGCAACGCGCCACTGTCTTTAAACTGTTTTTTTCTTGGTCAGTGACGCAATTGCTGTCTAAAACTGGAAAATAACACTGGGAACTTTTGCGCCGGAACTCGCCTCCTCTTTGCGCTGAACCGCCCCCGCGAGCGCAAGTTCATTCCCTAATTTACTGACGTGCGTCAGTGGAGGGAAAAGTCAGCTGTGCGCGGGTGCAAAATAGGAATGATACATGCGTCGGTGTTCAAAGTCAATTGCGCTGGGTGCAAGATAGGGCCCTTAGTCTTGTTAGCCTGGTATATTGTGTGTGGGAATTTTTAAAAAGCAAAAATGTAATAAAAAAAAAACTGTCTCAATTTTCAGGCGTAACTGTATTCTGGCGGATGAGATGGGTCTGGGAAAGACCATCCAGTCTATCACGTTTCTGGAAGAGATCTATCGCACAGGGATAAAGACGCCGTTCCTCATCATCGCCCCTCTCTCTACCATCACTAACTGGGAGAGAGAGTTCAGAACCTGGACGCACCTTAATGTTATAGTGTACCATGGCAGTGTGGTCAGCAGACAGATGCTGCAGCAGTATGAGATGTATTTCAGAGACGCGCAGGTGAGATTTCACACACACACACACACACACACACACACACACACACACACACACACACACAGGCCAGCTCCACATTGATCTAGACCTCTTAACTGTAATTCAAGGCTTTTGAATTGCTTACCTTCTAGTATCATGTTTTGTAAAAGAGAAATATAGAGGTGGAAAAGCCACAACTCAATTATGGTTATTTTATTCCTTTTCACACTAAATTTAATTGTATCTCTGAGAATGTCCATATATAGTAATGCTTGATATAAAAAAAGTAAATGTAAATGTTAGAAATGTGTCAGCTGGTAGAACATTTAAAACACAACCACATGGTTAATATATATTATACAGTTTTATTATGCAATGTCCTGCAAAAATAACTGTATCATGATATATACTGTTTCTATGACATAAAAATACCCAAACGCTGATATATGATTTTGGTTATATCACTTACCCCTAATAATTGTTTAATGATGTACCATACAAAACCTCAGGGAGCACAAAAAACAACTGTGGAAAATGTTTGCAAGCACTTATTATGTGCTCTCCCTCTCCCTCTCCCTCTCCCTCTCCCTCTCCCTCTCCCTCTCCCTCTCCCTCTCTCCAACAGGGTCGTGTGATAAGAGGTGCATACCGGTTTCAGGCAGTCATTACAACATTTGAGATGATTTTGGGAGGCTGTCCAGAGCTTAATGCAATAGACTGGCGCTGTGTCATCATTGATGAAGCCCATCGGCTCAAAAATAAGAACTGCAAGCTACTGGAGGGCTTCAAACTTATGAGTCTGGTACAAATGAGACAATATTACACCTATATTTATACCTTATAACAGATGTCATTTCCCCCCAATTTTTAACTTGGTATCTGTTGACCTCTTGTCCCGTAGGAGCATAAGGTGTTGTTGACGGGCACTCCCCTACAAAACACGGTAGAAGAACTCTTTAGTCTGCTGCACTTCCTGGAGCCGACCCGCTTCCCTTCTGAAAGCACCTTCATGCAGGAATTTGGAGACCTCAAGACTGAGGAGCAGGTGCTGCATTTGTATATACTTTATATATTACCTTGTATTAATTAGTATGTATGTTCTGTATATATTAACTCTGCTCCATTTGTACATGTGTGCGCATATAGGTCCAGAAACTCCAGGCCATCCTGAAACCGATGATGCTGCGTCGTCTTAAAGAAGACGTGGAGAAGAAGTTAGCCCCTAAAGAGGAGACCATCATCGAAGTGGAACTCACCAACATCCAGAAGAAATACTACCGCGCCATACTAGAGAAGAACTTCTCGTTCCTTTCTAAAGGAGCTGGCCAAGCCAATGTCCCAAACCTGCTCAACACCATGATGGAACTGCGGAAATGCTGCAACCATCCCTACCTCATCAAAGGTACTACCACACAAAACCCTACTGCTGTCAAAACCAACACACCTTCAATAGGCAAGGTCCTAAGGAGTCTCTCGCTCTCTCTTTTGCTTCCAGGGGCTGAGGAGAAGATCTTGGAGGACTTTAAGGTGTACAGCCCCACAGCAGTAGATTTCCACCTGCAGGCTATGATTCAGTCGGCCGGTAAACTCGTTCTCATTGACAAGCTGCTCCCCAAGATGAAGGCCGGTGGACACAAAGTACTCATCTTCTCTCAGATGGTGCGCTGCCTGGACATCCTGGAAGACTACCTCATCCAGAGAAGGTGGGAATCAAAAACAAGAGAGATCACAAAAAAAATGTATGGTACTTGTAAGTAGAGGTGTATTTCATTGATGTGGCTCTCGTTGTGTTCACACAGAGTTCATGGGGTTTAACTGCATTTTGGGATGTTCTGAATTTGTTTTAGATGCTTACAGGGTTATATATGCAGTTTTAACAAGTAGCCTAATCTGCTTTTTTGGCAGGAGTTCAATGCCACAGTTTGCTTACCCCAGTTTCAGTTGTGTTCACGTGTTCCTTATCTCTCTAGGCCTGTATACAGAGCTCTTTGCTGTTGAACCCCTTAGCACCACCGATATCACGTGACTGTTCAATGCAGTGGCTAGGATTAGTTTATTTCCTAAGGAAAAATTCTCATTAATTTTTCCTCTTGCCTCAGCTTGTCTTTGACAATCTAACAGTGTGTACAGTGTACCATTTGTGAACAAAGTGTTGTGTATGTTGGCCAATGCAGCTAGGGTGCAGAAGGACACAGACACTCCAGGGACCCCACATCAGGCACACAGTCCCAGAGGCACAGCTCTGCCCAAAGTGGGTCAGAGAAAGCAGGAAGTTACAGGGGAAAATAGGAGATTGTTACTGTTAATAAAAAGAGAGGAAGAGATCAAGGACATGAGTGGAAAGAATGAAAGAAAGAGTGACTGAAATGATGATTAGGGATAGGAAAGAGGTTTACGAGCGAGCTAGGGACGTACTGATGCAACATTGTTATTGGATAAACATCCATGCCAGAGATGATGGCGATACAGCTTAACTTGTATTGAACCTGGAATATTCCGTTAACAAATTCAGTTCTAATGTAAAGACAAAAAAATATGTGTAAGTTGTTTCAGTTATTTTGGATGACACTCAAAATATATATAGGATCATGTGAATGTGTTGATGCATATACACAACTATAAATATACCGGTATGATACCGGTATATTTATAGTTGTGTATATGTTCTGTATATTAACCGTTCTAACGTTTTGGGTCAGTAAGATTTTTTTGTTTTGTTATAAATGAATATTTTTATTCAGCAATCTTTTATTCAGTGAAACGTATCACGGTTTTCACAAAAATATTTAGCTGCACAAATGTTTTCAACATTGATAATAATAACAAAATTATTCTTGAGCAACCTCTGTGATACTGAAGACTGCTGAAAATTCAACTTTGCCATCACAGGAATAAATTAAAATTTAAAACACAAAACAGTTATTTTATATTGTAATAATGTTTCACAATACTGCTGTTTCTACTATATTTGTCAGCCTGGGTGAGCTTAAGATTTCAGAAACATTAAAAAACTCAGAACGCTGGCGTATGATTGTATGATTTTTTTGCACCTACTGTGTGGAAGTGCTCAATAAAGTACATTGATCTGTAATTTCTAAGTCAAACTGACCTTTTTCAGATACCTCTATGAGCGGATAGACGGCCGTGTACGTGGGAACCTCCGTCAAGCAGCAATTGACCGCTTCAGTAAACCGGACTCCGATCGCTTCGTCTTCCTGCTGTGTACACGAGCAGGTGGGCTCGGTATTAACCTCACAGCTGCTGACACCTGTATCATCTTTGACTCTGACTGGAACCCACAGAACGACCTGCAGGTACACACACACACACACACACACACTTAAAAATAAAAAAGCATCGTAGATGTTCCTGTTGGCTCACCTCTCTTTTTTCCCCCTTCTTTGTTCCACAGGCTCAGGCTCGCTGCCACCGGATTGGTCAGAATAAAGCTGTTAAAGTATATCGACTAATCACACGCAACTCGTATGAGCGAGAGATGTTCGATAGAGCCAGTCTGAAGCTGGGATTGGATAAAGCGGTGCTTCAGAGCATGAGTGGACGGGACAACAGTCTAGGAGGAGGAGGGGTAAGTCGTCAAATGTCAACCGTGTACCAGGGTTTTCTCTAGCCCTCGATGTGGTTCCCTACATAGAGATTTGCATGATGGATGCTGTGGACCAGTGGTATTCAAATGACTTGGTTCTATCCAGATTGCGGGACGTAATTGCGACATTTTACTGTTTCTACTGATTAATGTGAGCAGCACTTCATAACAACGGATCAGTTCACACCAAAAGTGTTTAGGGCCGTTTATAGTAATGATCTTTCGCCACTACGTTGTCTAGATCCAAACGCGATTCATTCAAGCCCTTTCCGTTCCTTGCGCTTTGCTTCTCTCTCCCGCTAAAAAGATGCAAAGCGCCACAAGAGCTGCAGATGACGTAGTTATTTTAACTACAGTGAGCAGCAAACTAGATACTTTTGCTAAAACGCTGCAGAAAACAAGAATGCAGCAAATACAATTATTTGTATCTGTCATACAGATGACTCCGACTGTTTAATTAAACCAGGTTTGTGACAAGTTAATGCATGGCTCTTTTAGACGTTTTTTTTTTTCATACATTTAGCATTATTAATCAGCATATTAAGAGCATTTCATAATATAAAATGTTATAATTTGGAAAGTTATTTAGAGATGGTAAGGGAAGACAAAAAACTTTGAAATTACAAGTGAATTTTTTGTCCTCATGATGAGAGTTTTGATTATTAGATTATGTACGTTGTTTATTTTTGGTACGGTAGTTTATTATTTAGAGCAAAATGGTCATTACTTTTCTTAAGAGTAAACCCTGCACCCCCACTATGTTCTCAGTCCCAAGGCCTTCTTTGTGTCATACACAAAGGTGTCTAAATGTAAAAAGAAAAAATAATAATGATGATAATAATAGCCTAATAAAACATCTGATCTAACCTTTTTATATTAATACCCAGTTGGGAGAAATATTTACTTTCTTTGTTAACATTTTGTAGGCATCACTGCTTTTGGCTCTCGAGGCCCAAGATTCTCATCTCTGAGTTGTTTAGAATTGTTTCTTTAAAAAATACTACGGCCTCCCCAATGGAAATGTGTAACTGTTCCAAAACTGTGTTGTCCGGCGGACCTCCGCTGGGAAGGAAATATAGAGACCGCATCTTTTGGAACTTTAATTGAATACCCCTGCTGTAGACAATTCTAGTCTGTTTTTTTTGTTGTTTTTTTTTGTACTAGTCTATTATATATTGTAGTAGTCTCATTCTCTTTCCTTCTTCATCTTTATAGCAGATGCAGCAGCAGCTCTCTAAGAAGGAAATCGAGGACCTTCTGCGGCGTGGAGCTTACGGTGCCATCATGGATGAGGAAGATGAGGGGGCTAAATTTTGTGAAGAGGACATTGACCAAATCCTGCAACGCAGAACCAAGACCATAACTATTGAATCTGAGGGCCGGGGCTCCACCTTTGCCAAGGTCAACTTCCTTCTTTTGGCTTAAAAGTATTGATCATATATTTTTTTCCGTACATTTCCTCTTATTAAATACATTTTCAGTTGTTAAGGCTGCACAAATGTAATTAAAAAGGACATCTGAAAATTAAGAAATTCAGACAAATATAAGTAATTGTAATTTTACCTTTGTTCTGTAAAATATATATTTTTTATTAAATACTCTTTAAGTTACAGTACAATAGTATTATTACAGTAATATATAATATGTATTATTTTGTTTAATATTTTTATTTAATAATAACATAAAAACTATGATTGTTATATTGAATAGGTCAATTTAAGTCTTCAGAGTAAATTTTTTTATTTTATTTTTTTATGCAGATGCACTCCAATCTCCAATCACCCCAAAAGACCAGAATCATTCTATAATTATAAATTGTATAACAAGTCATTTACATTTTTTTTCATATCACAGTATTTATCACATTATCATATTTTTTTTATTTTTTTATTCAATATTGTGCTTTCTTAATTCTTGGGTGCATATGTGCTTATACCTTCCATATCTGTTTTTGTTTTTTGTTTTTTTCAACTGCAAGGGTCATTTTAGAGACATTTTTAACATAATGTTTGCTGTGCCCACAGGCCAGTTTTGTAGCTTCAGGGAACAGAACAGACATCTCTCTGGATGACCCCAACTTCTGGGACAAGTGGGCCAAGAAAGCAGAGATTGACATGGATACTGTCAATGGCAGAGTAAGTTATACACAAACTCTTCCGTATGAATGAGAAGTTTCACATTAGAGCAGAGTAGCCCACATCCACCAGGCTGATCAGGTCAAAGTGTATATGTATGCAAATTCTTTGCAGTGCCAGAATTACTTTGAGAACGGTTTGCCTAGACATCCGTGTTAATAAAAAATAAGGAATCAAGTAATGGAAAGCTATTTCGAGTATCAATGGCTGATGGGAAACCCCCCAGAAATGAGATTGAGATGCTTTGCTGTAAGAGATGACAGGATGCTGGCTAACTTGATTGGTGTTTAATGTTATGTACTTTATGAAATTAACTCAATCATTGTTTTCTGTGGGCTCTATTGTGTTTTAGTTGTAAGTGCTGGACTTAAGAGTGCATAATGATTTGGCGGTTGGCGTTATTTAAATCCATAGCACTGCTCTTTGTAAAGGTGTGTCAGTGGTTATTTTTTCACTTGTGTCTTTTGATGTGGTTTTGCTACAGAACAGTCTGGTGATCGACACCCCTCGGGTCAGGAAACAGACCCGGCCGTTCAGCGCCACTAAGGATGAGCTGGCCGAGCTCTCTGAAGGGGAGAGCAGCGGAGACGACAAACCCAAACTCCGCCGGCCACATGACCGGCTCAACAGCTATGGCCGCACGGAGTGCTTCAGGGTGGAGAAAAATCTGTTGGTTTATGGGTGAGTGATGGCTGGTGTTCTGCTGATATGGGTTTTGGTGATTTGTGTATGGCAGTACAATAACTACACTACTGTTCAAAAGTTTGGGGTCTGTAAGATTTTTTAAATGTTTTTGAAAGAAGTCTCATATGCTCACCAAGGCTGCATTTATTTGATAAAAAATACAGTAAAAAACTGTAATATTGTGAAATATTATTACAAATAAAAAATAACTTTTCTGTTTTTATATATTTTAAAATACCATTTGTTCCTGTGATTGAATTTGTTTCTATGGACGTAGGTGGGGCCGCTGGAAGGACATCCTGACTCACGGCCGCTTTAAGCGACAGCTGAGTGAGCGTGACGTGGAGTGTATATGCAGGGCGCTCCTGTCGTACTGTCTCGTTCATTACCGTGGAGACGACAAAATCAAGAGTTTCATGTGGGATCTGATCGCTCCCACGGAGGACGGCAGGACCAAGGAACTTCAGAACCATTTGGGTATGAGGACTGAAGCGTTGTTATTAATTAATTCAATTTGCTTTTGCATTTTGATCAGGTCAGGAGAATAATGAATCTCTCATCATTTCGAGTTTTGAATGTGACTTGCGCAGGTTTATCGACTCCAGTACCGCGAGGCAGAAAAGGAAAGAAGATGAAGATTCAGTCCAGCTCATTTGACATCCAGAAGGCAGAGTGGATCCGAAAACACAACCCAGAACACATGTTGTCTGATGATGGGTACAAGAAACACCTGAAACACCACTGCAACAAGTGAGTACCGCACAGTCTTCAGTGTCACATGATCCTTCAGATATGATTCTAATAAGATGATTTGGTGCTCATGAAATTAACGTTCCTATTATTACCAGTGCCAAACACTGCCTAATTTTGTGATAAATATTTGTCAGGATTCTCTTGATAATTTAAAAATAAGAGCATTTGTCTTATTTCAGTTGAATGCATCCTTGCTGAATAAAAGTGTTAATTAAAAAAAAAGAATCTTACTGGCACCAATTTTTTGAACAGTACTGTAAACGCGCTTCTTTGCACAATCTCATGTAATATTCACTGGCATATGGCTGGTGTTAATGGGCACTAAGTCGTGCTGCATTGTGCAACGACAAAGGAAGCAGAAGTCATTCGTTTTCAATGAAAGTTGCTTTTTTGTTGGCAACTGTTGGTGATGCAATGTAGGCATGTCTGGTTTTGACAAAGTTGAGAAGAAATATCCAGTGATGTTCATGATGATAGCACTTCATACCAATAGGCATGAAGACACTGAAGCTCACAGATCAATCATATGTGACATATTGTAGTCAAATGTTGGCAAGATAGAAGGAGAATTAGTATTACTGTGAGCGTTTTCAGTGTTCTATATGTTCATTTCTGTCCACTTACAGGCTTTTCAAATTTAAATAAATGATGCATAAAAAAACATATCTGCAATCATGAATGCAATCAGAATTTGCATTTTGAGTGATTTTGGTTCATGCATTCATAATCATCCATCTTGTCTATGTCATGATTTATTATGGACTGCTGCAAATTATATTTAAGAACATGTTTAGCAGCAAGATCATTGTTTCCTGATCAAATTTTTGCGATCAGTACATTCCATTTATGATCAAATTTTCAAAGGTTATGGCCTTTTGTGCCGTCAACCAATAATGTTAGGCTATCTAGCAACAGCCCACTTTCAACCACACAGCAATTTATCTACTTGTGAACGCCTGATTCGATGGATATCTGCTGCTCTGGAGGAAGTGTGTGATGCAGTGATAAAAGGGGACTGACTGGCCCACTCTCACACACTGGTTCAGGGGTTTGTCACCTAGGGAGTGGGAGATAAGAGGTCGTTTTCAGGTCACACTCTTCAGTTCTTATTGCTTAAGTTGTCAAACTCATGATCGAAACTGGTGGTGAATCTGGCTGGCTGTTAAGTTAACACTCTTTGTCTATTTGTTTGTCACAAATGCTTGTACAGTAAATTAATGCACTAGAAAGCAGAGGATGTACATCATGTACACTGTACATCATGTCATGTTATAAATATGCTGTACAATTGTACTCTGATAATTGGACTGTTCTGGACCAGGATGTGTGTGTGGAGGGAGTTTATTACTGTAAGGCTGGTTTTCCATCCAGGGCTTTCTGCCATTGGAGAAAGTTCCCCATTGTTGAGTGCGCTGTCCTGTTTAACACACACACACACAACACACACAAGTGGTGACCTGGGACACAGCTGTCAGCTTCGCATGCGTCTGCAGTTTCCCTTGGGCCTGGAATGCCACTAATGTTAGGGTGAAAGTGTGAGTTTTAGAATGAGAGAGGATGAATTATTTCTCATTTCAGTGATTACATGGACACATATAAGCTTGAATGTAATGTTCAAAAAAGTCAAGCTGAAAAAACAAAGTCATGCTGAGTAGTCCACATGAAAGAACGTTTTTTTGAATATTTAGGCTAAATTGCCAACATTCACTGTCATTGTCATTCATGTCCTCCGAAAAACAGCAACTTCCATTAAAAAGGAATAACTTCTGGTCACTTTGTGTCTGAAAAACAATGTGTGTTAACACTCATGAACACCAGCCATATGGCAGTGCATGTTACATCAGAATGTACACATAAGCACATTTACACTACTGTTCAAAAGTTTGGGATGTGTAAGATTTGTTAATGTTTATGAAAGAAGTCTCTTATGCTCGCTCACCAAAGCTGCATTTAATTAATAGAAAGTACACACGTAGCATTGTGAAATATCATTACATATAATATTATTTTCCATTTAAATACATTTTAAAATGCCGTTTATTGACATCGGTGATGTCAAAGCTGAATTTTCAGCATCATTACTCCAGTCTTCAGTGTCAACATGATCTTCCAGAAATCATTCTAATATGTTGATTTGCTGCTTAAGAAACATTTCAATAACTATTGATGTTATTGTTTCTGATTAATAGAAAATTCAATAGAACAGCATTTATAAGAAATATAAATATTTTCTAATATTATAAATGTCTTAACTGTCACTTTTGATAAATGTAATGCATCCATGCTAAATAAAATTATTCATTTCTTTCAAAAATATATAATTATATAATTTTGTATAGTTATATGTGTATGTAGATACTTAGATACATCATTCATTTATTTATCTGACTCCAGTATAATTAACCTTATATACAGGCAAAAGTCTGTCTTAGAATTGATAGGAAAACCTAGGATTTAACCTTAATGTTCAGATAACATTAATGCGTTTCATATTTACTCAGCGGTACACTTGAGATCATACAACTGCTGCCATGAATGCCTAGGTGTTACAGACTCCCTGTTATAGTACATTTTAGCAAAGGATGCTCTTTATAGTCAGCCCTAACATGCAGAAATACTGTGTATGGAATAGTGCAGTAATGCTCAGCTGCCCCATAAAGGGATGTGGACAGTTTGTCATTGTTTTGACTGCATAAGAGAACACACTGTATTTACTGGTGAACGCGTTGTGGGTTTCTGTGTGCGTGTGTGCACTTTGACCTCGATCTCTCTGTGTCTTTGTCTGGTAGGGTGCTGTTGAGGGTCAGAATGCTGTACTATCTGAAACAAGAGGTGATTGGAGCACAGTGCCAAAAAGTGCTGGACGGGATAGATGCCAGGTAAGCATTGCCATGGACCCTCTTACCTTATTACTTCACTGGTCTGGGCAAAGAAACAAGAGTGTGTTCTGCATTTGAGGTACCAATTGTGGTAAAACTAGCAGTACCAGTAGTTTCTTTTTTGAGAGGGAGTAGAAAAGTGAAAGAAACTGAATTGTTATTAGTACTTAAAAATAAAAGGTTGTATTTCAACCATATAAAATGGATTAAAATCTAAAAATGTACAAGGTTTCAGAAGACTTTTACTTGTGTATCCCTTAAGATTTTAGGATTATAAATACCGGTACTGTAGGTGCTCCTTGAACTACTCCAGTTTAAGCCAGTTTGGTTAGTAAGATAAACATTAAAGCGCCATCTGCTGTTCTGCTGCGGAAACTTCAGGAATGTTAGCATGTAATACCAATACCAGCATTTAAAGGAACAGTTCACCAAAAATGAAAACTGTGTCATCATTTACTCACCTCATGCCAATTTAAACCCTTGTGGAACACAAAAGAAGAAAGTCCAGAATGCTCTTTTAACTATTCAGGACTGGAGCTGTTGAACTGCAACAAAAGCACCTTAAAGTACCATAAAATGTTTTTTTTTTTCTCTTCGAAATATGTATAAAAGCTATTAAAAGGGAACATTTTCTATGAATGACAATATTAGACTTACATTTTGTCTGTTCCAAAATAGAAAAACGAAATAAACAGCTGTAGACTAAAACATACAGCAATACTACTGGTTGAAAATGTTTCGTTTGCTATCTGCTCTGCTAGTGACATCGAGATCTGGGTTCCTGAGCCGGATCATTCAGAGATGCCTGCTCTGTGGTGGGACATGCTCTCGGACAAATGTCTTCTATTAGGAGTGTATAAGCACGGTAAGTCTGATCAGCTCTGATGCGCTCAAGGCTTTATGTGTGGGTTCACACTTTTAACTAATGTATGTATGTGTTGTAGGTTATGAGAAGTACAACACTATTCGTGCAGATCCAGCACTGTGTTTCTTAGAAAGGGTTGGGCGGCCAGACGAGAAGGCCATCGCTGCCGAACAGAGAGGAAATGACTTTATAGATGGGTAAGCGACACAAACATGTGTTCCATTCATACAGATAGAGGAAGTCTTTTATCAGTTTCTGTCAGCAGTACCTCTCGGAGGTGTTTGTAACTGTGTTTGTCTGTGTGTGTGTGTGTGTGTGTGCGTGTGTGTGTGTGTGCGTGCAGGGATGTGGATGACCCTGAGTATAAGCCTGCTCCAGCTTTGCTGAAGGACGATATGGAGGTACGCAAGTGGAAGAAAGAGAACTGGCCCTGATAAGACTGTTACACACACGAGCGCACACACAAGCTCATAAATGATACGAACTAGTGTGACATCAGGGATGGGCAAATTTTACAATTCATGAGTTGACTAGGCCACAGCCCACTGGATGTTCAATTGGAATGACACGAAGAGGAATGTAGTCTCAATTCAGTAAACACAGTCACAAAACAAGGGTGTTTCATTTGACTAAATAGCAGCCTATTTGTTATCTGATATGTAGAATACTTTTTTCCTAACTGATTAGCCATACTTTCTCTTTTTTCTTATTTTTAAATTAAATTTTAGCCATGCAGCATTACAAAATATTTTCAGATAATATTATAAACAATTGACATCAACATTTGAATTTGATTTATACAAATATATTTAAAAGAGAATTCAGTATAATAAATATAATAAAATATAATGCTTAATTCGATTATATATGTAATTATATTATAAATGTCATCTAATGTTTCTGGAAATGCCTCACATGGTGTGTGTATGGTAACACACAGTAAGTAATTCATACTGAAACATACTAAAAACTAAATTTACAGCAGTTATGAATTTCTTATTTAATTTCTTTTTTTATTTGAAAATTTGGTTGAATACTGGATTTTTAAAGGGCTTTCAGTGTGTTTCATGTGTGTGTTATAGTGTTAAACTATGACTTAACATGTGCCCTTACCTCTAGGACGATGCTTCCTCCCCGGGAGACCTGGTCATCACTGATGCAGTCGGAGGTATAGACAAACTAAAGTGTTTCCTATTCACTTTTATCAATAAACCCCTATTTTGTTTTGAGTTAATATTAAGTTATTGTTAGTCATCAGTGGTGTGTTTGTGTTCATGTAGAAGGAGGGTCTGTATTAGATGGTGGAGGTGGGTCTCTGGGTGCTGGCTCAGGGGTGTATTGGCCCTCGCCCTCCACGCTGACGGCCCGACTGCGGCGTCTGATCACCGCATCTCAACGATTCACCAAGAGCAGACAGATACTTCAAATCCACCAGACACAGCAGGCTACGACCCCAGCCCTCTACGCTCTGCCTCCCACCGTCAGCGACACACTCAATCCCAAAATTGCTGCTAAGATTGAAAGACAACAACGGTGAGAGGCTTTAGAAAACATCCTAATATCATAACATTTTCTGTTTCAACTAACTAAAGTTCATTCCGTTTGAACCAATTAAATTAATGCGAAATATAGATTGTGATAGTGAGTTATTTAATGACTGGAATACACTACAAATTTTGCAGCCTTTAATTTTGCAGCAAAATTTGACAAGCAAAAGTTGTGCAGTGTATGATGGGCACAGACTTTTTTTTGCTTCAGACTTTGATTCCATCTAGTCAAAGGATATCAAACATGTTTGATATTTTAAGCCGACTGTAGAACACGTATTGTTTTCATGTGTTGTGCGGCTCCAGCAACAAGGAGCATGTTTCCGTGTGAGTTTGTTGTGTTCGGAAATCAGTGTCATTTAGTCATTTAGTGTATGATGTCCAGTTTTTTTTTTTGTAACCATTAACAAAGTTGGCAAGTGTATGATGCTTAATGTTTTAAAATCTGTACAGATTTGAAAAGTCGTATGGAATTTCAACCCTAATTCATCTTAAGGATAAAGAAGTATTTTTTTCTTGCTTTTAAAAAAAGAAATGAATGACACTTGAAAAATCAGTTTAAAATTATGTAAACCCACATGAGATTATGTGGCCTAGAAATTTATTTTACATAAAGTGGGTGACTCCTCGTATAATCAGCTGTTTAACCGAGTTAATCAACAAAAACTTCTTGAATCTATGATTTGCATTTAAAAAAACTTAAATACTTGGTGTACCTTTAAGAAACTTTATTTGTAACATACCTCTTTGTAAAATGCATTATCTTTTCTACAAAATTAAGTTTGTGGGCCAATAACTCTAAGAATTTATCCTTTTTTCTCCCATTTCTCAATAGGTGGACACGGAGGGAGGAGGCCGATTTCTACCGTGTGGTTTCAACTTTTGGGGTAGTTTTTGATCCGGATTTGGGCCGTTTTGACTGGACCAAGTTCAGAGCCATGGCTCGACTGCACAAGAAAACTGACGAGAGTCTTCACAAGTACCTGTGTGCCTTTATTGCCATGTGCAGGAGGGTCTGCCGCCTACCAGCTATAGAGGGAGGTAAGTGCCACAAACATCTAAACATGCTCACACACTTGCATTGCTTTTCTACCAGTCTCCCAATGCATTAGCTTGTCCTCTTTCATCATCAGTTTGTGTCTTCTCTTCCATCAGATATGGTGGACTCCTCTCTTGCTATTCAACCAATCACTGAGGAGCGTGCGTCCCGTACCCTATACCGTGTGGAGTTGCTGCGAAAGATAAGAGAACAGGTATTGCGTCACCCGCAGCTTGGTGAGCATCTCGCACTGTGCCTGCCTGGACCAGATCTTCCAGTGTGGTGGGAAACAGGATCACACGATCGAGATCTTCTGCTTGGGGCGGCCAAGCACGGAGTCAGTCGAACAGACTACCACATCCTCCGTGACCCGGAGCTCTGCTTTATGGCGGCCCAGAGGAACTACAGCCAGAACAAGGGAACTGTATCACAAGCCCAAGCCCAGAATCAGACGCTTTCGCTGGGTCAGTGTCACATCCCGGCCCCCCTCCAACACATTCAGCCTAAAGAGGCTTCTGCTTCACCACTCCTGAACCAAACTGAACTGAAGGAGGAGCTGATGTCAGAGGGAGAAGAAGAGCGTGTAGAGCGAGAGCCCAAGATGGAGATACCCTCTATCAGACCACCCACACCTTCAGGAGTGGACGAGAAAGATAATGTCAACAAAGCGGGAGAGAGCGAGAGTCGGATGGTGGCGGCCAGAACAAAACCGCTCACGCCGAACTCAGTTACTCGAAAACAGAAGAAGCTGAGTAAGCGGAGCCGCAGGGAGGCCAGGAGGAGGTCGGGATCAGACTCGGACGGCTCCTCGTCCAGCTCTTCGTCAAGTTCTTCATCGAGATCTTCTTCCTCATCCTCGTCTTCGTCACGGTCAGGATCCAGTTCCTCCTCCTCGTCTTCCTCCTGTTCTTCGGGCTCCTCGTCTTCATCATCATCCTCATCCTCATCTTCAGAAGGCAGTGACAGCGAAGAGGTACCAAAGAACGGTAAGTTTTCTAATAAACTTAAGTTGTATCCCAGCCTCTACAGTAACTATAGGACTACTTCAGCACTCCTAACAAGTAAAGCATTTTATTGCGTCTTTGAGTCCAGTCCATGTACGATGCATTTTGTGTCTTAGGTTCAGCTATGCTTGATTGGTGATGAGGTTTCAGGCTCTAGAGATGACTGTAATAAGCACACCAGCTTTAGAGCTGGCACATGTGTGTCTCCCTTATAGTATTCAGGTCGAGTCGAGTCAGCTCACTTATGCATTAATGTCCAGTTCTTAGGGTTTGAAAGAATTCAGCAGGTCTTTTGGAGAGGACAGCATGCCTACCCTAGAGACTATTTTAAGAGAGAGAAATGCTTATATCTTCATTTAATTTGTATATATTCAGTGTAGGTTCAAATGGGAAACTGGAGAACTAGTGTACTTCCTACTGTACTATACAGCACATATACGGTAAACTGCCTGCTGTTTCTTAAAAATAAACCTGTATGTAATTAAATCGTATATAATGATAAACATTTCAAACATTATATTTTTCATTCAGCAAGAGACATTCAGTTGACATCTCAGAATACATATTTAATCCAAATAAAAATAAAAAAGTCCTGTCTTGCAGTCAAGAAAGAGATTGACATTGCTTCAGATTCATTCGTCACACTGTTAATGGAAAGAATGAAAGTTGAGCACATTGCATTGTAGGAAACCGTACGCAGTGCAGTATGCCCTGGTTGTATATTGCACATTTTGGCAAATGTTGTAGGTTCTCTGGGTATTCTTTTGCACAGTGTTTGCACAGTATGCATGCTACAAAAATAGAAATAATTATATGAAAGTGTGCAATTCCAAACATAGCCTTTTGAAATACTTTCATGTGAAGTTTGAGTTTGCAAAATGTAAAAATGGATAATATTTAAAGTGTGTTTGGCCTGTATATCATTGATGGGTCTGTCTGTGTTCCGGTAGCGTCAGCAGTACCTGGTGTTAAAGGCTTTGACGAAGACAGCATTGCCTCACTCAACACTACACAAGATGACATGCAGGACAGTCATGTGACCAATGGTATCTCCAACCCTCCCCACCCTTTCCAGGGCGGATATATGCTTGCTGCCTCCTACTGGCCAAAGGTTAGCAGGCCAAGCCAACATCTTGTGCCAGTTCTGGCCACACTCTGTCAGTGTTGTATCTTAGTTTAGGCTCTTCCACTGTAAGAACGGTGTAATTTGATTAACTAAAAAGTGATAAACCTATATAAACGTAAGTCTGCTTTGGAACATGTTTTTCTCTTCCTCACCATAATCTTACAGTTCAAACTTATAGTACAGTCCTTGCTTGTGATGTCCTTACAATAATACTGTCCTCTCATTGCAGGACCGTGTCATGATAAACCGGTTGGACAGTATATGTCAGGCAGTGTTGAAGGGGAAATGGCCAGGGGTTCGTCGTGCATATGAAGGCAATGCAGTGACTTCTTTCTACACCACCAAACTCCTGGACAACGCAACCACGCTCACAGAAGACCCCTCAGCCTCCCCTCAGGGTTCAAAGGTGAAGAAGCATGTTGCAGACAGAGAAAAGGAGTTCTCAGTCAAAATCAATAACGTATGTTATTTTAAGTTTTCCCCCACAAATGCCGATCTGCAATGTCATTGCAGTGCTTGGCATGTTTTGTTTGTTTTTATTGTTTGGTCTTCCCCCTTTTCCTCCAGTATTTGTTTGCTTCTTTCTTCCTTTCATTTGACTTTGCTTTGAAAATTTTGCAGCTTTGGTTTCATTTTCTGTTTATGTTCTCAGAAGTTTGCTTTCTATACCTGCCTGGAGACCAATGGTCTATTCCTGTGACTTTCACTGGGGTCAACTCAATTCTACTACACTGAAGTTGCAACATTTTCCCAGTACACAAATCAGTCTTAGCCTCTGTCCTTTGCTTTGAAGGTGAAGTGTGTAATTTCTGCAACAGTAGCAAAAGGGAAATTTACCCACATTAATTTCACAGTACCTCAGTACTTAAAGAAGTTTGGCTAAAACAAACATAATAGTTATCAGGCCTATACTATGATTATTTTTGTATTCAACATCCTAACAGACATTTATCATTAAATTTAAGTTTTCAATTATAACAAATTATTCGTTTTATTATATTCATTATATTATTATATTTAATAATATTACTATATTTTTTATACATATTATTTAGGGATGCACCAAAATATTGGCTACCGAACAGCTATTTTCGGTTTCGGGACGAAATGTTTTTTAAGGGACAAAATCAGTGACCGAAACAGATGTTTAATTAGCGTTTCTCTGATGCCATGTTTTCACTGTGTTCAGAGTTATCTCGTGCACGTGGATGAGCTTCAACAGTTAAACTTGTCAGCTGTGTAGACACTAGCTCTGGATTGACAATATTAATTTCACAATTTTAATCTGTTATGATATGGTTTCTTAAATCTTTTAATATGTGCAACTGCAAATTCTAAAAGTCTGTCAATTTTCTTACGAAATTCAAACAATATATGTGGTTTTGGCGCTCTTTAATTCGACGTGACTGATGATCACTGTAGCCGCCTCAGTTCAAGCGGCAACATGGATCAAGCTTACGTGAACCGATCATCTCATGGGTGAACACCAGAAGGTATGTTGAAAGATTAGATTACATGAAAGACTACCGGTACATTACAACTTACCAAAATTACTGTCTCATGTAATCGCTCAGTCAGTGATTCAACCAGGGAAAGACGTCAATAAAACAGCTTGTAGGCTATACAAAGTAACTTAAAAAAAACTATTCAATGTCCATAAACTCATTAGTTAGCTAGAAAAAATAACTATAGATAGAGAATAGAATTTTGCTAAATATAAGGTGTACATATTCATTATATTTTTACTTAACCTGTTAGTGATGTCTTCATTATTTAATGTATGTGACTTGTCTGAATAAATCTGTCAAGAAAAGTTATTATTACAGTTTATTGTCGTTTAAATGTTTATTTCACCAACAAACTGGAGTAGAAACAATTATTTTTATTAAAAAAGTTGATGGAAAAACTGCATTATATATGTGCAATTTAAATGTTTGTACAACTTAGTTTTAGCTATTTGAGTGTTGATTATTAAATAAGTTTGATTCATTAATTTATTATAGTTTTTGGGTTTTGTTTTAGGCTAAGTGCATCCTGAATTTTCAGTTTCGGACCAGAATTTTCATTTCGGTGCATCCCTAATGTTATTACATAAATGTAAAAAATATATATTGAATACACTGAAGACTGGAATAATTCAGCTGAAAATTCATATTTTTTCAGCTGAATAAATCTAAAATATATTAAAATAAAAAACTGTTCTAATTTGTAAAAAAAAAAAAAAAATATTGCTGTTTTACTGTGTTTTTGATCAAATAGATTCAGTGTTGGTGAGCATAACAATCTTTTGAATGTTAGTGTAATACAGCTGTCTATACCGTATTTGACAAACAGATAGTCCCAGCCCTAAATTTTCCCAAACTGAGCCAATGTTGCTAATGTCAGACTGGTCAGGATGCTTAGACGGAGCAAAGTTTTGATAACACCAAATTGTGAGAATCAACCCATGTATTAAATTACACACATCACCTTTAAGTCCTTTGACTTTTCTGTGTTCCTGTGTTGCCTCAACCCACTAGAGAGACAATTATATTACTTACATATTGATTAAAACTACCTGTCAGTATAAAAACTGATGTCATTTGAGTACCTTATATGAGTGTTTTTATCTGTAAAAACGGTTTGTTTGTTTATTCAGTAGGCCTTCACCTGTCTCTTACCAGTATCATAGGCTTCATAGGACACTGCCTGATTAGCAATGTGTCCTTAACCTCTGACCTTTGGCCTGTGACCTGCAGCAGGAGGGCAGCCTTAAACTGACCTTCCAGAAGCAAGGCCTGCCTCTGAAGCGCCCCCTGGAGGGTGAGGAGGGACCTCTCGCCCAACAGCAGTACTTAGCCCGGCTACAAGAGTTGCAGAACGCATCTGATACCAGCCTAGCGGACTACACCAAAACACTGAACAGCTATCCACAAGGTAACATATAACCTAACATACTTTCTCAGGTACCTGCTTTACCCACAAACCACATAACGCTGTACACAATGTACAACTCTGGAGGACACTAGAAATGCATGTTCTTTGTGGTATTGCAGTACCGCCAGAGCAAATGCGACTGAATGGAGTGATTGATGGACAGCCTGTAGTGAAGAGGAGGAGAGGACGGCGGAAGAATGTGGAGGGGATGGACCTGCTGTTTATGAACAGAAACAGGCCTTCTGTGATGCCAGAGCAGGTTCGACTTGCTTATGACTTTTTTTTTTACTGTTTAATTCTATATGTAGAAAGCAAGAAAAAGTTGTCATTCTTCAGTATCAATAAGGCAAATGCACCCCCTACTTCTGCAGGTTCCTGCTGGTTGGAGTGGTGGCGTAGCAGGTACATCTGCTCCCCCTGGGCTGAGCACACCTCAGGGGCCCAGTACCCACGATACGGAGAGTCGCGTTCCCGTCATCAGCCTCAAAGATGGGACGCGACTAGCTGGAGAGGATGCTCCGAAACGGAAAGATCTTGACCAGTGGCTGAAGGAGCACCCGGGCTTCGTGGCAGATGTGGGAGCTTTTATCCCTGTAAATACCAGATGCTAGATAATTCTATGGGTTTTTCAAAATAATTTAATAAATGTCATAAAATAGGCCAAAAATGTTTTAATTTTTAACGATAATCCCAATTTCTTAAACAATACAAATACCATCATCTCATTTTATGTTAAAATCAAATTATCCTTTCAAATATAAAAATATATATATATATGTATGTACTGTAAGAATATCCATGGATTCAAGTTTCTGATCATTACTACTTTTGCAGAGTGCAACCAAGCTGCAGTTTCAAGATGGCAGACCAAAACAGAAGAGACATCGCTGCAGAAATCCCAACAAAATTGACATCAACAGCCTGACTGGAGAAGAGCGAGTACAGATTATCAACAGGCGAAATGCTCGCAAGGTGAGTCTATGATGGTTATAGACTTTGTGTGCACATTCTTTGCTGTGCTGGGTGTTTGTAATATTTGTTTCCTCTTTCTTTGTTCCAGATTGGTGGTGCATTTGCTCCACCTCTGAAAGATTTAAGCCGGTTCCTGCAAGAAAATCCAGAGTATGGCGTCCCACCAGAGTGGGCTGACGTTGTTAAACAATCTGTGAGTAAAAAGAGAAACATTTTCCATTCCAAATACAGTGAATTTACAGAAATTAAGCATGTCACAATATACTGGTATTTCTGTTAACCATGATATAAATATTTCATTTTTTAAATATCATACTACACATGTATAATACTATGTACTACACCAAAGATAATATCCAGGGCCAGTAACTAGGCCTGCACATGAAAAAGTTGGGGGAAAATGTGTGATATTTTGGGGGGGATTTAAAAAAACATGGTGTTAGACACCACAGTCTACTGGAAGTGCCGATCAGCAGTTCTTCAATAGTTTTTCTCCCTACACATATTTTGAGTGTGATTCATTGGCCAAAAAAGAGAAAAAACACTATATACAAGTTTCTTTTCAATAGATATCACAATTATTGCGTTATTATTCTTTTTGGAAATCTGATATGTTGACAGCCCCAACATAAATTAAATTATAATTTTACATATACCTAAAGGAAAAAAAGCCCATGTAAAAGCCCCCAAAATCCGTAATTTTTTTTTATTCTAGCATTTCGAAATTAAAGTCGAAATATTACGAAATTAAAGTCGTAATATTTTGAGAATAAAGTCAAAATTACGAGAAGTCTTCTGTAGAAGTTTGTGTGTGTGTGTGTGTGTGTGTGTGTGTGTGTGTGTGTGTGCGTGTGTGCGTGCGTGCAAAGAAATGCGCTCGTGAAGGCGAACTGCCTCGGACATGGATCTAAACAAAATACTTTTTACTTTTATCTGGGCTGTCAACAAAAGGAAATTCTAAAGGTGCTAATCTAACAACATGTCCATTACCATTTGTTTTAGGACGTTACAAAATATATACTGCGCCGGAATAGACAGGCGAAATCACTTTTCAGACTGGATGGAGTTATCCAGCTTTATATCTGAGGAAATCGAGAGATCCGGCCAAATGATTGGATACAGAATGATGCACTTTAAATGTATCCAGAAAGGATTTACAGTGAAGAGGGAGACAGTACTGTTAAATGTTCTCGGCCCAGATGGTGTTGCCTATAGACGAGCACGAAGACACGTAGGCTTCGAGTCAGCGTGCCACAAAGTTTGGACCAGGATTGTGGTACCTACTCCGGCGGAGTCTTCGTGCTCGTCTATAGGCGTCCTAAAACAAATGGTAATGCCATGTTAGATTAGCACCTGTAGAATTTTCTTTTGTTGAAAGCCCAGATAAAAGTAAAAAGCTACTATTATATTTAGATCCATCAGAAACAGTTCGACTTCTCAAGCGCATTTTTTGTGTGTGCAAATAAATAAATGAGAACCTCTACGGAAGACTGTATTCTCATAACTTTATTCTCGAAATATTTCGACTTAAATCTCGAAATACTACTTGTTGTTTTTTCTACGTTGCGGTTCAGGGCTTCCGTACCAACTCAATATATTAACTAAAACTTAATAGATGTTTTTACTTAGTTGTATTACAGATGTATTTGTGTTTTCAGGGTTACCTTCCTGAAAGTATGTTCGACCGCATCTTGACTGGCCCCATCGTTCCCGAAGAGGTGAGCCGGCGAGGTCGACGCCCCAAAAACGCTCTGGCTAAAGCAGCCACCATGTCCAGTGCCAGTGCCAATGCCGCCCTGGGGCTCAACCCACTCCTATCCAACGGCCTCCTCACTGGGCTGGATCTGCCTAGTCTTCAAGCTCTTCAGCACAACCTCCAGAGTCTCCAGTCTCTCCAACTCACCACTGGCCTAATGGGACTGCCTCACGACCCCACCAACATGGCTGCCATGTTTCCTATGATGCTGTCTGGAATGACTGGCCTGCCGAACCTCCTCGGGATGAGCGGTCTCCTCGGAAAGCCCTCGCAGGAAGCGGCCGGTGGATGTTTGACAGGTGACGAGGACGGAAAAAAGAGGAACGGCGGAGAGTCCGCCACGCACAAAGCGTCGGCTCAGACTTTGATTCCGGATGGCAAAGCAGAAAGGACAGAGGGTCAAAGCTCCAGAGCCACCACCTCAATGGCCACCAACTCGAATCAAACAAGTGCTTCTGTTTCTGGCCACTCACTGGCCCTCAACCCCCTTCTCCTCTCTAGTATGCTCTACCCAGGGATGCTTCTTACTCCAGGCCTTAACCTGCCTGTGGCCAACCAGCCGCAAGCTTCAAACACTCAGCCAACCCCACTGCTGCAAACTGCTGCCTCTGAAGCCACGGTCCAGCGGCCCGGCCGCTCAGAGGACAGAGACAGCGATGAGGGGGAGGAGCCCGACGAAAAGAAGGATACCAGTGGTCCAGAAGGCTCAGCGAAGGCGGAGTCGTCGTCCTCCGAGTCCGACAGCTCCTCCTCGTCATCCGAGGATTCCGATTCCAGCGACGAAGACTGAGTCTTTATACATGTATAAATAAATATTATATATTTATATACATCTCTTAGAAATGTATACATATACACACATATAGGAATTATCCTGCATTTACTACATCATGTTTTTTTGTTTCCATGTAAATATAATAACTAAAGTGTTGTGTAACGGAGGAAAAAATGGAAAACGGAGATTCTAGAGAAACTGAAATGAGATTTCAGTGTTTGTTTAGGTACATTGTCGTTTCGAAGAGACGTTTTGCATGTCGGAAAAAAAAAACTTTGTGAAATTGTATTACACCATGATGTACAATTGCAACAGACAAGAAGCAAAAACTAAAAGGCATTATTGTTATAACTATGTCGGGATTTAATTTTATTAAAGATATGAGGATGCTGTTGCTCATTGCAGAGCTGTATAATTAATATATTTTCTTTTGGGAGAAAAAACACATCGACTGTTTGGGTTTCATTTGTAAATACTTGAGCAGGATCCTGAACACATAGACTTCACAGATTATACCTACAGATCCACAGCAATAACACACAGGCAGCTTATGAATGTCACTGAAGCTGTAGAGACCCTGCATTTGTTCATTCATTCATTCATCCATCCATCCATCACTCACGTTCTTGTTCATTCACTCCTCTTGAGATTTGTGCATCTGTTTACTGTCCTGGACTCTGCCTCCTGCCCATGGTCTGTCTGTCCTTCCTTCCTTCCTACCTATATTTAAATTATCTTCATACAGCTATTTTTACCCAAAGATTTGAGTTTTGTACGTAACACATGGGTGCAGGAAATCCATCTTGCCAACACGCTGTACGGTGACGTCTATAGTGTATCATACATTATTTTAGGGACACATTCCTCCCTGCCTGAAACATGCTTCCAACAAATATTACCCTTTTTATTTCAGACCACTTTCTTCACATCCATATATTCATACATTACTTTTAGCGTTCAGACAGCACTGTGTGTGTGTGTGTGTGTGCATGTGTGGCGTTCTGTGCTTATGAACACTGTTGCCTCAATTTGCATGAAAATCTATGTGTCCAAGGTCCTGTCGGCCTCACATGCAAACCTTCTTGCGACAGACAGCAGTGCGTATATCCTCTTTTTTTCTTCCACAGACTGCTACAGTATTGTCCCATTAGTTCATCACTTGCTAAATCACCCATGTTTGTAATCTGTGTAAAAGTATTGAGAGAAATTCAAGTATTTGCAGTAGTATTTCAGTTACTTTGTTAGGCACATAAAGTCCTCAGATTTGATAGGAGGGTTAAATACCCCATACAGGTCAAAATTACATGTTCCTTTAGTCTGATAAAATACGTCAGATCCACATAGTCGCCTTGCTGCTGTTAGATGTAAATGACTGATCTAGAAGTGTCCTTATGCCATACTTCAGTGTCTGTCCCTCATAGAATGATTCATTGCAGTCGAGCACCTCGGCCAACACGATGAACCTCATTGGCGTTTTGAATCAGGACGTGTATGTGATTTGCTTTCTGTTACATGTGCTGATGTACCCTTGTTCTAGACTGTTAGGCTCATTTGATTCACGCGAGTCTCTGCTGCGTCACATTTGTTCATATTCAGGTTTGGCTACTGAAGTTTTCCATTTGTGATGCAAATTTCTTCGGGATGCACTGCACAATGCAACTCTTTGCCTGTCTCACTAGTGAACACAGTAATATTAATGGGTCTTTCCAAGCATGTATGATTACATTCATCATGGTTTCACTCAGATGCCCTCACTTTTATCTCTCTCAGTGTGATTTTTGCCTCAGTAGATGTTCTGAATGCCCTCTCCTCTCCACTGTGGCATCAGATCTTCCTCTTTCCAGTTAGTTCGTGCTGAGCCACGCACTTTGAAACTGTGTACAGGTATTGCTGCTTTCCACTTCTTCCCAAAACCGCACATGAAACCTATATAGTTCCTCTTATTATGACATTGCAGCGTTAGCATCTCATTTAACTGAATAATGTTCTGAGAAGAATTGCAGGTTTACTGAGAATTGGACATTTACCTTGGTTTTCTTTCTTTTTCATGTGTACATTAATTCAGTATTTTGGTTGTATTTCATGTGTTGCATTATGAACCGCTGGACTACTGACCAGAATCAGGGCAAGACTTGCCATTGTGGCACAAAGACAATGACATCCACCATGCAACAGCAAATGAAATAGAAATACACTACTGCAAATAAAAGTTTGTTTTCAGTTATGTAAATGATTGAATTGACAAACCGACTCATTTGTTTTCATGGCTTATTTTGTTTCATATTTTTAATATTTTGAAATTTAAAGCCCCCTCTTTTCTTCCTTTTTTTTTTTGGACAGTTGCAATACTTGCAAGTTGTGGCCTGTGTAGTCAATTAATGCTTCTTGTAGTGCAGGATACATGTCTTAAAAAGTTTGTAATTTATTGAATTACTTTCTATGAAGTTCTATAGAAGAAATTGAGGTTTAATTATTTTTATTAAACATATTCTGACTCTACAGAAAAATCGTGTCTCATGTGAAATTTGTCAAATGTATTTGTTTGTTTTGAGCTGAAGCACCAGTTATTAAAATCTAAAACTGTCTAAAATCAAAACATCTAAAAATGTTTTTATTAATCTGTGATGAAAGTGGGCTGGTTTGATTGCGTTTGTAATTTAAAGGACATCAACTATACCATTACATGTTATTGAATATTTGACCGCAAGTGAATTACATTAAAAGACACTTGTTAGGAACAACAGAATGGGACTGATATAATCTGTGGGGTTGAAGTGATGGACTAATTAGGGTAACAATTTATTTTACTGTGTCCTTGTTACATGTAGTTATAGTAATGACTATAAATTATGCATAAATACATGCAACTTACACTAAAGCAAACCAGTAGGTGTTGTTAATTAATATTAATCCATACTTAGATGTATTTACACTGAAACAAGGACAATTTAAAATAAATATAATGATATCGTAAAAGGGCTTCCTATATAACATCCAAATCATCCCATTTATTCAGAAATGTAATGCAAGGTAGCTAAAAGTAAAATGTCAACTGACTAGATGTATTTTATACTTTCACCAACATGTTACTAATAATTGAGAACAGATGAACAGATTTCTGTTGTTACTTTAAATCAAGCAAAAGTATGCAAATTGTTATATTTCAGAATTGTGGGAGTACATTGAAAGAATGTATAACTCAGACTGAGGTGCTTACAGGGCATACGCTATACTTTCCTGCTGGTGAAACGAGGTACAAAGAAAACAAATGAGTGAACAACGTGATCAGTCCTGATTTCAGCACTGTTGTCAGTTGTTTCTCTCCCTCAGGATGTTTGTAATCTAGAGAGAGATCTCTACAGCTGAATCTCTGCCAATCCCATCAGAAATCAAACAGCCCATTATGATGATGTGCTGAACTATTCAGTGTGTTGTGCATCAACAGTAAGGGAAAGCATCAAGTTGTTGATTACAACAGGAAGAATCAGATGTTAAACATTTTCTAATTACTCACTTGGTTGTTTTATTTTCCCTTTTGCAGCTTCATATCCAATCAACAGTGATGGGAAAGTTACAAGTTACCCTATTTAAAATGTAATAAGTATACTATTTCAAATACTTTATTAAAGTAATGTAACTGATCAAATTTGATTACTTCTAGCGAATGTTTTCAACTGCATCAGAGTATCGCTTTACTAAACTGCCTTTTCATGAGTTCACACTTACAAATAATCAGATAGAATAAGTATTTGGCGTGCTGTCCGAGGGGAGGGCTCCAAGCTCAGATTTTTGGCCCGAAAGCAGAGTACTAGTATGCCTAAGACCTTTATTAGCTGGTTCATGTCTGTTTAATTGGGGTTGGAGACAGTGTCACTCCAGTAGCAGGATTGGACGCCTCTGCCCTAAGCCCTTTATCACTTGGAATCTGCCATGGAGCCTGCCTTGGAGTTGCTGTTGTGACCTCACAATCCTGTTGCATTGTGGTCTACGAATCTGCCTGAAGTGTACATATGAGTAGACTTTGGTCAAAATCCCTCAATCCAAATAAACTACCCTCACTTGACAAAGTTGAATGCATTTAAAATGTTGGCGGGGATTCTCCCGAGGGGATGTGCTAAGAGAAGTTTGCGACTGGATGTCAAAAAGTGGAGTTAAACTCAGCCTATTTCTCTAGGGGTGTCCAGTCCTGCTACCTAAAGGGGTGTCCTAGCTCCAACTCCATTTAAACACACCTGAACCAGCTCATCAAGGTCTTTACTTCCAGGCAGGTGTTTAGAGGCAAGTTGGAGCTAAACTCTAAAGGCCCACCAAAAGCAGGTTTGGACACCCCTGCTCTAGGGCATCTCAACATTAAATAGTGATCAATGAATCACAAACATGTAGACAGGAAGTGTTTCAACACCTCTGAAATGAATCAGTGTGTCAGTGTTGTCATATTTCTGCTCTGACCCTGTGGACAGAGATTAACGAAAGAGGCTGTTCATGCTTATTCAACCTGTCATTCATTTGTTACAATGGACAGACACTGACTGACAACCAGGCCTGCTGTGTTTATCAGTAACCATGTCTTCACACGCCATCAGGTTAAATGGCAACTCGCGTTGCCTGGCAGGTGAAACACAAAGTCTGCGGGAATCTAAATCAACAAACCCTGCTAATTGTGACCATGCTGAAGTATGTTTGCAGTACCCGCACCAATGCCAACAGGAAGTTCACTGTGTTGTCATAGAAATCAGAGCCCTGACTTCCACAACACTGTTATAGGAGACATACTACTTAGGCAGAGATTGTATATGATGCACTTCTAAAGAGCACATTACTGCCTTTGGACAACATCTACTGAGATACTTCGCTACGTTTTATTGTTGTCTTTAAGCATCAAAATATTCAATACAGGCATATTCGGATATCACAATGGGGTGCAACTCAAGTAAAGGTACTGAAGTTGTGGATTCATCCAAAAAACCTGGAGAAAGACCCAAATCAGCCGAATCAGGCGACTCATCGGACAAAGAAGAGGACAATGTCAATGAAATCTCACACACAGAGAATAATGGGGTTGAGACAGAAGACAGCTGATACTCTCTTTTATGCTGGCTACCTTCCTCAAGCTTCTATGGTAAGATTCACAAATGTGTTTTGACATGTCAGGAAACTATTTCCTATATCACCTTATTTTATGATGCTGCATAATAGTTTATTTATCTGCTCAAGTGAGAGAACAGCATCAGGAATTGTTGAAACACTCTTAAAAATAAAGGTTCCAAATGGGGGTTTTCAAAACAATGCAATAGAAGAACCATTGTTGGTTCCCTAAAGAACATTTTAGTGAAAAGTTCTTAAAAGTTCTCAAATAAAAGGTTCCATGGATGATAAATGTTCTTCATGGAACCATCGATGCCAATATAGACCTGTGTTTTTTTAAGATATCATACACTTGATGATACTTATATTACACACTTATGACTTTTATCTGTTTCAGTTTATTTCCAGTCCAGCTGCATGTGATCTGCTAAGTTTCCAGGAGAGTGTGATGATATCTACATCCCAGCCTGTTACTTTATGTTCTCATCTCATCATGTGATCTCTGTCCATTATACATACTTCAATACCTTCCTTCTGTATGGTTCATTGCGTGATTAAACTTATAAGGAAAGTATCAAAGATTAAAAAGGTTATAATATTGTTATTGTGATATTATAGTAGATTCTGCTGTTTAAGAATGTAAATAAATATTCTTAAGAAATAATAAATGCATTATAATTTGTTATTTTACACCCCACATGCACACTTTATTATATTAACATTATGCTAAATTCACTGCGGAGTAGAAAAATATATTCAAAGACCAACAGATGGCTCTCTCTCTTTCTCTATTTAAATTGTATATTATTTATATGAAATTCATGCACATTTGACAAACCTTGTGTATGCAGCACAAGATCAAATGTGATATAATGTGCCTAAAAAATAATAAATGCTAAAACAGGCTACTTTACAAAGTGGTTTTAAAGAGATTTCCGTCAGAGTGGGGACTTTTTTATTGACAGTTATCGTTTTTATACTTAACTGAACTAATGATATTTTCAACCCCCTATTCCACTAAACCAAACCCTCACATTTTAGATTTTCATTAAAACATTTTAGCCTATGTTTATAAAGATGTTTCCTCTTGAAGACTGTTGGCCTTAATGCAGGCTGTGATTTCATGTGTTACTACTATCACATTCTGATAAGCAAATCTTGACCGGACGCACATACAGATGAGCACCACTAGGGGGCAAAAGTACTCTTTATGGAATCAGCATTTTCTGCAGTTGCACCCCTTGCTGAGAGCATTCAATGTGAAATGTATGTTTTAAGATTATTAACACAGAGTGGGTTGAGCTCACAGAAAAGCTGTTCTATAAAGCCCAGTTTCACTCTCATCAGAAAGACAGCAGGAAATTGCTGCAAAATATTATTATTCAACAAATGGATACTGTGAATAAATTAAATGTTTGAAACGATAAATGAAAAGCATTTTTCAAGAAAATGTGGCGCTTAATAGCTTTTTAATTTCAGATGATGCATGAAAAGAAGGACTTACAGTATTTCTCCTGCATGCCACTTCCTCTCATTATTGATGAGAGCAAACACACCTGCAGAGAGCTGGTGTCTTATCTTCTCTTTATCAGTTAATTAATATGAATGAATGCTTAAAATACCCATTATCTCTGTGGTTACATGAAACCAAATGATCCATTGATGTTAACGGAATGTTATGTTAATACACTCGCTCCTCTGCGGGAGTGTAGTGTAGTGCAAGCCATTGATTGACATCAATTTAATTTAATTGTTGTCACAGACAATTGGCGGGAGAAATATCGCTTCACTGGGTAATTCTGTATGCAGTGTGACCAACATCTGGATCTGAGATGATTCAATTTACACGTCTGAAAAATAAAATGTATTTGCCTCACATATCATGTTTTATCATATCAGGAGATTCACTTGCTGTTCAAACTAAATATGAAAATGAGGAAGAAATGCAGACAGACACTCCAGACAGGATTTTCACAAACAAAAGCCATTAGACTTAATGGAATACTTTCCAAAGCCATCACCGTTCTTTAAGCAGACACTGCCCTTGTTAATGAGAAACGTGTGAGGAAATTGATGACCAGACTCAAAATGCTGGACAATATCAATTTTGAATGTAATATGCAAATGAGAGTCAAAATTTGATGAAGAGAAGATGAATTCATGAATTTATCCTGCCTTGTGGCAACAGAGGGCTGCAGTGATGATGTATTTTTGCAGGCCAAACCGAAAGTTAGCTCGACAAAAACTCAATATGATCATTACATACGCTTTTAGATTATTACAGAAAATAAGCTCTGTGACCTACAAAAGTTTATGATTCTAACACGTTTTGTTCATCATGATAATCTTAAAAACACATTTGACTTTAGGACAATGGAACCCAAAGTTATTTTTAGGTTTTGGCCAACAACAACAACAAAAAATTTCCTGTCGCACTCTATTCAGATCGGTCGGGGTGTTATGATACATTTTTTATTTTAATTTTATTTTTCTCAACTTTAAATGTCAAATATGCCCTCATTGCTGCTTCCATGTGCATCCATTTCAACACAGTCATTCTCAAATGGTCACGTCCATTAGGACAACTCAACCTATTGCAAAATGCAGACTTCATTCCATGCTTGTTACACAACAACAACACAATGAGTTCAGTGAACTTAAATAGCAGAATCTCTTTATTTCAAACACCATGCTGAATCTGTGACATTAAGAATTAAAACTGTAATGTGCCAAAATAAAAGTGTCTACTGAGGGTATACATACATTTACTTTGCTCATTAAGACTGTAAAGTTAAGTTCAATCTATACATTATTAATAATAATATTAATTCTGCATTATACAGTTTATTTACAGTAGAGCTAAGTTGTGTGTGATTGATCTGTGTCTTGGCTCAAGGTGAGTGAAACTAAGCAGCTGGTTCCATGAATGTGCATCATGTGTGTGTTGTGTGATCTGCTCTGTCTCAAGGTGAATGAGAGTAAGAGCAGCGCTCTGGCAGCTGCAGTGTAATTATGTGAAAGCTGCTGGTGTGTGTATATAAAATGCCTGCCTGGCAGGTGTAGCCATTCATCTCCCAGATGAGGTTTTCTTTTTTTTTTTGAGCTGAGGCAGGGAGAAGTCTTTTCAGTGAAAATGGAGAAAAATGGGAAAACATATTCTAAATGTCATTCATTCAGCCACCATGTCACTCTGACCTTAAAATATCATCTATCCCTTGTTGTAAATGTGGACAAGAGAATCCTGTAAAATACCACATTTTGATAAGAGATGAAGCCACATAAAGGGTGTGTGTGTGTGTGTGTGTGTGTGTGTGTGTGTGTGTGTGTGTGGTGTGTGTGTGTGTGTGTGTGTGTGTGTGTGTGTGTGTGTGTGTGTGTGTGTGTGTGTGTGTGTGTGTTGTGCAATCAGTGATGGGGTGAAAGGGTGGCCCTGATGGGGGGCTCACAGCTCCAGGGGGGGCCGCATCAATTCCAACTTGTAGCAATTGCTGTTATTAATTCAATGCATTATGTGTCACAGTAGAAAATAATGAATCCACAAAATATGCACTGTTATTATTAGTTATTAAACTAAAATCATAAAAACAAAATGATACTTGAAATAAAATGTAATATAAAAAACGTTTTATTTCATCTATAGCTACCAAGGTGACATTTCTTATTTTCATATGGGCAAGAGAATCCTGTAAAATACCACATTTTGATAAGAGATGAAGCCACATAAAAGGGTGACATGAACTATTCAGAGTTATTTGTAATGATAGTCTTCCCATTAGGTTTGTTCTTCTTTTACTTACTCATTGTGAATTAAATTGACTTATAACCTATAATTTATTTGTAGGCCAATATCATTTATTTATCTTCATATGTACTGGACTCATATTGGACTAATATTGCCCTGACCTATTTAACTCTATAGCATATTTCTTTAAAAAAAAAGTTAATTGTTTTGTTTAATTGCTGTACAGTTTGTAGAGTAAAACATAGCTGCATCCCAATTCAAAGGTTGCATCATTCGAAGACCGCATCACTTCAATGGGACTCAACACTCCACCACACCTGCACAACGAAGGCTGTCCTACTCTGAATGGGCTTTATACACAGCTGCACTACTCCCTGAACTTTAGCCAGCTCCTTTGTTTTCTTTCTGCCATTATTGGACAAACTGATTAATCCAGGTGTGTCTGATTATTGTTGTTGGTCAGGCACACCTGGATTAATCAGTTTGTCCAATAATGGCAGACAGGAAACAAAAGTAGCTGGGTAAAGTTCAGGAAGTAGTGCAGCTGTGCATAAAGTCCATTGTGCATACGATGGACACTTTACTATCCCATGAGGCCACGGGAGAGGATTTGTGAATGGCAGTGAAGCGACGCAACTGACGCTAGTGGGTCACGTGATAATGACAACATGGAATGTAGTCTGGGTCATAGATATCATATAATAAAGGCTAGATGTCTTGCCCGCGCTGCTGGCCAATGGAGGTCAACGTCCGCACACGGCGGCCATCTTGCCACAGGGGGCTCGCTCACTCGTAACATTGTTTTAATGGTGCATGTACTTTTTAAATAACCATAACTTGCTAAATTTTCTACCGATTTTCAAACGGGTTGGTTTGTTATAAACGTCAGAGATGTAGTTATGACACTGCGTACTTATGAATAATTATAATATTATATATTTCAACATGTTCAAGCATCCAGAATTATATCCACGTTAATAACGTTTGTAAGAAACCAAAACGTTTTTAAATCCGTCAAGATTTCAGCGAGATAATAGTATTTGTGTTCGTGCAGATCACTCGCCTTACAGAAAACTTCCCTGTGACAAGATGGCCACCGGGTGATGCTGTTCGAGACTCCGCCGTAAGACATCTTATTATGTATAGTATTATGGTCTGGGTCAAGTGTGCTGAATTCGGAACCGCATATACAGACGGTTAGTCTGGGAACGCCCCGTCACGAGATGTGAATTTAGCCTGTGGGGGAAAACATTGCCTTGGCGCTAATTGAAATACACGGGACAATCATGCCGAAGAGTTGCTGTGTCGTTTTCTGTACAGCCAATAAACAAACAAATTATGAATTGAAGTTCTACATCCTTCCTAATAAACACACAGAACCGGAAAGGAGGCCAATTGCTACGTAATGAAGCGAGCCGTGAACCTATGGAGTAGTTCGAGGTCTACAATACAGACTGCAGTCTGTGAGTTAGAGATAACTGTCAACACAGTCCCTCGGCAACTTCGTACTACTGATCACCGTTTTACAAAAGGATTAATAGTTTGGAGTGAAGCATACGTGACAAGGTTTTATGGAGTTATAGTATGCAACA
The DNA here is from genome assembly GCF_949152265.1 of Phoxinus phoxinus. Taxonomy (NCBI): domain Eukaryota; kingdom Metazoa; phylum Chordata; class Actinopteri; order Cypriniformes; family Leuciscidae; genus Phoxinus; species Phoxinus phoxinus. The sequence continues at coordinate 31,626,297 of NC_136877.1, read as the reverse complement.
TACGAAAGTTGATTGAGTTATAGGCTAATGTTACCGCTACAGCTACCGGTAGCTACATGTCATAGCCTACTGCAGATTCAACCAGATAACAAAATATGTCTGGAAAGGACACCTAGCTCGGCCATTTGGTTGGGTCATTGACCCAGTTTTTAATTAAATAAGGGCAATCATAACCTATTTCAGTTAATTTTGCAATGTTCTGTTGCCGGTCGGCAGGCGTCAAGACTCGCAATATGAGATTTTTGTCATTCAAATACACACGATGTTCGCTGTGTTCCCCCCGCCAGACCATGCCCCCAACTATGAATAGTCCGACGACTGTATGTAGGCTATACTACTTTAACCACATCTTTCTAGGGCAGAAATAGTAAGAGAGAAGTAGGCCCTATGCAATGCGGTTCCAAATTAAGCCATGGTCTGGATTAGGCTACATTACTACACACATTCATGAATGAATGAAAATCTTAATTTAGAACTATTAAAAGAAGAAAGAAACACATTAATAAAATATACAAACAAATAAAAAAACGAAATATAAACAAAACAAAATTTCAACATATCCTCTACTATTCACATAGAACATTTTTAGCGGTTTTAACATTTTTAATAAGTAAATTAATTACTTATTAAAAATAAGTGCCCACTTAGGGCTTCGAATGCACTCTATCAGTTTTCGCTAATGAAAGCACACAGAACTGTCACACACGTGACAGTCCTGTAGTTGGCTTGGCACTACGCCAGCGCTGGTGGTGCGGCCGTGCGGGATCGCGCTGTCTGCTCCCGCTCACAAGAAGGAGTGCACTGCCCGCCCGATCTTTTATATCAGGTGAGCGAGCTGTTCAGTAGGCCTACGTTTAACATTATGCATACATAAAACATTATGATTGTTGTTATTTTGAAAGTTAAAATTTACAATCAATGGGGTTAGACCTTCGATCGGCTCATGAGAGCGTATAGCCTCGATCACGAGCAAGTTTTTTTTTTTAAAGTGTGAAACGAGATACTGTTGTTCTTGTTTAGAATAGATATTCAGTAGCCTGCCCTACTCTAAAAAGAGTATGGTTCAGCTCATTTCTATTTTGGTCGGAAATATTGCTGATCCAAAATGGCGTCTGGTGTAATTTGCGAGATGACACCTGAGGGTTTAACTTACTGCCGTTGGAGCTTGCGTGATTAAAGGAAGAACACAGAGATCGCGGAGCAGCGCGTTGATTTAGAACGGCAACTTTTGTTGAATTTCAGAGAAATCTACTGACGCAAATAGACAAAGTGTAGTAAAATAAAGACCTAAATGTGTATTTTGGACTTTTTTTCAGCACAAGTCTGAAAGAAAACATGTTATTGAAGACAAATGACCCAAAATCTCAAAATTGACCAGTGAAAAAAAAAACGATGTTTTTGCCTGCCGTGTCTCGCCTTAAATAAAGTGTCATACAAATAAATATTCTGTCATTTTAAAATTCTCCTTTCACTCCACGTCTATGAAGTGGAGCAGGACAACGTCCCACCAGTAAACATGGCGAAAATAATTTTTTTAAGGCTATTGACAGTATATTCTATTTTACAGGATAACAAAAGTAGATATCCATAAATCCCTCTGTAATTTTTTCCCCATCTAATATGTGAACACAATGAAAAAATAATTTTGAACCTGGCTTTATCCAATTCTGAGATTTCGTTTTTTTAAATATAGGCAAATTAGCGCATATTTAATTAGATAATGCCTAATTTGCATATTTAAACAATAAATTACAGAAAACTTGTAATACATTTTTTTCTCATCTTAATGTAGGTAATCAACTGGGAAAGTTTCATGGTGATATCTGCTAGTTACAAATATTTCCCTATTCACCTGTAGTGTCTCGCCTTAACAGGAAGATCAGCTCGTTCAGCACGTCATACGTCATCACGCTATTTCCACGTCATTGCACATGCGCAGTCCTTTTAGTTTTGGTTTTCAATCCAATCAAGTGTAAAAAACAAGGAATAAACCTTTCAATCTGATTGAAAATTCCTTTAGATCTAGCTCAATCGAATGGATTAAGGTGTTTACATGAATACCTCAGTCCGATTGAGCCGTCTATACGATTACTAATGGATTAGCCTATGTGGTTGGATGTAAATGTAGCCAACAAAGGCCCTGCATTATTATTTGTGGGTGTAGTAGATGTGCCAGTTTTGGTATTGAAGGCCTCAGACAGTATGTCACTGTGTCTCCCTTGCGTAAGCGTCTCAAAGCTCATATAACAGTATTTAATCACCCCCTCTCACCTCTCCATCCTAATCTCGGTTTTAATTTCAGTACAATAGTTTCATGAGTCATGAAAACAGCATGCATTTCCTAGAACAAGTAATTATAGGGTGAATGTGCAGTTGTCAGGGATACATTGTTGCACCTCATCAACACAAAAAACAGATGGACTTGTTTGATTGTTTTATTGAGCCATAAACCATATTGTTGTTGTTTTTCATTTACATTATTATACTATTAGAGTGAATATAGCCTACTAAAAAAGTTTCTATATTCACCACCACATAGCCTACATTTCCACAAGCTGAGTAAATAAAGAATATGCATGGTGTCATATTCACAAATACGAAAAAAAATGTTTTCATGATACAACACTTGACACTAAAATAATACAATAAACATTAATTTAACTACAATATGTAACACAAACCCCTAATGTATATAACTGATAAGAAAAACGTCTCGGGTTACGTCTGTAACCCTTGTTCCCTGAGGAGGGAACGAGACACTGCGTCGTTGAAAACGACTCTTTGGGGACGCTCCCTAAGCGTACGCCTCTGAAGTATGAATGAAACTTATCCAATCCTGATTGGTGTTGCGTCGTGACGTAACATGTGACGGCATAACCGGATGCATAAAAGTGTCGCCGGCGCACACACACATTAGCCTCGCGATGAAGCAAGCCGCTCCCAGGCGTTAAGGGGCGTGGCAAGACGACGCAGTGTCTCGTTCCCTCCTCAGGGAACAAGGGTTACAGACGTAACCCGAGACGTTCCCTTTCGTAGGGAACTCGCACTGCGTCGTTGAAAACGACTCTTTGGGGAACGAATACCCACTAGGCCACGCACCGAAAAAGCCTGTCCTAGAGTGAAGTTGATCTCAGGCACTTAAGCTAGGACGAGAGCACTCGTGCGCCAGACGCACTAAGGAGGTGAAGACAATAAAACCTGATGAAAGCGTGCAGGGTAGCCCAACCGGCTGCCTCACAGATCTCCTGGAGGGGCACTCCCGAACGGAGGGCCCTAGAGGACGCCATGCCTCTGTTAAAATGAGCCCTTACGGCCAAAGGTGAAGGCAAATTGCGCACCTTGTAGGCCTACTTATGGTTTGTTTGGATGCCGGGAGCCCCTTATTAGGTGACCCAAAACACACTAACAGTAGGTCCGACCTCCTCGAAGAAGAGGACCCCTCAAGGTAAATACTCGGAACCCTGACTGGCAGAGCAAAGGAACCTCTCTTCTTCTGCCGACACATGAGGTGGAGGATGAAATGCTCGCAGGACCATGGACCTAGCCATGTTAGAATGCACTTAAGGCACATAGCCGGGTCCCGGGTGCAGGATGGCCTTAACTCTGCCGGGGGCAAAACCCCAAGCAAGCTGGCGTTAGTGCCAGGGCTTGGAGATCTCCCACTCTCTTAATAATTTTAAGAAACAGCTAAGAGAAAGGCTATCTTGAACGTGAGGTCCTAGGCGAAGCCGACTGGAGGGATTCGAAGGGAGCCAGGGATAGCCCTTCGAGAACCACCACCAGGTCCCAGGAAGGACCTGACCTCCATGTACCATGGAGAAATAGTATGACCCGTTGGTGCCTCCCCAAAAGCCCATCACTCAGTGGTGCATGGACCGCCGAACTGGCAGCCACGTACACCTTAAGTGTGGACGGGGAGAGACCCGCAGAGAAACGATCTTGAAGAAACTCCAGAACTGAAGCCACTGGGCAGTTAACTGGATCTAACTCATGTTCTCTACTCCAAGTGGAAAAACCTACCACTTGAGGCCATATAATCTCATAGTAGACGGAGCCCTAGAGCTAAGTATGGTTTTGACCATCCCAGCTGATAGACCGGCATCTAGGTACTGGACCCCCTCAGGGGCCAGACCCACAATTTCCACAGCTCCGGGCGAGGGTGGAATATTGTGCCCTCCGCCTGAGACAACAGATCCCTCCTCAGAGGAATCTGCCACGGTGGAGCTATCAGAAGTGAAAATATGTCTGAAAACCATACTTGGGCCGGCCACAACGGGGCTATCAGAAGAAGACTGATGCCCTCCTGACGGACCCTCTCCAGGACTCCCGGGAGCAGAGCGATCGGGGGAAAAGCATACAGGCGAAGCCTCAGCCAAGCCTGTACCATGGCATCCAACCCCAGTGGGGCTGGATGAGTGAGGGAGAACCAAAGTGGACAGTGGGACGTCTCTCGAGACGCAAACAGATCCACTTCCATTGGTCCAACCTCTGCCATATCAACTTCACCACCTCTGGGTGAAGTCTCCATTCCCCGGGCCTCAGCCCCTGCCTCGACAGGATGTCTGCTCCCTGATTCTGAACCCTCGGGACATATATTGCTCTAATAGATAATAATTTCCCCTGGGACCATAGATTAATCTGATGCGCCAGTCTGGATAGAGGGCGCGATCTGAGTCCCCCTTGTCGGTTCAGATAAATTGATGTCTGGGAGGAAGCTCCTCGGAGCCCTGAACACAGCCAACATCTCTAGGCAAAATATATGCCAAACATGTTGATGGTTCTGCCACAGACCCCTGGCAAAGCGGCCATCCATGACCGCGCCCACGCCAGTGAAGGAGGCGCCTGTCGAAACGGTTTTCCGGCGACATGACGCTGCTAACACTGGCCCTTGGGACAGGAACCAAGGTTTCTTCCATATTAATTAGGGAAATGAAGGCATCGGCGCGTAACCCTGATTGTTCGGAACGGATTCCCCCTTGGGGAAATCCCCTTGGCTATCAGCCACCACTGAAGGAGCCTCATGTGTAGAAGGTCCAAAAGGTATTATGTTGGACACAGCTGCCATGAGGCCCAGCAGTCTTAGAAATTGCTTTACAGTGATGGCCTGGCCTAGCTTTATCCCGGATGCCATGGCCCAGATGGACTCGATACACGCGGAAGACATATGTGCCCACATTGTATCTGAGTTCCATACCACGCCCAGAAACGTAGTTTTCTGAGCTGGTACCAACACGCTTTTCTTCGTGTTGAGTCTCACCCCCAAGCTCGGAATACGGCCAAGGACGACATCTCGATGCCGAACTGCCATTGCTCGAGACTGAGCCAGAATGGGCCAGTCGTCGATTCAATTAAGTGTGAGGATGTCCTGAAGCCTCAGTAGGACCAGAGCTGCATCCATACACTTGGAGCTTTTGTGAGGGGAGAGTGCTAGGCCAAACGGAAGAACCCGAATTTGGTACGCTTCGCCCCCGAAAGCGAACCTCAGGAACCTCCTGTATATTGGAAGGATGGAGCACGGAAGTATGCGTCTTTTAGACCTATCGTGATAAACCAGTCCTCGGACCTGATTTGATTCACGATGAGCATCTTGAACCTGAAGCTCCTCAGAGAACGATTTAAGTGACTCAGATCTAAAATCGGCAGGAACCCTCCATCCTTCTTTGGAACTATAAAAGTACCGGCTGAGAAATCCGGACTCCCTGTCTGGAGGAGGAACCCATCATATGGCCTCTCTGACCAGTAAAGAGTATACTTTTTGTTCCATCACCCAATCCTGCTTATACGCAGGACCCATGCAGATATGTTGGGTAAGCGTTTGACACGCTTCAACAAAATCTATTACGGGAACCAGCCCCTTGAGGCTGGTTTCGGGTATTCTTTGAGCATTGTTCTCGACCCCCTGAAGCAGATGACCGGCAGGGATTAGTCGAGACCGATTTTGTAACCATAGTCAGTGCCCTTTTTCAAGCTTTTTGGAGCGAACACAACAGTATGCGTTCGCTGGAAACTGATGTGGCCCGAAGCGTCTTGGACGGCGGGCAACCGCATAGTTTTCCTGAGGGCTCCACTGTGAGAACAACCTCAGTTGCTCTACAACGGGGGGGAGGGAAAGGGTCTAATTTTTATTTCAGGTAGAACCTCTTTCCTGAAGCCCTCTTGCCTGAAGGACGGCCCTCAGGTCATCCTTCTGATCAAAAGAGCGAGATAAATTTATCTGTTGCCAAACTCCAGAGGGAGGGGCTCTAGAGGAAGGAGTGGGGTTTATCCCATGACTTAGATAATTATACAAGTCAGGAAAAATAAATAAATCAATAAAAATGGTAAGCTCCGGCGCTGATGTTGTGATTGTTGCTGCAGGAAGTGTTCACTTATTTCCTTTCTTAGTTATTTATTAAGCGCTTCCTGTCTAACATGTGGCCAGTTAATTTTCATCTGGCCACAGCACGGATCACAACACGCTATTAAGCCTCGATGTTGAAGATTTTTTATTTTAACATCGGGTGCTTGTCATGGGCAGAAGAAGCCGCATCGCGGGCTTAGAACCATTAGAATGAGAAAGTGCCGCAGCAGTCTCACTCTCATCAGCAAAATTCATATTTTATTATTTATTTTATTTACGAACCCCACGATCTGAGTCGCGGACCTGAACAACGGAGAACGTGAGCTGGCGAGTCTAATTCACGTTCATCCGCCTCGATGCTGAACACACCCACTCCCTCAGAAGCAGATAGTTCAAACATCAGGTTCTCATCACGGGCAGAAGAAGCCGCAGCGCGGGCTTCTGCACCATGAACGGGAGCCCCAGAACCTTTAAATAGGGAATGAGAAAGTGCCGCAGCAGTCTCATTCTCATCTGCAAGATCCTATCGCGAACCCCGCGATCTGATTCGCCGCGCGCGAGCTGTGTGAATTTAACTCACGCTCACCCGCCTTAATGCTGAACACATCCACTCCCTCAGAAGTGTATAGTTCAAACATCATGTTCTCATCACGGGCAGAAGAAGCCGCAGCGCGGGCTTCTGCACCATGAAAGGGAGCCACAGAACCTTCAAATAGGGAATGAGAATGTGCCGCAGCAGTCTCATTCTCCTTTGCAAGATCCCCGTGAACCCCGCGATCTGAGTCGACGCGCCGCCTCAACGGACGCGGGACCCGAACCGCGGGGAACGCGAGCTGGTGAATTTAACTCACGCTCCTCCGGCCGCCTCGATGCTGAACACATCCACTCCCTCGGAAGCAGATAGTTCAAACATCGAGGTCTCGTCACGGGCAGAAGAAGCCGCAGCGCGGGCTTCTGCACCATGAACGAGAGCCTTAGAACCTTCAGATGAAGAATGAGAAAGTGCCGCAGCAGTCTCATTCTCATCTGCAAGATCCCTTTGCGAACCCCGCGATCTGAGTCACCGCGCCGCCTCAACGGACGCGGGACCTGAACCACGGGGAACGCGAGCGCAGTACTGATAGGGAGTGTTTCACAGAGATCACAGACAGCCCCCTCGAGAGCTGCCCGTGCGTGTGTTACACTCCAAAACAATTCACACACAACTGATGCGTGTCCCCACTCGTAATATATTTTGGGCAGGGGTGCACACATCTAATGAATTGCTCACTCGCCATAATACAGTGACTGGATCAGACAGACAACACCAAATAAGACAGACAAAACAGAGAGCGCTTGCTGAAGAGCGAAAGCTAATGTGTGTGTGCGCCGGCGACACTTTTATGCATCCGGTTATGCCGTCACATGTTACGTCACGACGCAACACCAATCAGGATTGGATAAGTTTCATTCATACTTCAGAGGCGTACGCTTAGGGAGCGTCCCCAAAGAGTCGTTTTCAACGACGCAGTGCGAGTTCCCTACGAAAGGGAACTAGAAGAAATGTCAAATATGAGGTGTCACACAGGGAATGTCAATTTAAAAAAAATCTTTTCCTCCATAAATTGTAAGATGACATTCTTTTTCACTTAACACTTTCGCCATTTAACAGTATTTAACTGTACATTTAAGAAATGTCTGATTAGATCTATTAGAGTTTTATCAAACCAAGTGCGAAAGCACCCTGGAAGTCTTTGATTGGACAAAATCAGTTAACATTCTTCAGAACATCTTCATTATTAGCGATTAGTTGGGCAAATGATGACAGAATGTACATTTTTGGTTGAACTTTTCCTTTAACGGCATGTTTTATTTCATTTCAAGACCGTGTACTTGCTCGTCAACATGCAAGGTTTTTTGTGCACTTGAATATGAAAGCTAAGTTAATTTTACATTGAGAGGAATGTCATTAATGTGTGTGTTGGTGAGTGGGCGGGTGAGCACCAGCATATAGAAGTAAGAGGACAGAAACAAAGCGAGTGAGAGACGGAGAGAGCACTCCACACCGTCATTAGTGCCCTTTCATATTTGCATTTTTAATGTAGAGTAACAACATCCATACTCTTGTCTCAAAGAAATCAAGTACTTGTCCTGCAGGCCAGACACAAGCAATTATGCTAAATGATGCAAAAGCCAGAATGTTTTGGGGTTAAATTGCTTGTAGAAAAGCTTTTGACATATGATTGTCTCTCTCTTGCCTCTTTGAGAATAGGTGCATTTCGGGGAGAGAGCGAACCATTAGAGTCCAATCATAAATAACTCTCTCTGTCCTCTGTTTGAGACGAGAGAGGAAGAGAGCAGAGGCCAAACTACCTGTGATTGAATTTGAGGGCATTATAGTTTGGACTCGAGTCAGATTTCCATTATGTCGAACAGCCCTAGTGTATCATATAGCCATGCAATAACACACCCACCTGTTAAATATCAGATTACGCCGAAACAAATGGCATCAGTTAGCATGAGGCATTTAAGATCCTTTCAGTGCTGCAGCTGAAACACTGGCCAAAATTACTCATACTGTATCATTGTAACCTAGGATTACATCCTTTAAAACCCTGCACCTCTCTAGAGGCTCCACTGAGGTGGAGGTGGGCTAGAAACGGGAGATCTAGAAGACCTAGGGCCTCATTTATAAAACTTTGCGTAGGATTTGCGCCGCGTACGGATGAAACATAGGACGTGCGTACACACAGAAATATTCAGATTTATAAAACCGTGCGCACGCACATCCTACGCAGTTTTCCCCTAATAAATAACAATCAATTCTAAATGTAGCGCAGCTTTTGCGGCTTCATGTCACGCCCATAGTTTCCCATAAATAGTCTGTGAAACGCCCACAAGTTAATATTCATCGATTGCGAAATCAAGGCAAACACAGAGAGGAAATAAAAAAAACTTAACTTCACTCAATGTGAAGTAGAAGTTATCGTTGGCGAGGTGGAAAAGAGGATAAAAATTTTGTTTGGAGGGCACAGTGTGGTCATTACTAATGCCAAAAAGGCACTTGAGTGGCAAAAGGTTGCAGACGGCGTAAATGCTGTAGCCTCACGACCTCGGACCGTGGCCGAAATAAAAAAGAAATGGTCGGACAAGATCAGCCATTGTGCGTCATTACGCATTGTGATGGGGCATTTTATTTCCATCCATTTAATTGCACCTGACAAGCTACAGATGTCGGTTATAATCTACGTGGAAATGGGAAATAGCTCAGTGCAAATGTAATTTCTTGCAGCTTTCTAAATGGTTGAGACATACGTCATATACATTATTTTATCAAAAATAAAACAAACTAAAGGCATATGCATGAATACCATGATTCCGTAGCTGATGAATAAATTTTTACTATGAAAACAACTTTCCCCAGTGAACAATTAATACATCTATTTATCTATCTATCTATTGTAGCAACAATGACTCTCTAATACACTTCATTCGTTGTGTGACCAGATGAGAGCGTTGTCTCTTTCTCCATTACAACACACACACACACAAAGAGACATGTAACGTGACACTCACACATTCCGTTGAGACTGGAGCACACACACACAAGAGACTTTTCGTTGAACGAATCATATTTAAAACATTACCAAATGCATTCTGTGTTGCTATTTATGTGTCGTGACAGATTTGGGTTTAGTTTACAATTATAGCATGTATTAATTAAACTTTTAAATGTCTATACTAATGCATAATAATCAAATGTTGTATTCCTATCAATGTTAATATGATGTGTTTCGTACCTTTGTAATTCTCTAAATCTAACGGAGTTGAATCTCGATAATAGACTGCAATGGTATGATTATTTCGATATGAATTCTTGCCAGTCATAGAAATGACTGGAGCTCTGTCATAAACTACACAGACTGGGGTCGTGACAAGACAAAGGAAAAGTCTCCCGCTCTCAAATCACTGAAGGTGATTGGACCATCCACCAGGAGAAGGCGTTATCCTTACATTCCTTAAAAGCCAAACGCTCTTCCTGCCCTCCCCTTTCCTGCTCTTACTACCCGACCTGGTCATGTAAAGTCTCCGATCCTGGAACTCCTTCCAGGAGTTCCCTCCACTCTTTTATTTCCTTTATAAAGTGTTTTTTGTTTCCTTTTTAAATTCTCCTTTGTTCGTTGCCACCTACGAGTCGAACGAACGAAGCCTGAATTCCTTCAGCAACTTCCCTTCCAAAGAGACCTTCTTCAAAAACTCCCGCGAACAGCTTGCTCTGGCAACAAGCACGCACGCCTCAGCACGAGCGCGCGCACTCTGCTCCAAGAACACGCGCAGGCTGAACACAGCTCCGCACAAACGAACTTTGCAAGTATCAAGCTCTACGAGTTTTAATGTTTTAAGGTGTTTTGATTGATGTCTCTCTCAATGGTCTGTGATTTTAGCTGTTCTATGGCCACTCGTGACCATTCTCTCTCTCTCTCTCTCTCTCTCTCTCTCTACAAACTCCACGCGTGCTTCGGCACGGCGCGCCCCTCCTCAGAAATCTCTCTCTCTCAACTTCTCTCTCTTATCCGCTATTCGTGTCTTGTATTGTTTACTGTAAATTATGTACATAGATATAATCGGTGTATAATCAATATGTGTAATCCGTTATATTCTGTAGTTTGCATTTATTAAAACAATATATTCAAGACTGTGTCTGTGAAAAAACGCTCGTAAAACCACAAATGTCAATGAGATTAAAAGATCCAAGAGCTGCCAGAGCTCTTATTATTTACTAGTTTTAATTCTATAAACACAGGAAAATTAATGTTCACGGCCAGAAAATTAATGTTTCTTGGAGTTTATAAGAAAGGATAATTTTATTGAGAAATTAATCACTTAATCTGACGGTTGGTCGCCGGACGAACAACGATTTGATAATTACATTAATTTCCCTTAAAGATTATCTCATAATCGAAGTTAAGTAAGATTATTGATATATGAATGAGGAATTATAATTCGTTGTGATTGATTATTCATATATTCATATAATCCACCTTCACTTTCGACAATTTAATGTAACTGAACTATGCAAAATATTAATCATATTCATGATTAGTTATTAAAATTCCCTATGGATCATTTGAGCTGATTCATCCGGACCCAGAGTCCTAGGCATATAGATTACAGTTTGGTGGAGAATGCGGGCAATCTCAAACTTTGTGTTTTACGAGCAAATCAGTTTCGTCTATATTGTGTATTAATGTAATGCGCGCGCTCCAGCGAGACGCGAGAGCCCACGCGCTCCCATTGAGGAAACAAGCGCGCCCTAGTAAGGCAAAAACCACGCGCGCTCACCGAAGGACTGTTAGAAGGCACGAAGCCGATCTCAGTCAAAGCAAATTGACCCTGCTAGATATGTTTAACATTTTCAGCCCCTGTTAATTGCTAAAATAAACTTCGATGTATTATATTAATATTGTTTCGGTAAAGAGAACAGAATCTCTGTACATTCCGTACATTCTGAATATTGTGTTACCCACGCGCGCGCTCCAGCGAGAGTCCACGCGGTTCAGTGAGGAAACGCGCGCGCCCAAATGCGAACCCACGCGCGCTCACTGAAGAACTGACTGGCGCCGAGCCAGCTCAGCTACAAGCATATTAACAGACGCTGGAAGTGACAATACCGGTAAATGTCCTAGAGAAAAGAATCTCTGTTCAGCCTGTAATTAATATTGCTTTAGCCCGCTTGAAATCAAACGAGTTTCTTTGTTCACGCGGTAGATTGGAACAGAGCGAGTCTCCTCCGTTTCGATAATAGGCCTAATAATAATATTAGATCGTTAAAATAACGATAACTCCTGGTCGAAAATTGGATTAGCTACCCATTTTGTAAACCTAAGACATTTTTAAATCATAAGTGCTATTGTGGTTAAATGTTTACGGGAACCCAACAACAGATGATAATTCCTGTTTTCCACATTTGAGTAATAAAGTGCAGTGAAGAAGTCCTGACACGTTCTCTCTTGTGCAGTATAGCACCCGAAGATCTGTAGAGATCTTGTTTCCTTTGTGATTTTATTGCAGAAAATCAGCACGTGACTGAGCTGAACGCTCTGAGCTCTTTAGAGTCACATTTAAAATTGGTTGTAATTCCGCGGACTAAACACCAGAGGTCCTTTTAGGTGTTCAAGTCTCAAAATACGCGCCCCAACGACGTCACCCTGCGTGAGCACCGCCTCCCACTGACGTCAGCCTGCATGAGCGCGACTACGCCATCTCGTGGCCGTTTCAGATAATGCTCTCGTACTGCTAAATTCAAGTGTTCTATGATGAATAGTGAATTAGCTTATGTCTAAATTCTCAATAATTATTGGCATTTCCAGCTTTGCTCGTGCGAATATTATTTTGTGTTAGACAATTTTCCTGCTTGTGACTGGTACATTTACTTTGAGTTTGGTTCAAACAAGAGGTGAATTAAAACTTAAATTAAATCCCAGCCCAGCCATTGAGAGCCCATAGAGGGAAGTCCGCCACCCAGTGGCCGCCTCCCGCTAAAGCGGTTCATTCAACTCGCTTCTCTGTTTCCAATTCTGTGTGAATTGCTTTATTTCTGTTTTCTCGTCTGATAATTTTATAATAATTACTGATACTTTAATGCATCTAAGTTATTATTCGATATCATTCTGAGTTCTCAATTCCCTTACACGCTTATCTAAATTCGAGTTAAATCAGATTTAAATTTTGGATTTAAATCTTGTTTGGCTGGCAGCCACTGTCATCCACTAGAAGGAAACAGCGCCACCGTGTGGCCTTGTGGATACTAAGTCGGTGCCACTCTTTTCCTCCCTTTCACTCTTTTGAAGTGTGTACTTATTTCATCTTTCCCTTCTGATTATTTCATAGTAATTACTGATGCTTTAACGTCATCTGGATTATTATAAAATATCACTCTGATTTTTACATTTCTGCACAGGCTTATTTAAATTTGAATCTAAAACCAGTTTGAATTTAATTTGAATGAGTTTGTCTGTCCAACCAGGTTGACCACTGAAAAGAGATACGCCCCCTTGTGGGACAAACCCACTACTGCGGCCTGTCTCTTCTTCTGGGGTCATCCTGTCTTTCCATTATTTTATTTTATAAATAAATTTTTTTTTTCTCAAAAAAAAAAAAAAAAATTATTATTAAATTTTTTTTTATTCCTAATTTTCTTATCTCTTTTAGGTTAGGTTATTCTGATAATCACCAACATTATCATAATTCCCCTTTTTGTTTTATCATTATTTCAAAGCCTTTGCCTTTATTTCTACATACATAATTACTAAACTTGGTTTAAACAAGAAAGCCTTAATTGACTTTAACTTTCACCTGTTTACCCCTTTTTGTGTGTTATGTGTAGTTCTCCCTAGGGCGCTGTGGTGATTTGACGGTCATCTCTGGTTGGTTTCCAGCGAGCGGGGTCACCTGGCCGTCACGACCGACACCGGCCGTGCGTGAGTCTCGGACTCTTCTGTCTCTTACCATTGGGGCGGCACGCAACTGCTACATCAGCAATTTAGCACTCCAAGGGTAAAGTCAACCACGCCAGCTGACACACAAGGCAATTTCGGGACAATTACCTGAACCAGGGCCTGCTGCAGGGGCCGGGTTCCAGGGAAAACCCAATTTTGTCGTGCTGTCTGGCAGTTGACACCTTGGTGTTGCCAGGTTGTGTTTAAGGTCGCAAGTTGTTTGAGAAGGTCGCACCGTGGTACACAGAGTAACAGAGGGCCCGGGTCCACTGTGGTCGAGTGTTTGGGACCGTCAAGAAGGTTGACCGCGCCGCCGGCTCCCTCCTGAGTGACCTCATTTCACCCCAGGCAGACTAAATAAGGTAAAACCCATACACTTAGTATAAGCCACAGAATATTAGATATTCCCCGGTCATTTAAGTGTTTGGCCCCTATCCTTTTCTCCAAGCCTCACCATCTTCCTAGGTTTTCTACCCCGATAGCCCCCACTCACCTGTAGGCCCTATCGTAAACTCTGGCAGTGGTAATAGGCTTAGGCCTCCTTATTCTCTCTGACACATACCGTGTTACTATTGTTTGATTTTATTTCACTTTGATCTGTTCTATCCTTTGTTCTGTTGTGATTTGTTTCTTTCATTTCACCTAGAAACAGTAACCTGAGAGAGCCATCAAGGAAACTAAGTAGTGGAGTGACCACCAGCAGCCGGGGCCACCACGTGACCCGCCAGGCTACTGCTCGTCACAACCCCTAGTGCAGGTCCTCAGACGACCCAAGTTAATTGGCTCCGTGAACTGTCTAACTGTTGGCATCAGTTAGCCCCAAAATTCTCATAAACGGCATAGCCGTATGATCATAGCTCGTCAACCTTAAAACGAACTTGCATTGGTCTCTTTTGTGTGTGTGTTCTGTGTTCTCTCTCGCCTACAGTGTGCCAAGGTCACGGCCGTCCAGTATGGCTGCCCAGTGGGACGAACTCGAGTTGTGGTTGAGAGCCATGACGACCGACTTCCTGCCCGGAGACGCCGCTGACACAGAGCCCCGGAGCCGGGAACAGCTGGACACCGACCTGGTCGAACTGATGACCCACGATCCGACACAGAGCTACAGCTACAAGGACTGGGCCAAAATCGTCGGAAGCCTCGCACACAAACTCGTCGCCCAGGCACGGCTCAGCGAAAGGAGCCACATCAACCTGGAGCAGGAAGCAGCAGCGCTAAAGCTTCAAGCAGAGGAGGCCCGGAGGAACCAGGCCCACACCCAAAGTCATCTTGACCAGCTTCTTCTCCAGACCGAGAAAGAGGACGCCACAGATCCAGAGCTACAGAAAGAAGTAGAAAGACTTCGAAAGGCCCTGCAAGATCTTCGCCTCGACACAGACCAAAGAGAACAGTCGGAGAAAGAAACCCGTAAAGAACTCGACGAAAGACTCCAACAAAGTGACGCTCTCCTCGAGAGAGCAAAGACTGAACTAAGAGACAAAAACGCTAAAGCCACAGCCTGTGAAAAACACTTACAGGTGGCCAGAGCTGAAATCCATGAGCTTACTCTGCAGAGACATGATCTCAGAGACGAACTTGACATTGTTCACAGAGAACTGAGACATTCTTACAGACTTAATAGTGACCGGGTAGGGGAAACACACACCACAAAGTTTCCCCTGACCAGCTGGTACGCACCTTTCAGCCAACAACCCAGGGCTGAAAAGGGGGGCGAAAGCCCATTGTTCCAGACATCACCAGCCAGCCAACAAAAACCCCTGTCAGCAGAAAGGGGGGGGCCCTCACAGAGAACACTCACCGCTAATCGCGGCACGGCTCCCAAAGCTGACGGGGGCGGAGCTGAAACGGGTCAGAATCCCCTCCAGACGGATTGGGCCCCCAGCCACAGCCCTTCCCCCACAGACTTTGACAAGTTGGCCAGAAACATCCCCACGTTCACTCCAAACCTTGCAGGAGGCCATGATGTACATGCTTACCTTCAAGACATTGACTTTCACCTGCAAACTGTCGCCAACGTGACAGCTTGGGACAAGTTTTACCTGCTCAGAATTACGTCTAGCCGTGACGTGCGCAGCTTCCTAGACCGTCAACCAGAGACTGTCAAAAGGGACTACCAGCAGCTGCGACAAGCTTTGATCCGTGAATTCTCCGATCCAGAGTCAGATCAGGGGTTCATCGCCGCCATGGACATCAAACAGGCCCGACCTGAACACCCACAGACCTACTACGGCCGACTCCG
Source organism: Phoxinus phoxinus (assembly GCF_949152265.1). Classification (NCBI taxonomy): domain Eukaryota; kingdom Metazoa; phylum Chordata; class Actinopteri; order Cypriniformes; family Leuciscidae; genus Phoxinus; species Phoxinus phoxinus. The sequence goes on along the minus strand of NC_136877.1, from coordinate 31,610,240 downwards.
ACACGCCTACTTCGGAGCACGAAACATGCCCGGTATGGAAGAAGATGTCAACTTCAGGACGCTGTTCCTCCGAAATCTGCATCCCACAGTGAGTCATCACTTAGGCGTTCTGGCCTGTCCACGTAGCATGTCCACTCAACAGCTACGTGACTTGGTCCACAAAGCTTACACCAAGCAAAAGACTATTTCAAAAAAGACTGTAAAAGACCCCACAATCGACTCTGTCTCTGAGCACTGCTCAGAGCTAGACACAGAGGGTGCCCAACAGCACCACAGTCACAGACTTTACCACAGAGAGTCAAGACCGTTCCAAGCCAGCAAAGGGCAGCACAACCGTGACGGTGCTCATCCAAAGCATCGGAGCGAGCGCTCTAAGAGGTTCTGGGACCAGCATCACCCGCCGTCCAGAACTCCAAGCCCAGAAAGCCGGCCCTGGAACCCCTCTCGACATGCTACTGGTAAGCCCAAGCCTCATCGCACACCAGAAAAACACAGTGCAGCCACGTCGGAGACAGCAGAGATCGTGAGGATGCTGAAAGAGTTTCTTCACAAGAAACATCGCAAGAGAGACAAGGACGAACCAGACATCTTATGTCTAAGCATAAGAACTGAAACCAACACCCTGTCTGACTGCCATCTGCCTGAGCCAAGCACCACGAACACTGCTCGTCCCCCACAGACTACAGAGCTAGCTGTCACACCACAAAGTGACAGCTCCGCTCCAGCACCACAGCTGACAGCTGCACACACTACACGAAACAGCACAACACATCACACCTGGGACCAACATCACAAAGTCCCAGGAAGTGCTGTTCCGGCTAGCTGCCCCCGCAGCAAGCCACACGCCCCTCCCGGGGACAACCCACCAGACATTGTTATCAAATCGCAACCCATGAACTTTGCTGTTACATCACCAAATAGCAGCTCCACTCACTCACTCATTGTTGCATCACAAACTGACAACACCTACCATTCACTCCGGCTGACAACAACAGCCCCGGTGCCACAGTTTCTGGGAAACCTCCTTGAAAGGGGGGTGACCAGGAAACCCTACCTAGCCTGCACTTTGGAGAAGGAAGTGAAACTTGAAGCCTTGATAGACACAGGAGCAGACCTCACTGTGATCTCATCTCAACTTTTCAAAAGACTCAAAGTCAAAGCTAAGAGACAGAATCGAACTCTTGAATCCCACACTTGTGAGCTAAATGTGCATTCATACAGCCAAAATCGCATCCGGCTCGAACAGCTAACTCTAATCCACCTGTCAATAGGTTTTATGTCGCTGACTCACCCTGTGTACGTTTCACCAATGAACACTCATCCACTCATCATTGGCAAAGACCTGCTGGATCGTTTCGAGCCCTTACTGGACTTCAAAAAGCGAACTCTTTGGGCCCAAGTGCCAGAACCTCTCCCCATCCAGTCACACAGGCCACCCGAGCCAGACTGTCAGATCACAGAGGTCACGAGACTTTCCACAGAGCCAGACTGTCAGGTCACACAGTTCATGGGAACTCCCACAGCCAGTCACAACGACACAGACTTAGCAACAGGTCAAGTTTCAAGTTCGCTACCCTGCACCTTCCAGCCCACAAAAGACTTTAACAAATGCTGCGCCAAGGTCAAGACTGACCTGCAGCCACATGACCAAACTCATGCCCGCGCCAAGCCTGGCGCACTAAACGGAAAGCGGTGGTCACACCCGACCCACCCACCCGCCCTAACTTTTGCAACGACTACACACTGCATAAGACTTTTACAGGCTACACGGCCTAACACTGTCCCGCTTACGCGGGCCCCGCTGTCTGCAACACCCAACATAGCGGACATGCGGGCTTCTGACACCACAACAAAGACTTTGCGTTGCCACCACTTATACCCCTCCTGCCACCCTTGCACGCCGTCTGAGCTCACTGACAGCCAGTGCCTCAAACCGCTGCATAACATGCACACGCTGCATACACACAACATTACGGGTTCTGCACCTGTTGACATCACAGCGCAAAAGCTTGTGGTGAACAGTTGCAAAAGGGGGGTCATGCCAATGTTTATCTATGACGCATCATGTGCGGCACAACACAGCACCAGAGTCACTGACGAGACAATGAAGCAAGCGACAGGCTGGCAGAAAGATGTGACAAAACATGGGCCAAGGCGAGCTAAACCTAGCTGCCACCCACAAAGCAAAAGAACTGCCCTGTCCAACCAAAGACAACCCTCGTTTGCCTCTTCCTTCCCTTTCTCTCTCTCTCTCCCTGTCATCTGTACCAGGTTGCTGCTGTGGGTCGTCATGCTGTGCTGTCAGCCATCCAGAGGACAGCTGCCACCGAGAGAACAACTGAGACTCCTGATCACCGACTGCGGAACCTACACTCAGCCAGTGTATGGTCGACTCATCCAGTCCCGCCCGGTCTACAGAGCACACCACCCCAGCACCGCAGCCCCATACATCTGGGCAAGTGCCCAACGGACAGAGGACGCCCTCTCTCATGCCAAAGCCAAGGTCGAACACCTGCTCAACCAACTTGAGAAAGTGACTGTCACGCAATCAGGACTCCTAAGCACCAACCACCGATCCGAACGGTTCCTGGGAGCGTTGCTCGGAGCCGTAGCTGCCGCCAGAACTCTGTTTAACATTGGTATGTCCAGTGTCAACGCAGCGAACCAGACTGTGAACTCAATGAAACCGCTGTTTAATATCTTCCAGAAAGACTTTGCCCAGACTCCGCTGTTTACAGCACTAACGACAGACATGCTGTGGGAGGTTAGCTCCTCCACTGACAGCCTAGCCACAGGTGCAATCCCACCGTACCTGAAACCCTTAGGCCTTGTGCGAACTGTGCTGGCTTCCAGCATCACCACGCCAGCTGACCCTCTACAAACACACCTTGCTTACTCTCTGGGTTGCGCCACCCCACTTCACGTCAACCCCGAGCAGAGAGAAGTGGGTTTTCTCCTAAACCTACCCATCATCGAGTCAAACCGAGCCTACAGGCTCAAAGACATTGTCAACATCGGGTCCTGGAAAAGCAGGACCCAGTTCAAGATATGCACTCCAGACGTGGTGGCCTACCACGACAGCGACACCCTGCTGTACCCGGCCTCAAACCTGCACGGGTGCACCTTGACCAAAGACAGTCACTCTCTCTGCCCTAGCAAGCCCGTCCTCAGAGACAACACTGAAGGAATCTACAAGTTGCAACCCCTGGTCAGCCACACACGCTGCCCTGCTGAAGCTAAGCCTCGCACACAAGTCACAGAAACACAAGCAAAGATTGTAGGTGAACGATGGCTGGCTAACACACCTGCGCACCCAGCCACTGTCACTCACGAACAGCATGATACAACCAGCCGTGTCAACCTGCTCAACCCGAGTATGCCGACTCAAGTACTGACAGGTGCCATCTCACACCTCGGTAACCTGTCAGGGTACCATCTTCCGAGCAAAGAGTACCAGACAGCACTGGAACTCCCATCCTTTAAGAACTACAACGTCACCCTAGATCCAGAAGGAGATCTCTGGTTTGAGAAAAGGGGGTCCCAACTCACGAACATTGCTCCTGTCAACACAGCCCTCCAAGCATGGGCAACCGCCCAGCCTGAATACCTCACCTGTGTCCAAACCTGGACCGCAGCGGATACTGTCGTATCTTTCCAAGGTCACCGACCACGCACTGACACTCGTCTTGGCCTTCACCCTGTGCCAGACTCAACGAGATGTGAACATCCACAGCCAAGCTCACAAAGCCGTGTCGGCGGTTTCTCACAGAACCCCACACCATCGACCACCTCAACCTCATGTGGGCTGAACCATCAGCCCAGCAAACCACCTGTCATCCATTGTGCTAAGTTGTTGTTCGATGAAGTCCATCCTCTGACTTAATCGAACAAAAAGGGGGAATATGTAGCAACAATGACTCTCTAATACACTTCATTCGTTGTGTGACCAGATGAGAGCGTTGTCTCTTTCTCCATTACAACACACACACACACAAAGAGACATGTAACGTGACACTCACACATTCCGTTGAGACTGGAGCACACACACACAAGAGACTTTTCGTTGAACGAATCATATTTAAAACATTACCAAATGCATTCTGTGTTGCTATTTATGTGTCGTGACAGATTTGGGTTTAGTTTACAATTATAGCATGTATTAATTAAACTTTTAAATGTCTATACTAATGCATAATAATCAAATGTTGTATTCCTATCAATGTTAATATGATGTGTTTCGTACCTTTGTAATTCTCTAAATCTAACGGAGTTGAATCTCGATAATAGACTGCAATGGTATGATTATTTCGATATGAATTCTTGCCAGTCATAGAAATGACTGGAGCTCTGTCATAAACTACACAGACTGGGGTCGTGACAAGACAAAGGAAAAGTCTCCCGCTCTCAAATCACTGAAGGTGATTGGACCATCCACCAGGAGAAGGCGTTATCCTTACATTCCTTAAAAGCCAAACGCTCTTCCTGCCCTCCCCTTTCCTGCTCTTACTACCCGACCTGGTCATGTAAAGTCTCCGATCCTGGAACTCCTTCCAGGAGTTCCCTCCACTCTTTTATTTCCTTTATAAAGTGTTTTTTGTTTCCTTTTTAAATTCTCCTTTGTTCGTTGCCACCTACGAGTCGAACGAACGAAGCCTGAATTCCTTCAGCAACTTCCCTTCCAAAGAGACCTTCTTCAAAAACTCCCGCGAACAGCTTGCTCTGGCAACAAGCACGCACGCCTCAGCACGAGCGCGCGCACTCTGCTCCAAGAACACGCGCAGGCTGAACACAGCTCCGCACAAACGAACTTTGCAAGTATCAAGCTCTACGAGTTTTAATGTTTTAAGGTGTTTTGATTGATGTCTCTCTCAATGGTCTGTGATTTTAGCTGTTCTATGGCCACTCGTGACCATTCTCTCTCTCTCTCTCTCTCTCTCTCTCTCTACAAACTCCACGCGTGCTTCGGCACGGCGCGCCCCTCCTCAGAAATCTCTCTCTCTCAACTTCTCTCTCTTATCCGCTATTCGTGTCTTGTATTGTTTACTGTAAATTATGTACATAGATATAATCGGTGTATAATCAATATGTGTAATCCGTTATATTCTGTAGTTTGCATTTATTAAAACAATATATTCAAGACTGTGTCTGTGAAAAAACGCTCGTAAAACCACAAATGTCAATGAGATTAAAAGATCCAAGAGCTGCCAGAGCTCTTATTATTTACTAGTTTTAATTCTATAAACACAGGAAAATTAATGTTCACGGCCAGAAAATTAATGTTTCTTGGAGTTTATAAGAAAGGATAATTTTATTGAGAAATTAATCACTTAATCTGACGGTTGGTCGCCGGACGAACAACGATTTGATAATTACATTAATTTCCCTTAAAGATTATCTCATAATCGAAGTTAAGTAAGATTATTGATATATGAATGAGGAATTATAATTCGTTGTGATTGATTATTCATATATTCATATAATCCACCTTCACTTTCGACAATTTAATGTAACTGAACTATGCAAAATATTAATCATATTCATGATTAGTTATTAAAATTCCCTATGGATCATTTGAGCTGATTCATCCGGACCCAGAGTCCTAGGCATATAGATTACACTATATATCTGCCTAATTATCTATCTATCTATCTGTCTATCTAATTGCATCTATATCTGCTCCGCCAGACGGACACATTGACGAGAATATCAGTTTTGTACGTTATTTCGTTCTGTTTACCATATTATTTATGAGGATGAATTGCATAACATGCCAATATTATTGCAGAACATATTTAACTTTTCTTTTTGCAAATATGTTAATTTGCATTTCTGTTGTAATTTTCGTTTAATTTTGTTTGTTTTACACTGCAGATCGATCGAACGGGTGTTCGTGTAGGCTGTTAATTGTACGACTTGTTTTGTGAAATCTTCATGTTATTTATAATGAGAGGCAGTATTGCCATTTCTTTTACACAATGGTCTACAGTTTCACACACTTTCACGTGTTTCTTCCATCTGCCGACGGTGTCGCCATTTCTCATTTCACCCTTTTTTATGCGTACACCTGGGTCAGAGCTTGCGTGAAGGACCGCACATTTTCCCGTGAAGTTTGCTTTATTATTGTGTAGAGAGCGGCGTACGCCTTCTTTTGTGCGTATCCCACGTACAATCAACCCTGAATGTCTCTCTCTTTTTCTTAGTGAGACTTTAGCTGTCATGGTTGTCATAATAGCCTTGCTAAAGCAATGCAGAAGAAACATGCACAACCGGTCAAAAGTTTGGGGTTGGTAAAATGATTTAATGTATTGAAGGTTTTTTTTTTTTTACCAAGACTGCATTTATTTGACCAAAAAGCAGTAAAAACAGTACTATTGTGATTGTTATTACAATTTATAATTTTCTATTTTAATATATTAAAAATGTAATTTATGCCTGTGGTGGCAGCTGTATTCCGGCAGCCATTACTCAAGTCTTCAGTGTCACATGATCCTTTAGAAATCATTCGTATATGCTGATTTGCTGCTCAAGAAACATTTCTTCTTCTTATTTTTTTTTTTTGTGGAAATCGTGATACATTTTTAAGGATTCTTTGATGAATAGAGGGTTCAAAAATACAAAATTAGTTTGAAATAGAAAACTTTTATGTTTTATGTGTTATGTATTGTATCACTTCTTCCTTTTGTGAGAATTTCTAATGTTTAATTGTTCAGTGTTTAGATTTCTACTCACTTGATAAAGTTTGGTTAAAAATATCCCAACTAATAACCCAACTATGGATTTGTCACGACTGGTAGCAAGGATGATGGAGACGAACGTGGAATTAATCCTTTCTTTAATAAAGTATAGTCAGGATGCAAAGGAACAGGTGAGACAGCATGTGAAACACAAACAATACCGGACACTGAACAGATAACAGACAGGAACTCAAATACACTGTGATGATGACTACAAATGACAGGCAGCTGTGAGGAAGTGATCAGTGTCCATGGAAACAGATTGGTGGCGGGAAACAGACAAGGAACCACAGGTGAAGACAGGTGACACAGATGATGAGGACGAAGACTGTGACATAACGCCCCCCTTCAATTAGGCGCGACCTCGCGCCGTAGAACTACAAAGGGGTGGGGGGGTGGGCGCCCTGGAGGCTGATGAAGGGGTGGCCGATCTGGAGCAGGAAGCCTCCAGGGCGGAGCAGGACGTGCAGGTGGCCAGGGCGGAGCAGGATGTGGGCGTGGCCATGGCGGAGCAGACGGACCCTCAGGCGTCCAGGGCGGAGCTGGCTGTGGGCGTGACCACGGCGGAGCAGTAGGACCTTCAGGCGGCCATGGTGGTGAGGACCCTTCGAGTGGCCACGGCGGAGACGACCCTTCGGGCGGCCACGGTGGTGAGGACCCTTCGGGTGGCCATGGTGGTGAGGACCCTTTGGGTGGCCATGGTGGTGAGGACCCTTCGGGCGGCCATGGCGGTGAGGACCCTTCGGGCGGCCATGGCGGTGAGGACCCTTCGGGCGGCCATGGCGGTGAGGACCCTTCGGGCGGCCATGGCGACCGTGTCGGAAGGGCCTCCACGATCCCCTCAGAGGACTTATTGCCCCCCCCCAAAATTTTCTTGGGGAGGTCAGCACTGGACTGGACCCGCGGCGAAGAGGACTCTGAGCTGACCGGGGCCAGCGGCGAAGGCGGTCCTGGGCTGGACGGGACCAGCGGCGAAGGCTCTGGGCTGGACGGGACCAGCGGCGAAGGCCCTGGGCTGGACGGGACCAGCGGTGCAGGAAGCTCTGGGCTGGACGGGACCAGCGGTGCAGGAAGCTCTGGGCTGGACGGGACCAGCGGTGCAGGAAGCTCTGGGCTGGACGGGACCAGCGGTGCAGGAAGCTCAGGGCTGGACGGGACCAGCGGTGCAGGAAGCTCTGGGCTGGACGGGACCAGCGGTGCAGGAAGCTCTGGGCTGGACGGGACCAGCGGTGCAGGAAGCTCAGGACTGGACGGAACCAGCGGTGCAGGAAGCTCTGGGCTGGACGGGACCAGCGGTGCAGGAAGCTCAGGGCTGGACGGGACCAGCGGTGCAGGAAGCTCTGGGCTGGACGGGACCAGCGGTGCAGGAAGCTCTGGGCTGGACGGGACCAGCGGTGCAGGAAGCTCTGGGCTGGACGGGACCAGCGGTGCAGGAAGCTCTGGGCTGGACGGGACCAGCGGTGCAGGAAGCTCTGGGCTGGACGGGACCAGCGGTGCAGGAAGCTCTGGGCTGGACGGAACCAGCGGTGCAGGAAGCTCAGGGCTGGACGGGACCAGCGGTGCAGGAACAGTGGGCTCTGGCGCAGGATCAGCGGGCTCCAGTTCCTCCCACTGCAACAGCGAAATTTGGAAGCCACTAAGCTCAGGCACCGGCTCCTGAAGTTCTGGAGTGACAGGAGAAACTGTGAGGGAAGACCCATACATCAACAGGGCTTTGTCCAAAAAGTCACAAAAAGGTAGATTCAAGTCTCCCAATAGCAGCAACTGGTCCCGGGGATCGTCCAGTCCGCACCAGAAGCGCTGCTTCAACTCGTTCTCACTCCAGTACACATCTTGATGGAGGTGGAGGTACAACTCAACGAATTCCTCCATGGAACACCCATTCTGGTTAAACAGAAAGGCATCCATAGCGTCGTCCTCCATTACTTTTTGGGTCCGGTATTCTGTCACGACTGGTAGCAAGGATGATGGAGACGAACGTGGAATTAATCCTTTCTTTAATAAAGTATAGTCAGGATGCAAAGGAACAGGTGAGACAGCATGTGAAACACAAACAATACCGGACACTGAACAGATAACAGACAGGAACTCAAATACACTGTGATGATGACTACAAATGACAGGCAGCTGTGAGGAAGTGATCAGTGTCCATGGAAACAGATTGGTGGCGGGAAACAGACAAGGAACCACAGGTGAAGACAGGTGACACAGATGATGAGGACGAAGACTGTGACAGGATTGGTATAGCACATTCCCAACTGTGGGTTATTTTAACCCAATGCATTTGGTTAAAAGCTAGTTGGGTTAAAATTAACCCATCAGTTGAGTTTACTATCCATTTTTATTTATGACATTTATTTTAATAGCCTAAATAAAATACACTTTGATTTCAAATGCAGAATGTTTATTTGTGTACAACAATTCATACGTTTTAATAAACATATTTTTAAATCACAACCTAAGTAATAAAATTCAAAACTATGCAAAAACAGTACACATTTAAAACCTACACAAAGCATTTACATAGAGTAAACGTACATAAAAATTCTAAATGAGTACTAAATTTAAAATTACACGACAGTGTACAGTACAAATATTAAATTCAAAACCTATATAAATATGACACAAAATACACAAATTCATAACATTAAATCATGCAAGAAATAAACATAACTGTATTAAAAAGTCTACAATCTACTTTATCTGTATCTTAAGTAAAACTACAAATACCTGTTGACTACTGAACCTAATGATGATGATCAAAGATCTCTATGAGACAGAGGTCTTGAAATAGTTTTGTCATAGATGTAAAAAAAAAATCTGAAACGCATCCATTGCTTGAAATAAAGTCTGTTGATCAACTCCACACTGAAAATGATAAAAACTTGCGAGTTCTCTTTGTCCCCAAGCTTCAAGTCTTGTCTTGTCTTGTCTGGCTTGTCTCACTGTTCATAGTGCACCATGTTAGTTCCAACCTTAAAAGAATAAATAAAGTTCACTTGGCATGCACTGAGACAACATCATGTAAAAGTTACACAGAAGCAGTGCTGTAATTAAAATATAATGGTCACTCTAATTAGTCATTATTTGTTTTGTTTATGGCATAAGTCATTTCAAACATTGGAATAGGAAATCTATCTCTCTCTATCTTGCACTTATCTGTTTCATTGTGCTTCATATTTTCTGCTCCTAAAACATGCTTTTTTATCTTTATCTCTCCATTGATTAGCTCTCCAATTTCAGCTATGTGGGAGAGCTGAGAGTGTTGTAACAAGTGAGTTGTAACACCATCAGTTTAACCAATTAGAAATGAGCTACAAGGGTGAATTAATTATCATACATGACAACCATCCTCCTGAGGTGACAGTAGAAGTTGTACATGAAAAACTAATGGGAGAATAATGTGTTTTAAAAAAAGGATCTAGAAATATCTCTGTGCAGATGGTGAGACTTATATAATAACACACTTTGTGAATTGTGAGAGTGACTTAACATGTTTCCTATATGTTTCCCTTTTTTAATTAAAAGGTAGAGTTGCACTATTTGGACATAAATTTGAAGCTGATAAATATTTGAATATTATTAAAATAACAGACACGTACTGAAAAATGAGACATGAGAACAATGTGCTTTAGTGCAGTAATTTGTATTTAAAAGCCCCAATTAAATGCCAGATTTTCACATAAGCAATTTGGAGAGAAAATATTTATTGATAAATTTATATTGATATTTTATATGCAGGTTTATGTGTGCCTGCAAGGTAGTTTACATGTTCTCTCTTATGTTCTGCTTATTCCAAAAGAATGCTCAGTTATCAAAAGCACAATGAATCACATCTTTGTTCAATATATTGTCCTGAGATTTCAGATAAAACATATTTGTTTGGATTCATTATCAGTGGTCAGTCTTCATCAGATCTCATAGAAAACTCTTTAGGCATTTTACCAGTATCTCTGACAGGAGCAGTTGATCCTGAGCTTTTTAGCATCTTTAACAATAGAACATTGAAATGATCAATCTTGATACAAATAATAGATTAATGAGAGATAGCACTGATCTGTTGCAGGATCAGTAAGATAGCAGAAGGGTCAAATGTAGCCAATACAGTAACTCAAAAGGTTATCCAATTACACAGAATACACAGAATGAGGAAAACACTGAACATATGCAAATGTCAAGTCAAGTGAACTTTATTTATAGTAGTTTATACAATACATATTGTTTTATAGCGGCTTCACAGTGATACACAGGAAATGAATGATCAGTGATGAAAATATAAAAAACATTATGAAACTACTGGTACACAATATGAGCCTATGGGTATAGGTGAATGTAAATGTTTTATGGAGAATGGAGATAGGCCTGTCACAATCATGAATTTTGTGCTGACAATTGTCATACAAATAATTGCAATTAACAATTTAATGCTGTTTTGTTCACACTTGCAGTGTAAACCTATGCATTTGTTTTTTAATTGGAATCGTATATATAATAATACAAATTATAATAAAATAGGCCCACATGACTTACTTTGATGCTGTAAAAATGTATAACCCAATATGGTTGCACTTTAGATTAGGGTCCAATTCTCACTAACCAGTAGGGAACCGTCAGGGCCCTCAAGGCCCTCAGAGATGGCCTAAACTATTGTATCTTTTTTTATCAATCTTTTAAATAAGTTAAAAAAGTATAAACTTTCATCAGTTCTAATGTCTTTTTACTAGGCCTAATTTACATTATGACAATAAACATCTAAATCTTATTGAGGAAATAAACCCTTCAAATCTGCCGATTCAGTGTGTGTTGTGTTGTTTTCTCATGGTCTGTCCGTTTTCTCCAGCATATTTGGATTTTTCTGCCTATCGCTTTCAGCTCTGTGATTGGTGATCCAGCTGTGAAATTACAGAGGGCCAAAAGGCGAATTTCAAGTGACTGGAAAATTTACCAATCATATTGTTCTTTGTAATGGGTGTGACTTGTGATCGTTTCGCTAAGATTATTGCTGCGTCTCAATTCGACTACTTATACTACGCCCTAAAAGTATGTACTCTTTTTGTGAAGAAAAAGTACATACTTTTGATAAATATAAAACGGATAACATTAAATAAATATATATTTTTTATCAGGTTAAACTTTGATTAGTCACTCAAACCTTAATCTAACCTCTCACCGTGGGTCACGCATATCCTTTCACGACTCTATATAAATGCCTCATTCATTCATTCATTCATTCATTCAAACAATGAAGACTAACGAGGAGAACAAGGGGGCGGGGTTAAGTGACGGGACAACACAAGCACACAGCCCAAACAAAAGGCCATGTGTTTGCACACAAACCATGGGTCTGTCATGATCCTGCCTCAAGACTAGAGAAAATCAAGGACAGGAGGGCAGAATCATGACATATCTGCCATGTTTTGTAGTTTTTTAACACTTTTTACACTTTTTTGTGTTGGTAGTTCCTCCTCCAAAGCACAATGGGTTGTGAGTAATATTAGCCTTTAGAGTGTGCACAGATGCACACTTCGAAAATCAACCGGAAACAGTAGACCATCTGGGGACTTCTGGCATACTCCTTTCAACATACTGCTTTGGGACACACTTATTTTAATCTCACATACTGTTTAGGATGGATAGTATGCACATTGAGACGCAGGTGATTTCATTTGAAATAGGTGAATTATTTGAATAATTTGCAGGTGAAACAGATCATTTGCTGTTTGGGGAAGTTATTTAAAATCTAATAGCTTGCGTGATTTTATTTTGCCACCGCTGCCACTGTTTTATATGTTAACACTAGAAGTGCCAGAATTCCATAACTACTAGAACTGCCACAAGTGGTCATTTTGACCGCTAGATTCCAGACTCTATATCTTTAATGATAAATACCCAATTGAGAGATTAATGCATTTATTGGATTAGGATATCTTTTAAAAACAAAACAACACCAAACTGTACATTTAAACAAGTTTAATTATACATTTATAAATAATAGCCTAATATCATTAGTAGCCTACCGTAATTCTCGCATATTCACAACAGATAGGCTATATTTCCATATCCATTCAACATAACTCAGAACAAGATAATAACAAATAAAAGTATCTTATTTAATTATAAAACATTTTATTTTAATATAATAACAGAGAAAATAGTCTAATAACTCGTATATATGCCTAATAGAGAATATCTACGTAAATAGATAACGTAGTCAGGTATTATTAGCCTATTTCTGATAAACAAATTTAATCTAATGTACTTTTTGTTTGTAGAAATTAGCATATATGCAAACACTCAGGACCACTACTGACATTTTCTGTTGACAGTGAGAAAGACAAAGGTCAACCGCGGGAAAAACAAAAGAATAACGCAAAATTCAGTGCAGTCAATATGACCGTCTATGGCCGAAATATGTAAATATGTTCTTTTTTTTTTTGCCTTACGTGTAATTCATATGAAAAACATTTATGAAAATACAGACACTTTTAGGAAAAGTCAGGTACCAGCAGGATTTTTATTGAAGTTATTGCAGATATAAAATTCAAAACAATCAAAATGACCGTCATGGCCGTTCTAGTGTTAAATCAAAAGTTTTATGTTTTATATGTTATTGGTACCGGTATATATTTATATTGAAATCTAGTTCTTTAAATCTAATCTATTATGTTATATACATTGACTCACTGGGTACTCTAACCTGCAATATGCCCTTTACAAGTGAGAATTGGACCCTAAACTAAAGTGTTACCTATAATATTATACAATATAATATAATATAATACAGTCTGTTTAAACCCACAAACTTTTTTATTTTATATGAAGGAAGACATTGGCTTTGACTCTCTTTATGTATGGTCAACGCTTTAGTCGTGTCGGTCTTTCTTTATTAACAAACTAAAAAGGAAACAAAAACCTTTGATCTCTTGATTCTTAGGATCAAAACTAGAACAACAACCAACTAAATCTGATGAGAAAGGACATGGAACTGGACAAAACCAAGGCTATAAATATGAACAAATCAACAAAATAAACAACAGGTGTGAAAAATAACTAAGTCAATGAGAAACCATGGACACAAACCGTACGTTATTGGAGACGTACTGTAACTATTAAGCAGAACAGGTATTGGTGTAGATAAACCTAATGAGAACATGTTGCTCTGACAGTGCTTTAATTTTATAGTGTGTAGTTCATCTGATTCCCCTCTGGATCTGAGTTGACAACTGAGAACATCTGCCTTGTTTGACACACACACACACACACACACACACACACACACACACACACACACACACACACACACACACACACACACACACACACACACACACACACACACACACACACACACACACACACACACACACACACAGTTAAATGTAACACTGGATCACAGATAAAGTGTGTGAGAGAGTGAACAAGCTCCATTTAGATATCTTGCTCATTCTGTTGAGTGTTGACCCTGAGGCCTTGACAGTTCAAAAACCCATTAAATGTGTAGCGGTTGCCAGAGCTAAAATGAGAAGCCAGAGGCTATTCTGGATAAGGTGAAGTGAGAAAGAAAACGCAGGTAGGAATATGTCATAATACAACACTAGAGGTGATGCTACATCAGCTTCTGTTTACTACATAATATGCACATGAATGTAATGAAGGCAATACTGTGTATTAATCAGCCATACCAACAATATTCATTGAGCATGTTGTGTCCTAAAAGCCATGAAAAAAGTGCTTTTGTTTGAGCTTGTTTTGATGAAATGTGATTGTGTCGTTTGCCCGTTGGCCATGAGCACAGTTGAAACATTAGAGACTGGAGAAATCTATTCACTTCTCATTATTCACAGTAATACATATTTCCCCCATCTGTGGCACAATTGCATTTGCAGTGTTTATTATCTTTTTGATTGTGTTCATTGATAGCTCTGTTTCCACGGCTTCATTTGTTATCTGCGTTTTGTTTGGAGCTGTATGCGTTCTGCTCGGGAGCAGAGCACAAGTCATTTGGAGCATCCTGTCAGTTCTGCTGTGCTTTAAATGAGATGGAGAGACTGCATGAGAGTTAGTAGTAATGGAAGTGGGAGGCAATAGACTGTGAAATAAAAACCAATGCATTTCAATACCAGGCTCATTGTGACCTTTTCCACAAAATCACCAAACAAACTCTCACTGTAGAACTATTCAGGTGAAATCACCCACTTACCGACACATTCTTCTCATCTTTGTTTGGTTGTTCTGTAGGTTTTCTTTATGTTCGGTCGAGGGTCCTTTTCCCAAAATCATAGTTAACTTAAGTAATATGAATGGTTTCTACTGTGTACTTGGGCTTAGGGTGATGACACTTTGTTTCTTTTTAGAAGTAACAAAGCACAGAGTTAGTTAAAGTATAATGTTTAGTATAGGGAAAAACTGCAGACCTGGCGACTCTGGTTTGAACTACGTGTGATTTATAGGGTCAAATAGAGCCTGCACTTATGTAGCTGTTTTTAGCTGTTAATGTGTTTATTCTCGCATTAACTTGCCCTAAATTCAACACGAGAGATTTTCTTCACACACCGTTATTTGCAGTCGGACAGGTTTTTCCGCACCCTTTTGATAGACAGGATATAATCGGCCCTGATCATTGTCTGTTTTTAAACAATCGGCCGATGTTATAAAATAATAGCTTTTATCGGACGATTATCTTTTATCTCCGAGTGTCTGTGCCGGAGTGTCCGTGCCGGAGTCTCCGAGTGTCCGTGCCGTTCCGTGCCGGAGTCTCCGTGCCGGAGTGTCCGAGTCTCCGTGCCCGAGTGTCCGTGCCGGAGTCTCCGAGTGTCCGTGCCGGAGTCTCCGAGTGTCCGTGCCGGAGTCTCCGAGTGTCCGTGCCGGAGTCTCCGAGTGTCCGTGCCGGAGTCTCCGAGTGTCCGTGCCGGAGTCTCCGAGTGTCCGTGCCGGAGTCTCCGAGTGTCCGTGCCGGAGTCTCCGAGTGTCCGTGCCGGAGTCTCCGAGTGTCCGTGCCGGAGTCTCCGAGTGTCCGTGCCGTGCCGGAGTCTCCGAGTGTCCGTGCCGTGCCGGAGTCTCCGAGTGTCCGTGCCGTGCCGGAGTCTCCGAGTGTCCGTGCCGTGCCGGAGTCTCCGAGTGTCCGTGCCGTGCCGGAGTCTCCGAGTGTCCGTGCCGTGCCGGAGTCTCCGAGTGTCCGTGCCGGAGTCTCCGAGTGTCCGTGCCGTGCCGGAGTCTCCGAGTGTCCGTGCCGGAGTCTCCGAGTGTCCGTGCCGGAGTCTCCGAGTGTCCGTGCCGGAGTCTCCGAGTGTCCGTGCCGGAGTCTCCGAGTGTCCGTGCCGGAGTCTCCGAGTGTCCGTGCCGGAGTCTCCGAGTGTCCGTGCCGGAGTCTCCGAGTGTCCGTGCCGGAGTCTCCGAGTGTCCGTGCCGTGCCGGAGTCTCCGAGTGTCCGTGCCGGAGTCTCCGAGTGTCCGTGCCGTGCCGGAGTCTCCGAGTGTCCGTGCCGGAGTCTCCGAGTGTCCGTGCCGGAGTCTCCGAGTGTCCGTGCCGGAGTCTCCGAGTGTCCGTGCCGGAGTCTCCGAGTGTCCGTGCCGGAGTCTCCGAGTGTCCGTGCCGGAGTCTCCGAGTGTCCGTGCCGGAGTCTCCGAGTGTCCGTGCCGGAGTCTCCGAGTGTCCGTGCCGTGCCGGAGTCTCCGAGTGTCCGTGCCGTGCCGGAGTCTCCGAGTGTCCGTGCCGGAGTCTCCGAGTGTCCGTGCCGTGCCGGAGTCTCCGAGTGTCCGTGCCGTGCCGGAGTCTCCAAATGTCCGTGCCGTGCCGGAGTCTCCGAGTGTCCGTGCCGTGCCGGAGAAACTTCTAATTTTCTTTTCTTGGTTTCCTAGGCAAGTATTGCCACATTATTATGTTTTTTAATCTTCACTATTGCTTCAATGCAAATGAACAAGCACACCGTTATTTGTTGTGTAGTGATGTGTATGTTCAAGTAAGCCATATGCGCAGATTCTGCACAATACGCTGTATATAATATATCATGGTGACTCACAAGTTAAGTATTTACACTAAATCTGTGCAGATTTGGCTTACAAGAACTTCCCCAGCAAAGTGAGTAAACATGATAAGTTACCCTCCATATTGGCTACTGATTTGACAGCATTACCCGCCACAATGGATTTTTACCCGCATTGGCGGGTTGGTGGGTGTTAATTTCAAACCATGCTTGTGCCACAGAAAATATCTGTTTAAACATGAATCAGGTCAGTACAGATCAGATTTATGGTCTCCTATTAGATGAAGTCTGTGAGCTGAGAAGCTCTAAACTCAAACCAACAGCTCTTTTTAACCAGCCCCATGTGAGTCCTAACAGGTCAGTAGTATTATGAGTATTAGTTTTCTCTATGAGCGCTCTAGGAAAAGTGTAGGACTCTTTCTCAGGACACTAAGGTCTAAAATTAAAATGTACTCCTATTATGACCATCTCAGTCCCCTCATTCCTCAATGCAGCACTGAAAGATGTTAGTAATATGATGATAAAGACTCATAACTATTAGGAAATGAAAGTTTTTACGGTTTCCTGAGTAATGTATTGAAAAGTCAAAACTCAAGACTAAAGATTCAAACTAGTTTTAAATGTTATTTGTATTAAATTAAAGTTCAATATTGTTATTATTTTATGACTGTACTACATCATGAGCTGTCATTTGTTATTATTTGGAATGGATGTTGTGTCTCTGGGGCATCGGGGATCTTTCGTCGAGTCTTGATGTCAGATGTAGTTTTGAGGGTTGGACAAACACTGGGCAGACATCCACTCTCTGTTTGCGATCTTCCGATATGGTGGTCCTGTCCAGAGTGTTTTGATCACAGTGACCTGATTAGTGCCCTTGACCAGAAGGACACTTGTCATCAAGACTCTCGTAGATCGAGTTGGTCTGTACGTGTACAGAAGTCAGTCTGTGGACCCCCCGGGCTCAGAGACGACATTACCCCGTCTCCTCAGATAAACTCACAGAGCGTGAACCATGTGTTGCCACTCAGGAGAAACAAGGACAATGGCACATGAGCATAATGCAAGCAGATATAACAGAATACAGCGGTGCAATACGAACGAACAACACACCTGTTATGTCTGTTACAGTTTGTGCACTCTCTCCGCCGTTTATTCTCCATCCCTGATGACTCCATGGCAACAAGCTGGACTGAATCGTGTGTGTGTGTGTGTGTGTGTGTGTGTGTGTGTGTGTGTGTGTGTGTGTGTGTGTGTGTGTGTGTGTGTGTGTGTGTGTGTGTGTGATGAAGTCAGAATGTCTGAGGTCTGTAATGAGAGATAATGTGTTTATATTTGTGTAATGTTGTACTGATTGCAGTCTCACTGGACCCCGGCTAAATGAAAGCATCTCTTCTGCTCTGTTCACTGGCTCAAAATAATTACACAGTGAATTATTACATTACGACTCACTTTGTTATGACTGAAATTATTCCCATCTAGATATGCAGAGCAATTTGATGGACTTGTAATGACCCTTGATGGCTTTTTGTGATGTTTAATTCTGTAATTCAGATCATTATTAACTTAACGTTTGACTTCTGCCTGTTTTTTGTTTGGGAGTTATGTTATAATGTGTGTCTATTTATTTATTATGTATTTGTTTTTTAATGTCTGTATTTTTGAATATGTGAATCAATGATTTAGTCTGCTTGGTTTTTTTCTGGTTCTATCAGACTTGTGGTGGATTTGTATTCTTCAGTATTGTGGTCTTGTTGCTGTATAGAATATTTTTGAGAATAGGTTTGTTGTGACACATAATAGCTCATCTTCAGCAGGGCCAAATTTTGTAAGACAAAAGAGGAATCAGATGTTTGCGATAGAGAACATCGTCTGTAACATTGTGTTGTATTTTAATTAAACATCTTATTTGTGTATACTACTGTTCCATTTTTTTTACGTTTCTTATGTCACATTTTCGATCCAAAAATACAGTAAAACATTTATTGTAAAATATTTGCATAATTTAAATAAATTAAAATGTCTTTTCTACTTAATATATTTTAAATGTAATTTTGATCACACTTTATATTAGGGTCCAATTCTCACTATTACAGGTGCAGTCTGTAAGAATGACAGCTAGTGGTCGAAATAGGAACTGCATTCCAAATTTAAAATATCGGAGATCGTTGTTTCCCCCGCCCCCTCCTCCTTGGACTCGACGCTCACGCGGGTTGCCAGTTTGAGGACACACAACAGCAACGTGTGCAATTGATAATGAAAGCCGAGGATACTTACACACTGTAAGTTGATGAGTTGATTTATCCGCGGTTTAATATGCTCTAGTTCATAGATATTTTTAGATGGATACCGAGACTTTTTACTTTGGGTATAATCTGCAATCTCTGACCCAGTTTATTCACTAACTGCAATATGCTGTTTGTTTCCTGCCAACTGGCATCCCGGTGTGTCGAAATACTATTGGGTGAACTGGCAGTGGGCGAGATCACACAGACCAAAACAAAAACAGACATTACAATGCAGAACGCACATTTCAAAGTAAAACAACTGGCTGTAGAAGTGTTTTTCAGAGAAACGAGTATTTGAACTTAGCATGTTTTTGAAATATCTGCAAACATATTAAGGTATTTTTATGCTTTAGTAGAGGGAAAAAAGTTATATACAGCACCTTTAACTCACTATTAAAGGGGTCCTATAATGCCCTTTTCACAAGATGTAAAATAAGTCTCTGATGCCCCCAGAGTGTGTATGTGAGGTTTTAGCTCAAAATTATAGCTAAATTATAAAAATATTTTTTTATACCATGTGAAAATTGCAACTTTGAGAGTGTGTGTGTGTCCCTTGGTAATTTTTTCAGGGTTCACGAGTTATAATAAGTGAAATCCAAATTTAATGTATTGTTGCTTTTTCACTAAAATCCTTATTTTATTACTGCTTTATTTTAGTTTTTCTTTGAGCAATATATTGATTCTGCGATTCACTCTTTAGAGACTTTTATTTTGAAAAAAAATATGTTGCTGTCCTGGTGCCATTGGAAGTGTGTGTGCGCGGCCGCGCGCCTCTCTCCAGTTCGCATTGCACCAAGGGGGTAATCCATCCGCCGGAAACGTACTCGGTTACTAACCCAGTCTAAACAAATACGGTTAATCAAACCGATAATATCCTGGCCTGTAAGGCGGGTACCTCGAGGTTATAAAACCTGATAAATGTAGACGGTGAGGCCCAGCCTGCCGCCATACAAATATCCTGTAAGGCAATCCCACTCGACCAAGCCCACGAAGAAGCCATACTTCTCGTGGAGTGCGCTCTAACACTCAAAGGACATTGAATGCCTTTGGATGCGTACGCTAGAGCTATAGCGTCCACTATCCATCTGGATAGGCTCTGCTTCGAAGTGGCCAATCCCTTGAGACGCCCACTAAACGAAACGAAAAGCTGCTCTGTCTGTCTGAAAACAGACGAGGGCGACACGTAAGCTCTCAACGCCCTCACCGGGCAGAGACAATTCTCGTCCATATTCTCCCCAGTGACCGGAAGGGCAGACAGGGAAATTACCTGCGCCCTAAACAGTGTGTTTAGGGATTTTGGAACGTAACCATGCTTAGGTTTGAGCACGACTCTGGAGTCAATAAGCCCAAATTCCATGCACGACGCGCTCACTGAGAGCGCGTGTAAGTCCCCAACGTGCTTCACTGAAGCGAGAGCCAGGAGAAACACCGTCTTGAGCGACAGGTGTTTCATATCAATCTCCTGAAGAGGCTCAAAAGGAGGACCCTTCATGGCATCCAGCACCGTGGAAAGGTCCCAGATGGGAACTGTGGGAGGTCTGGGGGGATTAAGTCTCTTAGCTCCTTTAAGGAACCGTATGACTAAATCATTCCTTCCTATGGACCGGCCATGCGCGGTTTCGGAAAACGCCGCTATAGCTGCCACATATACTTTGAGCGTGGAAGGGGATCTCCCATTGTCCAACAGCTCTTGTAAGAAGGACAAAACCTCTGTCACTCCGCAGTCTGGGGGTGACACGCCACGAGACGTGCACCAGCCAGAAAAAACTGACCATTTAGACGCATAGAGCCGTCGCGTAGACGGAGCTCTAGCCTGTGTGATCGTGTTTAACACTCCCTGTGGGAGGTCAGCGGATACCCGTTGATGGCCCACATGTGATGGGACCATAGTTCCAGGTGAGGATGCCAAATCGAACCATTTGCTTGAGAAAGGAGATCCCTCCTCAGAGGCACTGGCCACGGGGCGGTGCTGGCTAACTGCATCACAGCTGGGAACCAAGGTTGATTCAACCAGAGCGGCGCTATTAGCAGCACTGAGCATCCTTCCTCCCTGATCCTCTCCACCACTTGGGTCAGGAGAGAGACAGGGGGAAAAGCATATAGAGGACGGCGCAGCCACTGATGAGCCAGGGCGTCCTTGCTTTTTGAGAAAAAATCTGGACAGTGAGCGTTCTCTGGAGACGCGAACAGGTCTACTTCCGCTCTGCCGAATTTCTTCCACAACAGTTGTACTGTGTGTGGGTGTAACGACCATTCTCCTGTCGGAACGCCGTTCCTGGACAGTACATCTGGTCCAACGTTCAGGTGCCCCGGCACGTGCGCCGCCCTTAGTGAAAGGAGGTTGCAGCGCGCCCATATCAGGAGGCGTTTGGCCAACCTGTATAATGGCAGGGACCTGAGGCTGCCCTGGTGATTTATATAGGACACTACTGACATGTTGTCTGAACGTATCAGTACATGGCAGCCCATAATCAGGGGACGAAAGCGCGTGAGCGCTTTGCTCACTGCTAACACTGCTAACACCGCAAACTCTTTTGCCAGTTTACTGTGAGACCGAGATTCTCGAGGTGACTCAGCAGCAGGGCTCTGTGCGCCACGATCTCTGAATGAGATTGGGCTAGAATGAGCCAGTCGTCCAAATACAGTAGTTCAGCACTCGAACACCCTGCAGTTTGAGGGGAGCGAGTGCAGCGTCCATGCACTTCGTAAATGTACGGGGTGCTAGAGACAAGCCGAACCGCAGGACTGTGTACTGGTATGCCTGGCCCTCGAAGGCGAATCTCAAAAATCGTCTGTGACGTGACGCAATATGTATTTGAAAATACGCGTCCTTTAGATCCACTGACACGAACCAGTCTCCTTGGCGAACATGCGCGAGGATTTTTCTGGTCGTTAGCATCCTGAACTGACGTTTCACAAGCGTTCTGTTCAGCTGCCTCAGATCTAGTATGGGTCTGAGACCCCCGTCTTTTTTGGGTACCAGGAAGTATCTGTTGTATAGCCCCCCTTCGCTCTGAGCCTGAGATAAAGGTTCAATAGCCCCTTTTCTCAGAAGTTTCTGAATTTCGGCTCGAAGTAGGTGTGCTACATTCGAATCTACCGAAGTCTCGACGCGCGCCGCATGGCGGCGAGGGCGTCGGCGAAACTGCAGCGAATAGCCTTCTTTTATGATGTTTATCACCCATTTTGAGACCCCGAGAAGCTTCTCCCATGCATCTGTACGTGTGGCTAGGGGCTGAGTGAAAAGCGCGCTCTGATCGACTCGCGATACATCGGCTTTCATGAGCTGTGACAGAAATGTCCCGCTCACAACATCTGAGGCCGGGGCCGCGCTGGTGACAGCGGGCAGAATGTCCGTGCTCGACCCCTCGACGGCGTTTAGGCGGGAGAGGGAGGGCTGGACGGGCTCCGTAGGAACCGTGATGCTTGTGTGGGAACGCGGGCACTGGGGACCGGGCACGTTTACCACCTTTATAGCATCGCTCGCAGGAGCGGAGCGCCTGCACGCAGGTTTCGTTTTTACAGAAACTGTGCGATAAACAGGAGGTAGCATTAGTGGGCACTGGGTAGTGGGCACGTGTGCTACTTTTGTGCTACTTGTGCTACCAGAAAATGCACTCTTTAAAGGATTTATCTGGGTAGCCGTGAAAACGGCTGTTGTGTGCAGGCAAGCGGGCAATGAGACAGGCTTGTTGGCTGCAATGATCACTGAAACAGTCACTTTGCTTGGGACTGGACGAGCGGTAAGCTTCGGTGAGGATCCGGCCGCAGCAGGACTTGAACACCGACGCTTTCCTAGCAGTGCTAGGATGTCTTCGGGGGCTCAGGTTTCAACGCTATCTTTGGTCGCGGGCCACGCGGCACGGGGCGGCGACCGGAAGAGCGAGAGCGCAGTCTCGAGCTCTGCGTCTGGCGGCGTTGAGATGAGGAGCTGGGCGGCTGCCTGGGCTGTGCACTCTGAGCAGGCGGTTTCGCACGGCCTGCTGCGGAGTTGGAGTGCTTCGGCAGGAAGTGCTTCATGGCCTGGGTCGCCTTCTGCACCTCAGCATACCTGTCGGTGAAGTCCTTCACCGATGTCCCGAAGAGGCCAGCAGGGGAGAGCGGAGCGTCGAGGAACGCGGTCCGTTCGGCCTCTGGCATGTCTGAGAGCGTGAGCCAGAGATGTTTCTCAGACACGGTCGAAGCGCGAAGAGCCAGGTCTGTAGCGCTTCTCAGATCTGCAACGCAGATCGCATCGGGCCCGCTCTCGTCCAGTTTCCGGAGGAGATCGGCCTGGAAGATCTGCAGCGTCGCCATGGAGTGCAGCGCTGACGCGGCCTGTCCGTTGGCGGCATAAGCGCGACGGAGCAGGGATGACGTCATGCGGCAAGCCTTTGAGGGCAGCGCCATCTTAGCACGCTGTCCAGCGGAGGGCGGGCATAAGTGGGTCGCGATAGGCTCTTCGACCGGCGGGAGGGAAAGGTAGCCTCTGTTCTTAGCATCGTCAACCTCGGAGAACGCTAGTGAGACAGAGGACCTCGTCCTCGTGGAGAACGGGGAATTCCAAGCTCTCGCGACCTCCTCGTGAAGCTCAGGAAGGAAGGGGGCGGGCTTGGAAGCAGGTGCTGACTTCTCCCCGGGCAGAAAATAGCCATCCAACCGGTTGTGGGCGGGCTGCTCGGGCGAAACCCACTCAAGGCCAAGGCTCGCCGTGGCTTGAGTGAGCACGCGGATGAGCTCCGCCTCGATGCTCGCTCTCTTCCCTTTCGGCGTGGGGGCAGGGGGCGCGAGGTCCGCAGAGCTCGCCCAGTCCTCGCTGCCGGACGCCAAAACAGAGCACGAGTCTTCATCTCTCAGCATAGCCTCGATCTCGTCCATGTCGTCGACGGAAGCGGCGGATCAATGCTGAAGAAGCCGGGGATAAAGCTTGCGGGCGCACCGGCGAACTTTGACGGCTTGGAGATGGTTCGGGGTTCCGCTGTGCACGGCGCTTTTTACGGCGCGGCACAACAGCGGAAAACACGGGCTCCTGGAACGACGCCAGGCGAGTCCGCAGAGTCGCCAATGGCAGAAGTTCTCAGTGATGGCAGCCGCCATCCGCAAGAGCGAGAGCCGCGTGTTGCTCACCCAGGCAGGAAGCGCAGATGATGTGGCGGTCCCCGTCGCTGAGTGTAGCTCGGCATGAGCTGCAGGCAGGCATCTTGAAAAAGACGCTGCTCTCTTAGATACAAAGTGTGAGTCGCGCCGGCGAACTCACACACTCAAAACACAAAGGTAAGTGAAAAGGATATAAGCGCCGGAACGCGCAGCTGGAAGGCGAAGAAGGCGGCGGTGCCAGCAGCTTCACGACTCTCCCGCTGAAGTGCTCACTCGACGGCGCAGCTTCCACTCGGATCAGCGATGAGGTGTCTTCGCTGAAGGATTAAAAATCAGAGTTCATAAGCCTGTGAGCAAAATATATAGCCCTAAGCCACGCCCGTTTTGGTGGGACGTGACGCAGGAGGGCACGAAGCGCCCTCATTGGGTGTGACGTCACTCAAGGGCTCGCACGATTGGCTTAAGCATTTGCCGCACAGCAGCCAATAGGCGGGCGAGCTGTCTCGCCTAGGTCTAGGAACTGCAGCTATAGTGTCCTCCTTGTACACAACGCAGACAGAGAGAAACGTAACAGAGGTCAGCTGCAGACTTATATTTAAGTAATTGAATGTGTTCTTGAATAAAGTATTAATTAACTTTTGGACTGTAGTTTACATTTCTGGTAAACATTTTAAAATGGCCGAGTTGCATGCTTTGTAAAGCTTGAACTTGAATATAGAGCTGTTTTACTGTATGTTGTTATAACATATGAAAGACATATTGCAGATGAGTAAATAACAGCCATCATCCAGACTAAAATGAGTATGTAACAGATATATTGCATATTCCAATACACTTGTGAACTGGTGTCAAAACCAGATCTATGTAACAAAATATTTGTTCTAACAAAATCAGTTGAACGATTTTTGATAACCAGTTGTCAGTGCTATCTTATTTGGTATGTATTCCTCTAAAATCCATCTAATATTCACCACTATATCTCTCTGTCTTGCCTGTCTTTTTTATTCAGCTTCATAATTCCCTTGCAATGTTTCTTTTTAGGGTCCTGATATGGCCATAGGTTAACATGCTTATTCATCGGCTATCTAGAGAGGAAAAATCAACATCTGTAGTCTGTATAAGAGCTGTCAGAACTTTGTGATTGAAGCATGGCTACATGCTGTGGTAGCTAGTGTAGAATGCTAATGCTAGCTGTCAGCCAAAGCAGAATTGGTTGGGATAGATGGAAGCAATCTGGCCATGAAGAATGAATGTGTGCTGAAAATGTATGCCAGAGAGACCACAATCAACTCTTTTTCTGCAACTGTCTGCTGAAATAAGCTTCACATGCTGTGGAATTTAGTAGAGATGTTCTGATAGGGAATTCTGAGGTATGAATTTGATACTTAAAGCTTTTCTCATAATGCAGGCTGTTTACTTGAAAATGTTGAGCATGCCTTACATACTGAAGATTGCCACTTCAACACAAAGTCGTATACTGTCAAGAGGAAATTAAGCTTGATATAAACACATGTTGTTTCTTCTATTAAAGAATTGGCTTCGCTTTCAAGTGGATCTCCACGCTGTGTTATTACGTTGTGACACTATGGAAACACCTGCGTGAGCCGATGTCTAAAACACGTGTGGGAAACGCTATTCGTCACCAAGACTATAAATAGAAGCCAGAACTATGCACCACCAGCTTCTTTGTGTGTATGTGGGAACTCTGAAGTCTGTGTCTCTATGTCAGCAGTTTATTTAAAGCCGGGTGCAAACTGCGATTTATTATAGTAATTTACAATTGTTCCATGTCAGACTGTACGAACCTGATCATTACTGTAAGCCATGTCACTGTAAGATCTCAGTTGTCATTTACCCTTTGGGGTTGAGAAACGCGCTGGCGCGTTTTGCTGGATTTTCTTCATAGTAGCAAAATAGACTTAAAATATGCTGTTATTTATTGTCATACAGACAATAGAAATATGAAAAAAAACTTTTAACTTTAAAAGGTCTACTTTTGTATGTGCCCACTTACAATCAAAACATTTTGCTTTTGTAAAAATAAAGAAAATAAACAGGGTGCACTTTCTGCCTCTCAGTGAACTTTTTTTCTGGAGCACATCTCTAAACTGAAACAAAACTCAGTGAATCGTGCTCTTTAAGATCGCTAAATTCGAGGCTTCTGGTCGTACCTAGGATAACTAAGTCCACTAAAGGAGGGAGGGCATTTTCACATCTAGCTCCTAAACTCTGGAATAGCCTTCCTGATATTGTCCGAGGCTCAGACTCGCTCTCCCAGTTTAAAACTAGATTAAAGACGCATCTCTTTAGCCAAGCATTCACATAATGCATCTCATACCTTTTATACTACAGTTAAATCAGATCAAATGCATTCATATTATGAACAGCAGCTACGCTAATTATTTCCCATCTGCCTCCTTTTGTTGTTATCTCGGGACGCCTGTCCCGAGATAACTCAAATAGAGTTCGTCAGCTCCAGTTACGTATCCAGCCCTTCATGGAGACTTCAGATGCCATAAAGAGACGACTCGACGCCTGTGACGAGACGACCCAACGCCGGCGATATGTTATGTCCTAAATTTATGATTAACTAACTGTATTTTTGTATGTACATTTCTGAAATGCATTTTCTGTAAAGCTGCTTTGAAACAATATGTATTGTGAAAAGCGCTATACAAATAAATTTGAATTGAATTGAATTGAATTGAATACTTGTTACACATACATGAGCAATATAGACTAGTGTTTACTTTTAAATGCTGTGTTCGTTGATATCTGCTCACACTTGGATGTTTATAATGTGCTAACAATAATTTTTCATAGTTTGGAGCTGTTTGATCGCTTCAATAATGTTCTCTGCACGCGCTGTGGCTTTGAAAAGCAAAACGCGCCAAACATTAGGCTTCATGATTTTACTCCAATCTCATTTCATAACGTCTAAGGAATATATATATATATATATATATATATATATATATATATATATATATATATATATATTTCCCTCTAGTGTAGTGTACTGAAGTGTTACTTTTTAACCATTTATAGGCCGCCTTCTATACTATCACAACAATCCTGGTGTTCATCACACACACACACACACACACACACACACACACACACACACACACACACACACACACACACACACACACATATATATATATATATATATATATATATATATATATAATAAAATATATGAAATTTTAACCCAATTCTAAAAATGTATTCCCAGATTCATGCAGCCCTTTAGTTTATCTTGACATCAGCATGTTCACAGTTTTTTTTTACAGGGACCAGATGCCACTGATGGAGTCCTGCTGAATTAAACCATGAACATGAAAACATGGTAAAATGAAAAATCAAACAACATGGAAATGACAGGTATGTACTATGTTTCAGGAATAGCACAAAGTGTGATCAGTCAGTGTGTTCAATAATGTGCTTTTTTGTGAAAACGAGAGTTCCAGTTTCTTAAGCGAGTGCTCATTATTTATAATGTGACCACACCCACACGGGCAAAATAGATTTACATGCAAATCGTCCATATGAAGGAACGCAAACCTGTAAACGCCCTCATTGCCTCAAAACAAAACAGACAACTTCATTCATCTGCTTTTCTTTGAGTTTGGAAGACACATTGTGAGTTTACCTTGAAATTACCTCAGAAGAAGAACGTGATTTTAAGATGACAAAAGATCGCCATCTGCATTCTGACTGGTTTTGAGATATTGAGCTTTAAAGTTTTTGCATTCCATTCGACTGTGTAGAAAGAACCTTTTTATTTTCTAAATAAAAAGTTCCAAAATGTACACAACTTACATGTACAAAACATCACATAATGTAAATAAGTTGTCACAGAATAAGAATATGTGAATAACTCAATTTTGACAAACATATCAGATAGGACCTTATAATTCCAAGGGGACGAGATTTTATGGCAAGACGTGTATTTTCACTTGTAGTAGTTAGCATGTTATTGTTGCATAAACTTCACATTGTACTAGTTGAACTGTTGCTATACTAAAATGAATGAAATCGACAAAAACATGTTGAAATATGAAATATAAACGGGTAAGCAACCTTTCAATGCTAAATAAATATACATGGACGACATAAGTCAAGTCAAGTCAAGAATATTTGTATAGCGCTTTTCACAATACAGATTGTATCAAAGCAGCTTCACAGTATTAATTAAAATAATAATAAAACGTCCATGTTTGGTAATGCTAATCAATAGGATTATTCATTGATTAATTAAATTGAATATCCCAACTGAGCAAGCCAAAGGCAACAGTGGCAAGGAAACGAAAAACTCCATCAGGTGACCTAATGGTGACCTAAAACTCCATCAGGTGACCTAATGGAGAAAAAAAAAAAAAACTTGGGAGAACCCAGGCTCAGTCGGGGGCCAGTTCTCCTCTGGCGGTTATGAACTAGAGGCCGGATTTAACTGTAAGATTAAACATATATGAATTTATATGAATGCCTGGCTGAAGAGATGCGTCTTTAGTCTAGTTTTGAACTGGGAGACCGAGTCTGAGCAACGAACAGTATCAGGAAGGCTTTTCCAGAGTTTTGGAGCTAAATGTGAAAATGCTCTCCCTCCTTTGGTGGACCTAGGTATAACCAAAAGCCTCGAATTTAGTGATCTTAAAGAGTGCGATGGATTATAGGGCGATAGAAGATCCGTTAAATAGACTGGAGCTAAGCCGTTTGGGGCTTTATAAGTCAGTAACAAGGATCTTTGAGACAGACAACACAGCAGTAGTCTCTTATAAATCACCAGGGCGGTCTGCGTTCATGCCCTCTGGTCAGGTTGGTGCAGCAAAATTTACGTCTATGTATATTGTTTTGATAGTACCTGTCACCTGTCCTGTTTA
This sequence comes from Phoxinus phoxinus, assembly GCF_949152265.1. Taxonomy (NCBI): domain Eukaryota; kingdom Metazoa; phylum Chordata; class Actinopteri; order Cypriniformes; family Leuciscidae; genus Phoxinus; species Phoxinus phoxinus. The sequence goes on along the minus strand of NC_136877.1, from coordinate 31,581,277 downwards.
TGTAACACTTTAAAAAGAAGCAAAAAGGTTAAATATAACTAAAATTTATTATGAAAGAAATGGCAAAATAACTTTGTACATAAAGTTATTTTGCCATTTCATTCAGTCCTATTCAGTGCTTCAGTCTACTTAGTGCTTCTCATTGTTTCTTGTATTCATTTAATGAAGCATGCCCCTGTCCCTGTCCAGCAGTAGTCTGCAAGCATTGATGGGCTCCATTAGTTCCATCTGAAGTTTTATGCACTGTTCACACAAGTACAAGGCATCTCTGCTTATTTTGGCTCAACAGGAATGTGTCCTTTTGCAAAATCAAACACTGACAAAAAAGAAAGCACATCACTGTATAACAGGGGTGCAAAATTACAGGTAGGCCTACTGTATGTGTGTTGGAGCGGGGTTGGAAGTTGGATCTAAACTCTAAAGGGCTGTGGCCCTCAAGGAACTGAGTTTTGCACACCTGTTGTATGATTTCTAGAGCTGATATTGGGCAATTTGTTCAGCAGAGTGATGTAAGCTTCATTGTGATCGAATCATCCATGACTTCTCGGAATATCATGATGCAATGCATACCATGTATGACAAAATAACAGCTTCAGATTGTATCATTAATTGTTTTGCCTAAAAAGCAAGTACTGCCCAAACCCAGTAATTGATTTATTCATAGATCCAGTCAAAGATGTATTTTAGTTTATTTCTGAGATTCCTTCCCTTTATTACTCCCTTATCCTCTGTCATTTCCAAGTCATGGGTTTTTTATACTGACCAATAGCATATCTTGAAAACTAGAGCCAATCAGCGATTTCTCAGTGATATCTCAGTGACTCCAAATTAGTTACGTTTGACTACACTTATTTGAGAAGCATTTTGGCTGTAGACCAGTGTTATTAGGATTAATATTGCTAAAAAGGGTAGGAGAAATGCAGGCCTTATACTTAAGAGCTGGTTAAGATAATTTTGCACCCGAGGCCAGAATATGTTCCAACGGTGCCATTTTTGACCGTCCATCCGGCCGTTCTCTTAGCTTTCTCTCGTCCACTGTTCAAAATGCTGGAACAAGAAAATCTTCACCTTTTGTGTCCAGTCAGGGCACTGAAGATTTGCGTTGACCACTCGGGCTTGTGGTGTAAATACAATCAGCTACTGGTCTGCTTTGGGGTTCGTGGTAGAGGTTCTCCCATCTCCAAGCAGAGGTTATCTAATTGGATTGTTGATTCCATTGCTCTGGTCTAGGAGGCATGCGGTATGGCTTCACCTATCAGTATGTATTAGGGCTCACTCTACTAGGAGTATCTCTTCTTCTAAAACACTAGCTTAAGGTGCACCATTGCAAGATGTCTGTGCTGCGGCAGGTTGGTCCTCCGCGCAAACATTCATAAGGATTTATAGTCTTGATATGGACTTGAACCCGGGAAAACCATGTCCTTTCACCTATCTATGTGTGGGTTTGCTGCAGGCTAGTCCTTTCCACACATATCCTCCTATTATTGTCATTTGATGGTTTACCCCAGGTTTGTCTCTAATGGGTAACCATTCGTAGACCATGGGGCTTGTGTATACTTCAAAACCTGATTGCTCAGGCATGCCTTCAGTACGGCGATGTGGGTATTAACATTCCCATAGTGTCACAACATCATGACGCAGCACATGGAGTTTCACTCAAAAAGGAACGTCTCAAGTTACGTTTGTAACCCGGTTCCCTGAGAGTGAACGAGATGCTGTGTTGGCTTGCTATACTTCATGCAATGCCTGAAAACTATACCCTTCGGACAATAGAAATCTGGTATACTACTATATATATATATATATATATATATATATATATATATATATATATTAGAGCCGGGACTTTAACGAGTTAATTAAGATTAATTAATTACACAAAAAATAACGCGTTAAACATTTTTAACACATTTTAATCGCACTTATTTTTGCACCGCGGAACGTTTCTCACTGGATGAGTTTAGGCGGACCGATTATACTGGAGCACCAACTAGCGTTCATAACTTCCATAGACAGTTCTAACTAAACGATAACTTCAGACAACAACAAACCACAGTGAACATGACAAAGAAGCTGACGAGACCGCTTTGGTTGGCCCCGTGGAGGGGACATTTTGTTATAAAAAACGAACGGATGGAAGCGTCGATAAGAGCATGGTTGTGTGCAAGCTATGCAACAAGGAATTCGGAACGGCTATTGCTACACTTAATGGCAAAAATAGCACTGGTCTGCTGGACTTGGTTGAACAAAAAAAACAATATTTTGTTGCTTAAGCTTATGTATTCAGTCATTATTCAATGGTATACTAAAAATCCATGTGAAAAAAATTACTTCTCACTGTTCTCAGGTCAAATATTTATATGCAATTAAAATGCGATTAATTTCGATTAATTAATTACAAAGCCTCTAATTAATTCGATTCATTTTTTTAATCGAGTCCCGGCCCTATATATATATATATAATGAACCCTTTCCAGCAGTGACTGTATGATTTTGAGATCCATATTTTTACACTGAGGACAACTGAGGAACTCAACCACAACTATTAAAAAAGGTTCAAACATTCACAGATGCTCCAGAAGGAAGCAATAAAGGGAAAACACCTGTGGTGATACCTGTCACAGAGTCAGCCACACCATCACAATACCAGTCATCTTCAAATCACTATGATCCGCCCACTCATTCCCATTCACCCGGTTACTGACTCGCTGCACCTGCACTCCCTCATCAACCCACACTAAAACTACCTGCATCACCGTCACCTCAGTGTCTGGTCTCGTCAGTCCTGCATAGACATCCAGACTCCTTACCTTAATCCCTACCTGTGTGTATTCACCTTAGATCGCCACTTCGGTATCCTGTCTTCCGTCTACCTTTTATCAGTCTTCAAGATCTAGTTTGCCCGCCGTCTCAACTCTTCACCATCGACACAGAAACCAAACATCAGTCAACAGCCAATTAAGTCACCATCTACATTCTCCAGTCACCATCTACTCACCATCGCCTGATTCCCACTGTCATCTCCACCCTCTGCTATAAATAAAGATAACGTTTTACATACGCTCACCTGTCTGTCTCTTTCTGTTGTGTGACAGAAGACCACACCACCATGCAGAGCACAACTGGAGCCAGCGAGGAGCGCGCAGTGGATTTCTGAAATATCTCACGCAGGTATTTCGGCAATCTCTCCCCTCTGCACCACCCGCTCCTTCGCCACCTGCCTCTGCCGTTCTCATGGCCCGACCAGCGACATACACCGGTGAGGCAGAGAATTGCAGTGGGAGCCTTCTTCAATGCTCATTATATTTTGAGATACAACCACAGCTCTTCTCCACTGAACACGCAAGTATAGCCTTCATGATTTCATGATTTTTGGACGAGCGCTGCAGTGGGGTCAATCCATCTGGCATTCTAATGGCCCGGTCACGAGTTTGTTTTCTTCATTCACCAACCACTTCAAAGAGGTCTTCGGACAAACCGCATCTGTGTTATCCATTCATGATCAACTGTTGATCAACTTCAATCAACGCATACGGTCTCCAATTCCATACATTAACCTGACCTCACGTTCGTTGTGGAAGTGGACGTCTCCACCACCGAGGTTGGAGCGGTACTCTCCCAGCGGCAGGGTGAGCCTCCTCGAATCCATCCATGTGCCTTCTGCTCCAAGAAGCTGTCCCCAGCGGAGCATAATTACGACATTGGCAATCGTGAGCTCCTGGCGATGTAAGCTCGTCCTGGAGGAATGGTCCCATTCATAGACGCCCCTGGTCTCACTTGGGTATTGACTTTATGACTGACCTATCCAATGCTAACACCTGTGTATTCGTGATTGTGGACCGATTCACCAAAGCCTGTAAGCTAATCCCCATCAAGGGCTTACCCACCGCGTTTGAGGCCGCAGAGATCTTGTTCCAACAAGTGTTTCACTATTTCTGCTTGCCCGAAGATATCGTGTCTGACAGAGGTTCCCAGTTCATTTCCCGTGTTTGGCAAGCATTCTTCAAATTACTCGGAGTTTCCGTAAGTCTCTCATCTGGGTACCAACCACAGACCAATTGCCAGACTGATCGGGAGGTACCTGCGGTCATATTGCCACCAGAACCAGGACAGCTGGAGCCGTTTTCTCCCCTGGTCAGAGTACGCCCAGAATTCCCTCCAACAATCCACCACCGTTGGATCTACCACCCAGCAACAATCGGATAACCAGGCCCGGACCACGGTCCGCCATTTGAATATGCCTGATTTATGGTCTTAGTGACGCGCTGACACTAAGTCAGACTGACCACGCTGTTGCCAATCAAGATTGCTGTTTCCTACTCGTGCTTCAGACCTCGGCTCACAGAGGGGCGTCCCATATCATTACAACATCTTTTTTACCTTCCTACTACAGTACTTGAGTAGAATGTTAAATGTTTAAAGATGAAAAGAAACCATTAATTAATTCATTCTGATCATTCTGTGACTTTGGTCTTTAAAAGGCAATTTAAGCAGTAACCATGTCAAATTTGATATATATGTGACCTGTGCTGGCAAATTTAAGGACTTGATACTTGCGCTTGACTAAATTAACAAAATGACTCGACTTGACTTTAACATGATTTCCAATGACTCGAGACTTGACTTGACTTATTTTACATGTGTATATACTTACATTTTACTCATATTTATAATAGGTGTCCAGACAATACTGATGATGAGGACTGGACTGCTGAACCAACATCATCATTTGCATCATCATCAGGTGCTGCTCCTAGCTATTTTGAAGACAGACTGAGAGCTACAACCAGTGGAACAAGGGAGAAGCAGTGTGAGAGGAAGAGAAAGAAGCAGTGAGAGGGGAAGAGGAAGAAGCAGTGTGAGAGGAAGAGGAAGAAGCAGTGTGAGAGGAAGAGGAAGAAGCCGTGAGAGGGGAAGAGGAAGAAGCAGTGTGAAAGGAAGAGGAAGAAGCAGTGAGAGAGGAAGAGGAAGAAGCTGTGTGAGGGGAAGAGGGAGAGGAAGAAGCAGTGTGAGGGGAACAGGAAGAAGCAGTGTAAGAGGAAGAGGAAGACAGACTGACTCAGATACCCTTTCTGATACTGAAGAGAGATGGCATAATTCAGACGAGCCTGACATTGTACCACCTGAGCCCATCTTCAAGCCAGAACGTACGCCTGGGCCTCAAGTTATCACCTCTGAAGATTACAGCCCTCTAGAGTTATTTCAACTCTTTTTTTTCTTCTGATGTCTGCCAGACCATTATACAAAACACAAATGCCTACTCTGCTGAACACCAGAACAGCACAAGGAGACTAAAGCAGGAGATGTGCCAAAAGGACTTGTTTGGTGTCCTTTCAGTTGTTCTGTAAATGGGTCTGGTAAAGCTACCAGCAGTGCCAGACTACTGGAATGGATCCAGGCTTTTCAATTTTAGCTTCCCGGCATCAGTCATGTCCTGCAGAAGATTCAAGACAATCTCCAATGCACTTCACATCAGCGATATAAAGGTGGATGTGGAAAATATGAAGAAAAGAGGTACCCCTGATTATGACCCCCTGTGCAAAGTGAAGCCCTTATATGGGCAGCTTCGTGACCGGTGCAAGAGCTTCTTTCATCCTGACCAAAACATCTCAGTGGATGAAAGAATGGTACAGTAGCTTCCAAAGCACGGATCAGTCTGAAGCAGTACCACAGGGACAAGCCAACCAAGTGGGGGTATAAGCTCTTTGTGCTCGCAGATTCACGGCTTGGCTATACGTAGGATTTTTTTATCTATGAGGGAAAATCCCCCACAACTCAAAACCCACAGAACAAGGGGCTAAGCTATGAATCTGTAGTAGCTTTAGTCAATCCCAATGTCCTGGGTACCGGCTACAAGCTCTATGTAGACAACTTCTACACAAGCCCAATGCTCTTCCGGGATCTCCTTGAAAAACAGATCTTCGCCTGTGGGACCATCAGAAGCAACAGGATAAGCTTCTCCCAAACCACCGAAAATAAACTGCCCAAAAAAGCCCCTCGTGGGTCCATTAGGTGGATCAGGGATGACAAACTTCTGTTTGTTGAGTGGAAGGACACAAGAGAAGTTATGATGTGCTCCTCCTTCCATTTAGCTAACGGAGACCAGACGGTGCAGAGGAGGGTCAAGACACCTGATGGGCAATGGGTAGAAAAGATGGTCCCCATCCCTGCTGCAGTGTCCGACTACAACAAGTGAGTAGAATTTATTCTCTGGTGTGTTGCAAGAAAATGTGCAGAAGTGTTTAGGTTTTATATATTGACTTGTTTTTATGTTTGCTTTTCACACAGGAACATGGGAGGTGTTGACATGTCTGATGCCCTCATTGGATATTATACCGTCCTTAGAAAAAACAGAAAGTGGTAACGGCCTCTCTTCTACCATTTTGTGGACATTGCTGTTGTAAACGCCTTCATCATTAAACAGCAGCTGGCTAAAATAAAACAAAAGAAGGCAAAAAGTCAGAGGGAGTTTCGAGAAGCTCTGGTCAGTCCGCTTGCTGACTGAATGCCACCACCTGCATCCTCTGCTACACCAGCACCTCCTCCTGACTCCTAGCATGCCTGCCACAAGCCAAAGCACATCTCTACATCTAAATGTGCTTTCAGAAGCAATGTGCCACATGAAAACACAAGTCTTCTGCCCTGCCTGTGTTGCTGCTCTCTGTTTCCTGCCAGAGTGGGATTGCTTTAACAACTGGCATGACAAGAACAGCCTGTAACACCAACACATGTAGAGTTGTAAATAGTTGTATATAGTTATATTCTGTAGTAATAATTAGGGATGGGGTATCGGTATCGGAGCCGATACCAGCGTAATTCACGTATCGGATTTTCCCGATCCAACCTGCGGAGAAATCTGATATCCATGAGCCATGTCTGCGCTTTAACGTTGTCTGCTGAAATAACCAAAAGTGATTCCCGCCGGCGAGTCTGCTAGCTGGCTGCAAACTGTGGAATGGATTTCCTGAACGGAGGCGCGGCTCAATGAGACACGGAGTTATGAGACACGTCCCCGCTCAGGAAAGCCATTCCGCAGTTTGCAGCCAGCTAGAGCAGTATAGCATTGAGCAGCATTGTGGCTATCCAACATGTCCGCTGTGTGGAAATACTTTACACTGGAAACACCGCAAAGCAAGACCGCAAAGTGCAATGTTTGCAAAGCTTTAGTTCAAAGGGGCGGAAGCTCCCTTGCGTCGTTTAACACAACGAACGCCATATAACATTTAAAAAAGCACCATGTTAAAGAGCACAATGATTTTTTAGCCAGGGGGCAGAAAGACAACGGGAGCCGTCAGGAATCACTTCTGGAGTCATTCCAGAAGCAAGATAAACTCCTGGCAGACAGTGTAAAGGCTAAAGGGATCACAGAGAAGTTGCTTAACTTCATCGTACTCGATGACCAACCGTTATCAGTGGTGGAAAACGCTGGATTTCGCAGCTTGATTGAACACTTGCAGCCACGTTATTGTTTACCATCCAGGAGATATTTATCAGAGACTGCGCTACCGGAACTATACAGCCGAGTGTCAACCAAGTTAGCTGAGAAGTTGAAAGGAGTTCCAGCCCTGAGCTTTACTACTGATATTTGGACTTCAGATGTCTGCCCAATGTCGCTGATAAGCCTCACAGTGCACTGGGTTGACTCAGATACACATGGCCTCTGTAGTGCGGTGCTTCAGGTAAAAAAGTGCAGGGGTTCACACAACCGAACTACAATCGCAGAGATTGTATTACTATTACAGAGATGTTAAATCACTGGGAGATCCCTCTGGAAAAAGTGCATGCAATTTTACGTGACAATGACCGTAATATGAAGGCTGCGATGGAAGACTTGGCAGTTCCTAGTTTGGGGTGTTTTGCTCACTCGCTGCAGCTCATTGTGCACGAGGGACTAATGTCACAACGCAGAGTTAGTGATGCATTAGCAAACAGCAGGAAGATCGTAGCACATTTTAAGCATTCACAACTCGCACAGTCTCGCTTGGAAGACCTGCAGCATGAAATGCAAGGTGCGGGAACCACGCTCACCCCAACTCGTCTTGTTCAAGATGTTCAAACAAGATGGTACAGCTCTTTCTATATGATCAAGAGCCTTCTGAAAGAGAAGTGACCTCTCTGTGCATATGCCGCCGACCACAACTTGCCAGCAACACTGTCAGCCAACGAGTGGGGTTTGCTGGAAAAAACATTAACGTTGCTGGAGCCCTTCGAGGAATTAGCAGCATCGAAAGTGAACCCCTCTATGCTGTTGCCACTTTAGTGGACGCTCGATACAAGGATAGGTGAGTCATCTTTTTATTAATGCCCTATTTATTAATGTCGGCTAAGTTTTAAAACTGAAAAAGTAAAATCCTGCTAAAACAAAACAAAACTAAACCAACTGTTGATTGAACTATCAGAATAAATAACCCACAGTGTTTCTATTTGCGAGAAGCTTTTAAAGTGTGGTATGAGCATTGATACACCACTATATGATTGATTGTGTGCGTGTGCGTGTGTGTGTGTGTGTGTGTGTGTGTGTGTGTGTGTGTGTGTGTGTGTGTGTGTGTGTGTGTGTGTGTGTGTGTGTGTGTGTGTGTGTGTGTGTGTGTGTGCGCGCGTGCGTACAGGTGAGTGTAGCTGTACACATTTCTGTGAACTTTTGCATGTATAGTTAGTGAACACATTTAAAGGGCACCTATTATGGAATTTTTTAATTTACCTTTCATGTAGTGTGTAACATAGATCTAAGTGAACAAAAACATCCTGCAAAGTTTGAAATATGAAAGTGCACCGTATATAAAGTTATTGTCTTTCAAAAGTAAGAGTCGACTCTGAGTCATTTTTATGAATCGTTAGAAGACCGAAGCTTTTTCTCTTACTAGATGACGTCCACTTGTCAAGTTATTTGAATACGATACGCCCACTTATTGCGCTCCAAGGCCAGGGAAAACGTGAAAACATCATGGCGACGAGACGCTGTGTTCTGAAGTGCGACTCAAAAGCCAACTTTTTTCATCTGCCCAAGGAGGAGCATTTGAAGACTAGTGGCTACAATTCATATATACAACTATACCACAGAAGTCTAGTCCGAGCCTTGTGCTTTGTTCGCGCCATTTTGAAGACGATTGCTTTACCAACTTAGATGCAATCAAACTTGGATTCGCGAGTCGGCTGATATTAAAGGAAGGTTCAGCTCCAAGTGTAATTGCATCAGCTTCCTCCTCCGTATCACAACCTGTAAGTGTTATTAATAATTGTTGCTTTTATGTTTTATGTAGCATGCTTAATAATTATTTAGTTTGCTGTGTAAGCACCGTTTAGCTTCTAGGTCTTCAATGACAATTGTATTGAGATGTGTGTTTGTCGTTGTTTTCGGAGTTGTCTTAAAGAATAGAATAATACCTCGTAGTAACGTAACTGCATTATTTTTTATTTTTTTGTAAAAACGTTATGTTTATGCATTGGGCTAACGCAAACAAAGACTGATTGTGCTTTTACAATATTAACTCTGAGCTATGCTCGCTAACATAACATTAAATTCTTTATCTTATTTTTAGTTTTTTACTACAAACTACAAAGCAGTGGACTATAATCATTATTATAACACAATTTAATTGATAAAAGCATCATTGTACTCCGTGTTAAACTATAAGTATTATCTCTGTAAACACTGCTAACATTTTACTTTACACACATTGGATACAATATGTGCACCAATGTTTTAATAAACTTGTTTTTGTAATTTTTACGTAAGTGATGTGTTTTTATTCCTTTTTATGCACCAACATTTCGTTAACAAATAAATTATTTGCTTTTATTCTTTCAGAGTACATCATATCAGAGCAGTCAAAGTAGAGTTTTACAATCTGATGTGGCTTGTCAGACTGACTGTCCACAAACTGTTTCTGTGATGACGCAAACAGATGAATTTCAGAAAAAATCTGTTGGAACCCAACTGTCCTCTAGTACAATGAAAAACGTTCACATTCGGAGTACAGGTATACATTTCATAAATGTTTTTTTATTTTATTTTTAATTTTTTTATATCACTTTTTAAATGTCTTTTTTTTTTTACATTTGTCAACAATTGTATGTTATTTTTAAGGTTCACAGGCTACGGTTGGTTATGTGACTGTTGGCTCAACAACCACATCAACCACCTATGATATACCATTAGCATCAGTAAAGTCTGGTTTCAGACCACCAAAAATACCTCATCTGCTGTTGGAAGAAGAGGGGGGAGAGGAGGAGGAAGAGTCAGACGTACAAATTCCAACAGAACCTCATGATTCAACTTTTAACCCCGCTGATGACACAACAATTTCACAAAAATCTGAAATGTCGTAAGTAATACACATCTATAAGTTCACTTTGTCACTAATACATGTTGTTGTTGTTTTTTACTTACACATATTTACTTATTTATTAGGTTTGGGCAAAGCTCCACATATGCAGACACAAAATACATTGTGTTTGAAACATGTTTGCGTGAGTTGTTCTCCAAGTGTCCAATTTGCAATTCACAATCTGATATAAAGCTACAACGAATGGGCACTTATGTTGCAATCAGGCAGCTTTGCCCCAAGTGTTTGTACAACCGGAAATGGCAGAGCCAGCCCATAGTTGGAAGTACACCAATGGGCAACCTCCTGTTATCAGCTGCTACATATTTTACTGAGGGATCATTCATCCAACTACAAAAGGTAGGCATGTAATCAATAATACAAGAAAAATATATAAATGTTTTTTTTTTTTTTTTTTTATTACAATTGTTAATATTATTTATAAATGTATGTTATGATTTTTTCAAAATCATAGATTTGCAAGGCCATGGAATTAAAAATGTACCAGTACGACACATTCAGGAGACATTGCAGGAGTTTTTTTGGAGCCAGCAATTGTACACAAGTGGAGAAGTGAACAGCGAACAATTATACAGCAGTTACAAGAGGGAGGAAAAATTGCAGTATCTGGAGATATGCGTGCAGATTCCCCAGGTAAGCTATACGTTTTTCATAAATTAGTAGTTCATTATTTTGTTAACTGATTTTTTATGTGTGAACATTATATCATTACATGTTTAAACATAATTATGTTTACATTTATTTGTTTTATGTAGGATATTCTGCCAAATATGGCAGCTATACGCTTATGGACATGCATAGCAATACTATTGTTGACCTCCAGCTTGTTCAGGTGTGCAACCTTTTTACAATAGAGTACATGATTGACTATTAAAATTAAATTAAATAATTATTTGTATTAAAAATGTATGTTATGATGCTTACTTAGAGCAATGAGGTTGGTGGTAGCTACCACATGGAGAAGGAAGGCCTAAAGAGATGTCTGGACCTGCTGGAGTCAAACGATTTAGAAGTGGATTACATTGTCACTGACCGTCATCCACAGATCCAGAAGTATCTCATGGAGCGTGACATAACCCAGTTCTATGATGTGTGGCACTTTGAGAAAGGTTAGCGTTTGACTTTCTAACCATATAGTTATTTTACTATTGATGTGGTAAATTATTTGTATGTGTTTTTCTTTTAACTTATCGTTCAATTTCTGTATATCAGGTTTGTCTAAGAAAGTAGACAAACTGGCAAAAAACAAGGACTGTGGATTGCTGAGGAAGTGGCAGCGTAGCATCAGAAATCATGTTTACTGGTGTCCCACTTCCTCGACATCAGGACCAGAGAACTTAGTGGACTTCGCTGGTCAACCACCTCCAGAATGTGCACACACATGACAATCCTATCTTTCCCAAGTGTGCACATCCACTCACAGCATCAAATGACCCAAAGAAATGGTTTCAACAAGGTAATTCTTAAAATTAAGTTTGTCTCTGTTACATTTTATTAATAATATTTTTAATATTACAAATGCAAAAATATCTAATACTGAAAAAAATTTGAGGTACTTTTTCATCATTATTATTTGGGTATTACTGACACTCTTTTCTAATAATGCAGGGTCGATGGCTATCCACAAAATTGAAAAAATACTTTGCAACAAGAGGGTGCTCAAAGATGTGGAGAAGCTCAGTCACAGTTTCCAGACATCTTCCTTGGAGGCTTTCCACAGCCTAATTCTACGTTTTGCACCTACAAATGTAGTGTTCCCTTTCATTGGAATGTTGTGCAGGTAATAGGACTATTAACAAAAAATGTAAAAAACATATTGTAGAGGAGCTGGCCTTTACGGTCTTTGTTGTTTTTGCAGACTGTAACTTGCTGCGCTTCATCACAACGAAAAGACCAACAGAGAACAAGCCACAACATCGGCAGGACAGGGGGTGTACAGAATGGTTTTCCCGAAATCAAAAAAAGGGCAATGCATAGCACGGCCATTAAAGACAGAGTCAACATATAGTAAGTAATACAATTTTTTTATTACAACCAACAAGTAAACAAACAAATTATAATATGTAATAAGTAATGCAAATAATATTCTATTTTTATTACAACCAACAAGTAAAAAAATAAATTGTAATATATTTTAAATATGTAAGAAGTAATAAAAAAATAAATTCTTACAGATTATGTTGATGAGCTACTGAAGCTCGTCTTTGATGAAGTTGTCATGGACCCCTCTCCATTTGTTGATGAACTGAAGTCAATCCCCATACCAAAGCCACTTTGTGCAGAGTATGACAGACCATCAAAGGATGAAGCAATTGCCCGCCGTGTTTCCAGATTCAGTCAAGAAGGGGTCGAAAGCCAGTATACTGACCAGCCGGATCTGGAAACGCCTGGCGTATCCGGGTTACAACGCAGCTTGGAATGACAACACGGACACTTCGACCTAAGTAGCCCCAGCACCAGCTGACAAAGCTGCGGTATGCAACATGGCGGAACTGTCTAAAAACTTAAAGACAAAACTTTACAGAAAGTTTACAGAATTTTAAAGTGTACAGAATTTAATTTTGTAAAAAAAAAATTTGGGAGAAACAATATTCAAATGTCTTCATTTACGTGTTCAAGTTATGCAATAAAAAATGTGTTATGATATTATATATATTTGATTATTTGTAGGGTTATCAAACTACACTTACTCCTCTGGGGTTCTACGCCTTATATGGCCATAGTCACATCTATAGATGTTTTGCAGTGTATAGGGATTTAGACAGTTAGGTTCAAAGCCTGGATGGTGCACCATGCATGTTGGTGGGACTGGAAGCTGGTTTATTCTTTTTACAACCTAAAGTGAAAAAAGATACGTCACCACAGAACAAGTAAAAGTGTGTGTGCTGTATACATATTATATATATATATAAATGTATGTACAATATTTTCACTTCACGTTATTATTGTTATTTTAATCTATTACATGTCATTTTTTTATTAAGCATTACATGTACTAGTGTCAAAGGCACGACAAGTATTGCATAAAAATAGATCAACACTAACTTACCTGTCGTACTTCCCTGCAGCAAAGATTTTCAGCCTCGCTTGGCATTTTGATACAGTGCCCACACATGCACCTAAAAAAATTGCCAATTAATTTGTCTGTTACTCACGTTACGACAGCAAAATGAATCCGATTACAGCACTTCACTTATCAGACATTATTACTCCGATTATGCATGTTCCATGGGCCTGAAGTGCCATAAACTACTGTACACTGACACTTACCATTGGGAAAGGTCCTGCTCCAGTCTTGTTTGTGATTGGGTTTCTGGTTCATCTGCATCTCTGGACATTTCCTCTTCGGACTCTGGATCGAATTGATAAGGCAAAATTGCTGCCATGTCTGTTCGGATACAATTTTCAACACTTGACAAGCCATAATCCATTAATGGTAATGGGCGTTCCGTTTCCGACAGTCTCTGCACAGAGTATACCAATCACAACTGACTGGGTCATCTGACCAATCAACGCAGATTAGCGTCGCGCAAAGGAGGGGTTTGGAAAATTAGTCGTTGAACCAATCATTTGGGAGTCGGTGAGCAAATCAGGTAAAAATAAATGCATATTATACGACAACAAAAGTGTTTTTTGTCATTGCATGCATGTAAAACTGTTGTTGGGGACTCCCAAAACAACATTAGGAACATTTTAAATGTCATAATGCCCTTTAAGAGAGAGGCCCAAATCACCAATTTTGCGTTGCAAAGGAAAGTGCTGTATTTTTATGCCTTAATTGTTTTCAGGTGTTTTTGTGTCTAAACGACTTAACGTTATTCAATTTGATCACGGATTGATCATAAAACCATCAAGTTCGTCACGCGGGAAACGGACTGCAATAACAGTTTGAGCAAAATGTATAACGTTATGTCTTATACAGTAAGTGCTTGTTTTTACAACTGATATGCTTGGATGTTATGGAAAGGAACCCTACAGAGATAACAGTTAACATTAGCCATTTTTGTTATCATAAGGTTCAAACCTAACATGTCAAATGCAGTAATTTTATCTCGCAGACCATCTTAAAACACATTGAATTAAAACTCGACAGAAACAAAAAACACCTACCTCGATTTGTCTTTCCACCGTTGCAACAATCACCAAGTCTGGTTTGGTCGAAATAAACCGTAAGGTAACGTTAATTCACGGAGTTAGATTTGAAAATGTCAGGACAAGCTGCGGGGTGAAAGAGCAGATCTAACTAATGGTTTTTTTTGCAACCATCGCTGGCTTCCACTGCACTGTCATTTCACATTAAAAGCTGTGTACACTATAGCGTAAAATCCTAAAACCTAATTATAAAAGTAAAAAATAACATACCAAATTTCCAGATATCCGCAGGGTAAGATATCCATCCAGTAAATGACCTGCTTGCAGTTGTGCTCTGATGTCAGGCAGGCGGCGCGCGCGCTCTCTTTACAGCAACCCTGTATTATTGCCTGGCATATTACAGCCAGGTTACAGCAACATTAAAATATACTGTAAAATGTTCCCGCCCAAACAAAATGACCCAGAATGCAATGCAAATTATGGTATTTTACTGTAGGTTTTTACAGTACTGTTCTGCTAAATCTACAGCGACATTTAGTGAACCATGTGAATGGGTTTTAGTGAGGATTACATTGACTAATCTTTGGACATCCCAGTTTGTGGCAAATTTGTAGTGATTAGGTTCTAATTTTTGATTAAGTTAAAATCCTGCCAGTGGATGGTGGAAGAGAACCCATTGCATTTTCTACTGGTAATAATCTAAGTTTAGATAAACTGAGTGAAAAGGAAGGGGGGTGAATGAAAAAGGGGCAGTGGTCTGGGGAAAGAGAAAGGTACATTCTGCTGTGCGCGATAATGAATGCTTTGTCAGGAAGAATCCATCAATGGTCACCAGGGGGAGGGAGACGTCAGGAAAAGTTATGGTTTGTTGGTTTTTTAACTCACGTGGTCTGCTATAGCGAAGTAATTCAGGAACAAAAACTGTCATGTTATTGTAGTTCATCTATTTGTAAAGCTGTCTGGTGGAATAGAGAGAAATATGCCGCTTGCGACACAATCCACAATAAATTTAGGCTGTTTTAAAGACAAGTTCTGCAACATTGCAGAGCTCAAAACGCATAAATACAGTCACACACCTATGCTCATACTGTGATCTGTCCGATTCATCATGTAGATCAGTTTTCTTTTTCTTATGTTTTCTCTGAAAAAGAGCATTTAGACATGGATATTACAAACCTGCACTGATCTTTTGCTCTCTATTTCTCTTAGTCATCTTCTGCATCTCTCTCGGTTTCTCATATTAACCTCTTTAGCTGTTGAAGCATAGGAACTCCTGACACTCCGCATCTTCACTACTGTCTGTAGACAAAGCTGTAACTGTCAGTCCTTCTCTCTCTCACTCAGTCTCTTCCTCTCCAGTAGCCCTAGGCTATCGTTCTTTATGTGTGTAGTAGTGTTAGCATTTGGAGAGCTCTCATCCCTTTAGCTGTTCTCTTGTTTAGCTAGCCTACTTTCTCTCACTATGTAAACCGAAGAAATTCTTCATGAAGTTCACAGGGGTCATTGGTGCTGTTTTGCCTGGGGAAGAAAAAGACGAAAGTAATAACACAGTGAAAATTTTCACTGCAGCTTTTCAGATTAGAGGGCAAATACATGGAGAGGAAAAGAAATCAAACCCTGGCAAGGCTGAGTCTGACCTGTCATGCCATAAGAATGTTCTGTTGACTTGTCTGTGTAGGTCTGGCCAGCGATGCGACGCTAACAAGAGAACGAACTGATCTCACTGTGAGAGGAGAGAGAAAAGAGAGAGAAATGTGGAGTAATTGTTCCAAGGAATGAAACTGATTCACACTCAGTGATGTGTGAAATGACACTGGCAGATGACATGGGCTGCAGTGTTGTTTCACAACATAAGAACACTGCACTATTTTAAAAGCGCTCATCAACACCATAACTGAGAGAAACAGCTTATTTTATGTTATCAGTAAAAAGCAAATTAGACTACCTACTGTGTCCGTTATTATAGTATGAGTTGATTTATAAAGATGAAGCGTAAAAAACTGTGGGTCTGTGTGAACATGATTAAAAGTGTGTGACCCTCATGTTTGTCTGAAAGATCTTGAGGCCATTTTAATAGCTTAAGTATTTATATAACATACTTAACATTCAGGTTGATACTTCATGGCTTGTCTTGATCTTATGAAACATGTTTATAAGCAAAATTACAGGTTGCTAACCTATTTTAACCTTCCTTCGTGAACAATGTAACCGTACATATCTTTGGGGTCTCAAAGACTGTAATGATTTTTACATCCTGTAATAGCGTTTTCAAATAACATTCACAACGTAGAGATGACAGTTAATTATTTTGATATATTTACCTCCAAACGAAAATTTTAATAAAATATCATATCAGTTACATTTCTGAAAATTGAGAACCCTTTGTGACTCGTTTGCAATTGCTCATCATTACCATCAAATGAAAGACTGCTGAAGAGCATGAGGACATGCAATAAATAAATACAGTTAAATCGATACAATACGGTAAACAGAAAGTTGACCATCCTGCTGCTCGCTCCTCTCCCTCCAGGCCGAACAATCAGATCACACGAAATAGAGCCGAAAACTGAAGTGTTCACCTGTGCACATGTAATAGTAGATAACCAACAAGAAATAACAACAAATAAATGCCACTGCCGTATTTATGATCTATTTATGTCCAAGTGTTAGTAACTGGGATTTTGCTGGTTCGTACCCTAAAGGAGCAATCACCATTGTGCCCTTGAGCAAGACACTTAACCCCAGGTTGCTTTGTTTAGACATTTCTGCTAAAATGACAAATTATTAATGCACAGGAGAGAGAGATTTATGCATAACCTTTATTTCATTGGAGAGAAAACAAAGATGGAAAGAGGAAGAAATGGAGAGACCAAGTGAATGTGTGTCCATGTGTAGGTGGGGAACACTTCTGCTGTGTGAAATTTCTATTGCCTCATGATTATTGAAGGTGTCATATCATACAAAATCTAATATTCTTTGATCTTTTGAGAGAAAATTGCTTAAAAATCTTGTTTTCAAAAATCAAAGCTTTCCCTGGTCAAAAAGAACTTCAGAGCAGCAAAACTCATTCTGAACTTTCACAACTTAAACAACTTTGCTCAGCAGCAAAAAACAGACTGTTTATTTCTAAAGGTTAGAGAGAAGGTGAAAATGAATGGTTTTGGCACAGAAATTTTTTATTATATATGAACCCCAGGGGGGAAATAAAAATATCTATGATATGACGACTTTAAATAACACTATTTTGTGTAAAGGGTAAAAAACAAAACAAAAACAGTGCAATATACATTAGTCATTATTCAAGGTGCCTTCGACCGTAAGTGGACTGCGAAGTGGACTTCACAGGGTATTTAGCCATCTTAAGTGAGATTCCAATCCGAAGGGAGTAAACATGTTCAGTTTGAAGGGCACTGCGAATGGCATAGGGAATAAGAGAACATCGATACATCACTTCACAGGAAGTGGAGAGGAAAAATCACCCAACTGTTATTATGCACCGTGTCACCAGTCAGAACTAATGGTGGAGCAGAGCCATGAAACAGTTTACATAATGGGTTTTGAGTATTCATAAATGTTGGCATTATTATACAAACTAGAGTATTTGTGAATGTTTATGGCGATGAATGTTACATTTACATATTCTATTGTATGAATAGGTATGACAAAGTAAAAGTTGCAAGAAGCTGCTGAGGTTCTGTCATTTTTTTTTTTACTTTACCCTCAGGAGTGTTTATTATGCAGCTGTGCAAGAAAGTGCATGAGATGAGACTGCTACAATTCTATTGTTAAGACCATGGATTAAGAACACGTATAGTTAACCAAATCAGAATTTATTTTCATATGAAAGTTACAGTACAGCTTCAAGTCAATTACTAGCTGCAATAGTCATACAAGTATATAATAAACATATAAGTTTGGATTGCATTACATTAGATACATAATGTGTGTTTTGTATATGTATTTGAAATTTGAAATTAAAGTAAATTACAATATTTATTTATGTTATATTATAATCTGTGTGACCCTGTCGTTGCCTTTCGTTGATGACGGTGTAGAGAGTTCCAAATGAACCATTATTGTCAGCGAAGTCAACTTCAACTGATAACCCATGTGTTAGGGAGTCGGGAGCAGTGAACACTGCATATGGACCCTATCAATCGAAACACACCTTTAGCGTGTAAATATACACTCACCAGCCACTTTATTAGGTACATCTGTTCAAGTGCTCCTTAACGCAAATATCAGCCAATCACATGACAGCAACTCAATGCATTTAGGCATGTAGACATGGTCAAGATGATCTGCTGAAGTAAAAAACTGAACAGAAATGGGAAGAAATGTAATTTAAGTGACTTTGAGCGTGGTATGTTTGTTGGTGCCAGACAGACTGGTCTGAGTATTTCAGAAACCACTGATCTGGGATTTTCACACACAACCATCTTTACAGAGAATGGTCAGAAAAAGATAAAAAAATCCAGTTCTGTAGGTGAAAATGCATGGTTGATGCTAGAGGTCAGAGTAGAATGGCAAGACTGATAGAAAGGCAACAGTAACTCAAATAAACAACTAAGAACTGGAAACTAAGCCTACAATTTACACAGGCTCACCAAAATTGGACAATAGAAGATTGGAAAACCGCTGTCTGGTCTTATGAGTCTCAATTTCTGTTGCAACATTCAGATGTTCAGAATTTGGCATAAACAACATGAAAGCATGGATCCATCCTGCCTTGTATCAACGGTTCATGCTGGTGGTGGTAGTGTAATGGTGTGGGGGTATTTTCTTGGCACGCTTTGGGCTCCTTGGTACCAATTGAGCATAATTTAAACAACCACAACCTACCTGAGTATTGTTGCTGACGTTGTCCATCTCTTTATGAACACAGTGACCATACCCATCTTCTGGTGGCTACTTCCAGCGTGATAACATGCCATGTTACAAAGTTCTCTTGAACATGACTTTGAGTTTACTACACTGGCCTCCACCGTCAACAGATCTCAATCCAACAGAGCATCTTTGGGATGTGGTGAATTGGGAGATTTGCATCATGGATGCGTAGCCCTCAAATCTGCAGCAACTGTGATGCTATCATGTAAATATGGACCAAAATATCTGAGGAATGTTTCCAGCACATTGTTCAATCCATGCCACAAAGATGTTCTGAAGGCAAAAGGGGGTCCAACATGGTACTAGTAAGGTGTACCGAATAAAGTGGCCGATGAGTGTATAATTTATATAGTGTGTTTGTGCATCTACAACAATATTAGCCAAGAGTCTGTCCATATAAAGAGAGAAAGAGAAATAGTGATCTGATTGTCTTCTGCTAATTCTTCAGGCTTCAGCTGACAGATGAAGAAAACATTTTATTTTGAGGAAGAGTCCTGCTATTGGGTGGAGTATAAATAATAGTGATTGGTAACTCCTACTAGTGACCTGTTAGAGTTTTCTACAATATAAATGTATCATGTTTTACAGAGAACAGCTTTGATCTCATCAGTGAAGCATGAGATGAGATTCAGATCAGTCTTATTATCAGTCTCTTCTGGAATCCCTACTGATTTCTGAGAGTGACTTTAAGAAAGTAGTTCACTCAAAAATAAAAGTTGTCATGATTTTTCTCACTCCTCACATTGTTCCAAACCTGTATAACTTACTTTTTTTTCTTCTGTGGAACACAAAATAGGATATTTTAATGATGACAAAATATTCATTTGTGGGTGACCAATCCCTTAAACACATACTGAATGCTAAGTCTGAACTCAATTTTGTGAGTTACAACATGTTTGGCAAACAACATGCCAATTTAGATAAAAAAAAGCTAATCCAGATTCCACTAATTACAAACTCTTTTGCTATAACACACACTTATATATAAACTAAACAAAGGCAGCTGTTCGGCTACAGGTATCCCATGAGGCTTTGCTACATTTTTATTTCTGTTGAAAATGAGTTGTAAAAGGAATTAAAAATGGAGGTTAATTAAGAGAAACCTTCTAATCAAAATCACTAATCTGAGTGACTTGAATGTACCACTATCTTGAGAGAAAGAGAGGATGCAAGGGAAGGAGTGTACAGCTTGATAGGGACGCAACTAAAGTTTGCAAGGCTTATCAAGTCGCTGACAGAGCTTTAATTTATTCTGTGCTGCCTAAATTGCTAAATGAAAGTAGCAGGAACAATACTATTTGAAAGTGACTTAGTACAAACTCAAGCTGAACAGTCATTGTGTGATAAAGTCTAAATTAAATATCTCATTAATGAAGACATTGCTATTCTGACCCTCAGTGCCTAAAGTCTGTGGGTAATGTTATTAAATTATCAAATGCACATATTGCATGACCGGTTGGTTTGAATCTCATCTAAATTGTGTTGTATAAGGAAAATCACTTTAAATCGTCTATAAAACATTGAAGTGGTCAAAATGTTGCTAAATCATTGTTTGCTTTTGATCTCCCAATATATCATAATGTTTGTGTGAGGTTTACTTTTAGGGGATTTTGTAGTTTAGCAAATACCGGTACCTTCACATCCTTTCTTAGTTGACCTCACTAATATAATTAAACCAGGGTGTGTGCAGTATGTGTTTGTAAATACATCGCTATACATTTGAGACAATGTTGTCCCCTGAAGTCATGTCAATGGAATTTCCCCATAAAACATGAAAATCCAACGTGTGTGTGTTTGTGTGAGAGAGAGAGAGAGAGAGAGAGAGAGAGAGAGAGAGAGAGAGAGAGAGAGAGAGAGAGAGAGAGAGAGAGAGAGAGAGAGAGAGAGAGAGAGAGAGAGAGAGAGAGAGTGGATCATGGTGTTTTAAGCATGCATTTGGCCGCAGGATATGTGTCTCACTGACTGTCAGTATTTATCTCTCTTAGATCAGGACTAAAATACACTGATATTATCAACTTCTGTCTGTGTGTGTGTTTGGAGTCTGATGTGATTTTAATCAGTGTGTTTGCTTTGGCGCTCATATTCTGTAAAAAGCACTCAAAAACTGTCATCAGATCAGAATCAGATTCATCCTCTGCAGTGATGCATGAGAACACAACAGGGACAATCATTTATGGAAAAAAAATATTCGAATCAATGATGTGAGTTTTGTGTGAATATGCGTCATAGTTTGAGTTTGTGGGGAAGTTTTGTGCCAAGGCTGACTTGACTTGCCTCACTCTTGCTTCTGCTTCCATGGGTATGCATGAATTTACATTTTACTCCATCTCACACTCTTGTTCTGACTTTCCCAATGTCCTCGATTTGTTCTCTCTTCAGTGTGTTAACTATGAAATATTGTTTGTATCTTGAATTTTATCTCTCAGTTTCTTTTAGTCCCCTAATTGACCCATAATCCCACTTTAATTAAGATCTGGGATTTTGTGGCAGCCTCAGTGCCCTTTTGTATCCAAACTCTAAGCTGATATGAAACCAGACCCTGGGGACGGTTCTGGTGTGAGAAGACATTTTAATGTTGACTATATAATAATGCAATTATTTGAGACAAAAAGCTTAGATCACAGTTCAAAATTCACATGCAACTATGGTGTTGTGTTCAAGGTGACATGAATGATTTATGAATCACACTGATGAACAGAACTGTTAAAAGGAATTTCATGGGGCAACCGAATAAAATCATAAATCTGGAGGTCTGTTTTGATCTACTCTGTTCTCCCCGAGCGCCACGTGCTTAGAATAGCTGATGTTCGTTGTTCTGACGGAAGCCTGTAGGGGGCACTAGAGTGTTTTTGGAATGAGGCTGATGCTGTTTGCTGTAGTTCAGTTGCTGAGCCAATTTATTAAGACAAGGAGAGGGAGAACGGGAGAGGGAGGGAGTAAATAAATGGAACTGCCCCCGTTGCTCCAAGCCAAACATCAAAGTAATCAAGGAAAACAAGCTTTTTTTTAATGGGATGGATCCAATTAGAATATTACTGCTCCATCGGATCCGTCCACTAGCAGAGAGATGGTTGCTCCTCACTGGCCTCCTCCATTAATGCTAATAACCTCTTCTTCATGTGCACAGCATACTGTACATGTGATGGGCAGAAGACTTCAATTTGAGCCAATTTGTTAAGTCAGACCCCACTTTTACTGTGTACTGTGATGATCAATCCCATTCAGACTGAAGAACTTTTAATTACAAATACCCCATTAGAGATATGCATTAGACATTGGTATATCATTAATATTTGGTCTGTTTGTTATCACGTCATCCTATCATGTTTAATTTGCCCTCAGGTTAAATTCAATTCAATCTATGTTGGTTATTAAATCAGTGAGACTCAAATACGTCATACATAGCAGCAGGGAATGATTCAGCCTTTTTCAGCTGTACTTTTACTCCCTCAATGACTGACTCACTCCTTCATTACTGCATTTACTCTCTGTTACTCATTTATTTGTTCTTTATCTTGTCATAGTGTTATTATTTCTGCTCGTTCTCATTCTATTGCTCTATTTCCTAATAGGTATGTGGTGAATGTCACAGTATAACTCGAATGATCCCAGTGGGACTCTACAGTCTTTAGGAAGCCAAAGATACTTGCTTTATTTCTATAACAGTTATAGCTGTTAATTTTATATTTGCGTTTCTTCTTTTGTCTTTGGAGAAAATTAAGTCTTACCTGAGAAATCCCTTTAACCCCTCTAAACTGAACTGTCAGTCAGACAAATAGGAAGTTAATTTGTCATGGACAAAAGTGAGTGCATGATTCAGCTGAGAGTCCTATGTATACCAGCAGGGATCATTCCTTATCTTGATGATTACTGGTTCTTGAACAACAGATAAGGAAGGGGTGTGTCTTTATATAGTATTTATACCTTTATGCTTTCCTGTAGCTCAAACAGTAGAGCGTTACCACTTGCAACGCCAAAGTCATGGGTTAAATTCCCAGGGAAAGCAAGAACTGATAATAATGTAAAATGTGTACCTTGAAATGCAATGTAAGTTGCTTTGGATAAAAGCGTCTGCCAAATGCGTAAATGCAAATGTAAAAAATATATATCTTTAATCAGATATTTAATTCCCTTTCAGAAGAATTGCCACACACTCACACTCATCGTTTGGTAAATGTAATGCCTTCTGCCATAGCCCTTCATGACTCTTTTAATTAACTACTCAATGTAGAGTACTTTCATCATTTCAGCAACCAACCGTTACATAAATCCAGAACTATGCAATGTCGTGTGTTTGACTATATGTGATGAATGTGTGTCAGTACCTCCTGGATTGCAATTCCCACTAAAATACTCAGGAACTCAGAAATACATTATTAACAAAAACAGACATGTTGTACCCTGTTAAAACAAAATAAATGTCTAATACTGAATCTGTGAGAAAATCATAATGTGAGGTCTTTTCTGTGCAAAACTGGAAGGTTAAATTTCCAAATGGTGTAACCTGGCAACAGAGTGCCTCTATCTGACTGAATTATGGGCCATTTGATTGCATCTCATCATCACACTCTTTTCTGCCCTGTTTTAATTCAGCATCTGCCATTTTACTATAATTTCCTGAATCACCACTATTGACCCATTTAGGACCTGGATAGCAGACTAAAGGAGGTTACTGCAAAAATATATGTTGTCAGTCACAGTTTTTAGAAATCCGATTCTGCACAGGCTGTATGGTTGTGAACCACCTATTTTTACATTTAAAAGACCATGAACTGTCATCTAACACTCATGCTAAGTTAATACTGTACATTAACTTACTGCACATTTTAATGATGCCTAAATTCACTTGTAGCATTTAAAACAATATTTGTTTGTATGTTTTATCTTTTGAATAAATAGTATATATGTTATATATCAGTTATTAATTGATAATAATTTTAACAATGGCAGATAACTGATATATATATATATATATATATATATATATATATATATATATATATATATATATATATATATATATATATATATATATATATATATATATAAATATTCATTTATCAGTATTTGGCAGTAATTTTAACATCTGTGTGCATGCATACATCATTATAAATGTTAGGCCTCATTACAATATTTCTGACAGACATTTCACACCATACAAGCACACCCAGTTTATTCACTAAATAAACTATTCACCATCATGTTATAGCTTTAAATGTGTTATAACTTTAAATGCTCTTTGAAAAGCTATTGAAACAGTTCTTAAGTCATAGTGATAACTATGTCTGCAAAACCTGCAACAGAGAAAATTTGTCATAACTACTGATGAAGGTGATTCAGATCACAGGGGTCTTTCCAACATTGTGTCTGACACTGGGGAAATTACACCTCTTTCATCATCACTTTAAGAACTCTTCACAGCTGAGAAGGTAGGCTGATGTGACTTAACATAATTTGAATAATGCCATTCATAGAAATACTCAGATTGATGAATTATTAATAAGGTCGGGAACAACAGCATATCCAAGCACTGTCTTTCTTTTCTTTTCTTTTCTTTTCTTTTCTTTTCTGTTCTATCTCTTCTTTTTTCTGTTTCTTTTTGTTTTTATGTTTTTTCTCTTTACTAATAGTTGTGACTCTCAGTACCGATATTAGGCTACTTATTTTATTCATATGAACTTAAGCATTTGATACAACATAACTGTAAATAATCTTGTCATATTTGCCTTATTTAATCTCTTTCCTTTTCAGATGTAGTATTGAGATTAGTTGGTATTCAGGAAAGTTTTAGATTGAAGTTTTTAGAAGCCTAAATCAATAATTTAAGCTGTGTAAAGGAGATTCGCTGGGTTGCATTTTGCATGTGATCTGTGTTGTTAATAATTTATTCAGTCATGAAGGGTACTATCTGTTAAAGTAAATACAAGATACGGCTCTGCGAGTGTGATCGAAGAATTCATATTTTGCTTGTAGGAACATCAGTATATTTCTGACTCTGTAGCAGCAGGGGTGAAACCATCACAGCTTTCACACCGATCCAAAAATCTGCACCAAAGTGGAGGCTAAATATCCATATCAGAGGGGAAAGGCAATCAAAATATTTGTCTCGTTCTGTTACACTGAACAGCCACATTTTAAAAACACCATGAAATATCCCTCTCAGCTGAACACTGGGAAAAATTCCCAATGATGCACATTTCTCAACATATGTTAAGTTTAAGCAGGAGCGGATTTTGTGGTTTAGGGGCCCTAGGAAAGGAAGATTTTGTCCTTCTCAAACCAACTTATTTACCTGGGTTTACTTTGTAGCCTACAGTGTGCACAGAAGTGTACTCAAGCCCCTGCCGTTTTTCAAAATGAATCAAAAGTGCCCCTCTGAAACAAATATCAATGTAATATTGTGATCAATAAAACAAAATGCATTTGATTATAATTAACATGACAACGTGTAGGCCTACAAAACTATAGCCTAAATTCACGTTTATTTTTACGTAGGCTATCTGTCAGTCTAAGGCGTTGTTGCCATAACGCGTAGCGTGACTTGCGTGTCTTGCTTCGGACTTGACTGACGGGGTCAGTCTCTGTTTTCGAGGGTCTAAAACTCCGGAGTAGTGTGCACAGCAGCCGTAACCGTAGCAAAAGTAGCAAAAATAAGTAGAAAGTGCACTAGTGTAATTAAATGTAGGTATTCCACAGTCTGCTCGGGAACAGATGCCCTCGAGCCAAATATGGTTCTTTCAGTGAGTAGGCCTATATGGCTCGACAGCAGGAAAAAAATAAACCAAACAATTTTTTTACTTTTTTACTTTTATTAAAGGTAGTGTGTCGATTCAATAAAAAATCCACATATCACATATTGTAAAATATTTCATAATTAATTGATGCCTGTTTGTCATGTGCACTGACCAATCTTCATCTGGGCACAAGAAGTTCAAATTTCATTGGACAATGTGAAATGGAGCGGTAATTTTCCGCTCATTCATAAATCGTTTGAAAATTACATGGACAGACAAATTTACATTTAGGAAGCAGTCTGAATCTGCGTCATTGTAACAATGGATGTTAATTGACTACAAAGCACTGCACAAAACCAGCACCAAAAGAATTAAAGCAACACCATGGAACTTTTCCTCTGTGGTCGCCCTACAGGTTGGAATTGTCCATTACCGCCTGTTATAAATAATTTAGCCTATACCGCAGCCTACTGTCGCACACAGGCTTGCTGTTTATCCAGCATCGGCTTTGGAACGAACGATGTCCACAGACAAGGTAGAGTATGATGCATGATTTTATGAAAGTATGATGTTTTATGTCTCATTCGAACTACAGAAACGCGACCCAATCTGGCAATCTTACATAGTGTGGTTATAGCAGGCTGAGGGGTCAGGCGGTGAGGTGGCGGCCATCTTGGCTGAGGGCTCAGACGGCAGCCATCTTGGCTTAGGGCGTGAAGAAGCCTTGGGGTCTGGTGGAAAGTTGCCCCGATCCAGAAAAGGACCCTTAGGGTCTCGCCGTCTAGAGAGCTGGTGGCGGCAAAACACATAAAGCGATTTACAAAATAAAAAAGGTTAGGGCTCTCCTCCTAAGCCAGGTTGATTATTCTTCCCCTATCGTCCATATTGGGCGGTCCGATCTTCTGTCAAGGTGTGGTGCAGGCAGAAGACAGGAGGAGAGAGACAGCTCTCAGATGTAATCAAAAATATCTTAATTTGTGTTCCGAAGATAAACGAAAGTCTTACGAGGTTGGAACAACATGAGGGTGAGTAATTACTGATTACTGAGATTTTTCATTTTTGGGTGAACTAACCCTTTAATGGCAAGTAGCCTAGTATTCAAGTCACTTATTTAGCCTATATATATTGATCCACCGTTTACCATTTGATCAAACTATCATAGTTGATTACATTAAGCCCTGGCGCCACCTACAGGTGTATTTTGTAAAGTGTAGGCTGACAACAACACGCGAAATGGTGACGTGAAAGGACTTTATTATTTTAAAATTTTTGATAATTATGCAGCAATAGTATATAATAGTAAAGTACTACTGGTCAAAAAATTGGACACATTACTACTTTTTATGTTTTTTAAATAAGTACCTTATGTGCACCAAACCTGCATTTATTTGATCAAAAATACAGAATTTTTTTTTTTTTACAATTTAAAAGAATGGTTTTCTATTGTAATGTACTTTATAATAAAATTTATATCCTGATTTATTATCAATGTTTAAAACAGTTCTGCTGCTTAATGTTTTTTTGGAACCTGTGATACTTTTTTCAGGAATCATTGATGAATAAAAAGTTAAAAAGAACAGCAATTTAATTAAAATAGAAATTATTTACTATCACTTTTTATCCTTTTAGCAAATATTTGCTGAATAAAAGTATTAATTTCTTTCAAAGAAAGAAAGAAAGAAAGAAAAAGAATGACCCCAAACTTTTGATTGGTATATTGGTACAAAAGATTTCTATTAAATAAATGCTGTTCTTTTTTAACTCAGAATCCTGAAAAAAGTATAAAATGTTCTAAGTATATTAAAATAGAAAAC
Source organism: Phoxinus phoxinus (assembly GCF_949152265.1). Classification (NCBI taxonomy): domain Eukaryota; kingdom Metazoa; phylum Chordata; class Actinopteri; order Cypriniformes; family Leuciscidae; genus Phoxinus; species Phoxinus phoxinus. Next base: position 31,553,404 of record NC_136877.1, on the reverse strand, counting down.
CACTATTTTAAATTGTAGTCATATAATATTTCACAATATAATTGTTTGTTTTCTGTATTTTAGACCAAATAAATGCTTAGTGAGCATAAGAGACTTCTTTCAAAAACATTAAAAAAATGAATATTTCCAAACCTATGACAGGTACTTTATATGCCCTTTTTTTTACATTTGAGCCCCTGCCCGGAGGAACTCTCTGCACGTTCCTGCATATTGGCCGATATAATTGTTTGAAAACATTTATCAATTTTTTTTATTTTTTTTTTTGTACATGCTCATTGTCATATTTAAAAGACATTTGTTGTCATTTAACACTCTTAAAGTTAATCGGTAACACTTTACAATAAGGGTGCACTAATAAGCATTAATTCATGTTTAACTAATGCACAGATAATACCGAATTAATGAATTACTAATGATTATCTAAGCTATTCATTAATGATTGCCTCATTAGCAACTAATGAAGAGTCTGTCTGGTTAATATATTAGTTCATATATGAATTGTTATTAATTAAATATGTAAGTGTGTATTAATTCCATACTACCTTATTTTATTAACTAATAGTGTTAATTAATTTGTCACATTGGAGTGGGAATAATGCTAAGAAAGAGAGAGAACGATAATTTGAGAAAAGTCTCTTTTGTATGTAATGTGTTACAAAACTGTTTGGTTGCTAACATGCTACAAGATCTCTTTTTTATTCCACAGAAAAAAAGAACTTCATACATGGTTGGTGAGTAAATGATGAGATAATTATTATCACTTTTGGCTGAATTATTTCTTGAAATATAATCTTGGATGTTCACTTTTTATATTGTACTTTATAAAATTTTGAAATTCACTTGTAGGTATTAAAAATTGTTGTTGGTTTTTTTTTTTTTTTTTGCTTCGTTTCTAATGAAATAGAATAGAATTTTAGCCATGTATCGATATTTTGGCCATAACATGAAAGTAATTATCAGCTTATCAATACTGCAGGATTTTTTATAGCAGCGCATTAACTATATGTTAAATACAAAGGATTTATGAATAAATATGTATAAATATAATATAAAAATAAATATAAATAAAACATGAATATAATGCAAGAAATATAAGCATAAGCAATTATCCAATATTGACTTTTACTGATAAATACTGTAGAAAATAAATATGTTATTTCAGCTAATAACTGATCTGAAAGTAAATATATTAAATGTTTTACTCAGGTTTGAGTCTTATATGTAGTTTACGTGGGGTGATTAGCCCTTCACTCTCATGTAATGGGGGGGGGGGGGGGGGGGGGGGGCAGACACAGTCTCTTCACTACACAAGTATACGCTGAGATAACACTACCAATTAATCTGTGGTTTCCTGACATTCAGCCTTCAAAGCTGAGAGGCAGGAGCTTTTATTCCAAAACATCAAAGACTATTATTTTTTCTTTTCTCTCTTCAAATCAACATCTAGCCCCAGGATCTAGCACCATCCCCCTCTCCACCCCTCCCTTATGCTGCGAGGAGCAGGGGTTTGACTCAGATCATAACACAAGCAGCAATGGAAGCCTAAGACAACAAGAGGAGCTGTTGCTCACACAGCAGATATGTCAAATTGTTTATTGTCTTTCCTTTAACTCTCCCTCCCTCTTCATTCTCACAGCCCTCGTCAATCTCACTGTCTTTACTGAAGCTGGTTATTGTGAAACAGCAGCAGCAGTATATGTGTGTGTGTGTGTGTGTCATGTTTCTGCTGCTGTTTCACAATAATATAAAACAAAAAAACACCAGAGCTCTCTCTCTCTCTCTGGATGGAGGATATGCAGGCTGTGTGCGCTATGAGATTTAAAAATGTATGATCCACATGCACAATTGGGAAACATATTTTAAATATAAGAGCTCCTGTTCCCAACTGAGATGGAGAGCTGTGTCTACTCTATGAAAGAGAGAGAAATGTGTTATATAATGGGCAAGGAGAACACATTTTCCCAGAGCACCGAAAGCAATATTTCTTTCACATTATTGATTACATGCACACGACACAACACATTATAAGAACCTTTAAATTCCATCATCCAAAGCGGTCTTGCATTCTGGACTGACCGCTTCCTTGTTTCTTCCTTTTGAATATTTTTGCTATATATCTCTGCTCTATTCCATCCATTTATACTGCAAAACAACTTTGCATAAATATAATGGCCTAAATAATAATAGTAAATTGTTTGATTCTTCTTATTATTGTTATTAAAATAGTTATTGATTGTCATTATTAAATATTCATATTACATATCCTGCATATTCTATTTACTTTTTTTTTTTTTACTAATTTCGTTTTAAAAAGTAAAAAAAAAAAACTAAATCAATTATTGAAGAAATAAATAATTAAAATCATTTCTAGCAATAGTTAATAAACATACATCTATAATTTTCTGCCATATTATTGTAATAGAAGACTTGTGACCCTGTCTACATCTCTCAAAATCTCGAAATCACTGCAAAACTGGCTCAGCATCAAAGCCTGTAAATTTTCTCCCTGTGTTTTTGTTTGATCTAGGCTGAATCGGGTTGCAGATGTTGAAGGCTCGCATGGCTTATTAAAGCATTGTACAGACAGAATTAGAGATGTTACAGGGTTTGTGTTGTAGCTGGACTACAAGATCATGTCGATACACCATTCTTCATTGGTTTGCTTCTAAACCTCATCTTACAGCATTTTAAGCTGAGCTGGCAGGCTTATCAAAGACAGGCTTCGGGGTTGGTACAGTAGGGATGGGAAGTCAATAGATCAACAGCTTAACTTGCTCTTGTTGGAGTTACACTGAACTTTGTTTCCTGTTTGGTTGCTGGAATTTTTGAAAATGTATTTCAGACACTTGAGTGCAGACCAATATACTGATACACTGATCACAGGGCTGATACTGAACTGTTAGACGTTGACCGATTGCTTGTGTCACAGGTGCAATATGCAAGATTTTTCGATTAAAATATTAAAAAACCACGAAAACAACTTGTGTACTTACATTATTCCAAATGCTTCCAAAAATGTTTAAATCCAGAGAAATCAGCTATTTTAACCAGTGTAATGGCCCGTGTCATTGCTTCGCCTGTCAGTGACGTCATATCCGTGCTACCCTTGATTTCCGTGTCTCGTAACAAGTGTCTCATACCAGCCACCGAGCGAACGCACAGAGTAACTGTCACATGGGTGGTTGCTGGCAAACAGACGAGGAAGACGAATATAATCCAACACAAAGTTTATTAACAATAATCCAACAGAAGGTCGATTGGGAAGCAACACATACTTAACATAGATGACAACCAGACAATGAACAGAACACAGGCAGGAGCTTAAATACACATAGATGATGACAAAACAATGAACAGCTGTGATGATTGTGTATGTGTCTGTGGCGAAGCGGAGCGGTACAGGATTTCAATAAGTTACTTTGCTTATGGTGATAATTGTCGACTACGCCACCCTGAATAAATCAGGGAATATCTAAGTAACCCAGCGGTTAGCATTAGGTCACACAGGTTCGTGTGTGTCAGGGAGGTTAGAGACAAGAGTACACATAATTACAAAAAGGTCTTTTATTGACATACAAAAATAGTTAAAAACAGTATCTTCTTTTAAAACAAAGGCGCACAGCGCTCAATGCACAAATGTCAAGGCACAAAAACAGGTGCTCACAAGGGGGCAATATGAGTGGCACACACCGACATAGTCCTCTACCCACGAGGGTAGGAGGAGTTTGTCAAACAAAAAGTAAAACAAACCAAAACCAGGCTGAGCTTACCGGCGGAAGGACCACTTAATGGCTTTTCCAAAAGCGTAATTCTACTCACACACACACGTCACCGTGCACTTGGATCATACACGCAAGCACTCCAAAAGGTGTCACTCACTGCAACACTACCACCACCACAAATGCACTCGGGGGTCCTCCCGCCTGGTCACCTCAGTTCCTGGGAGAAACAAGATAAACAGCTGAATTTGTTTATCCAAAAAAATATAATAATCAAGGTCCACAACAACACACAACAGTAGTTACAGAAACAAAATCTAAACAATAAACACAGCTGACCAAAAGAAAGAGAAAAAGAATCACAGTAGATAGAGCTGGTGCAGCACACACACACACATACACGCGCGTGTGCACACACACACTGGTTCTCGTACTAATAACAGTCAATTATTATTATTAATCAACTTTTCTAATCACACAAAAAAACGAAAGGAAGTAGAAGTAGACGGTATAATCCTGTGCCCTTATGAATTCCCGCCGGCACGATCAGCGCGACACGGAGGGACACTGGTTATCCAGGTGGACTCAAGTTCGTAGAAACACGGAAGAACGAGAGGGAGATTGTGCAGAGAACCAGCACAATGGTCCGGAGGACGAAAGGGAGGACCTGCGCCTCACGAACGCCTTAAAGAGAAGCAGCGGGATGTTAGTGCCTCTCTTTCCACTACAACCTTACAAACATCTTACATGACACTTACCAAAAGACGACATTACCCCACATGAAATCCCCACAGGCTACTATTTACCGCGATCATCACAACCACCGATTAACTGGGGTACAGGAAGCAACGCATTAACAGTGACATAGCGACTCAGTATACCACACGCCATCATAACCACCACTCAATACAGGGACAGTTTACATACCTGAAGGGTGGGCAAACACCTATTCTGAGCTGATGAAAATGCACCGTCAGACAAGTGCTTAAATGAAACGCTACAATTAAAAAGATAACATATCAGTGGCGTTCTAAACACATGATTTAAACCACCCGCTACCAGCACATACCTGAGGCGATAGTGGATGACGCAGGAGGGGGAGGACAAGACATGACGCATCTCAGAGTACAGCCAACCAGCGTTAAATAGACCGTACTCTTTCCTGATAGGACACCAGGACTGTCAGTCACTTACCTAATTCTGCCACAATCCACCCCTGCCTTTTGTATCGTCGCCCCGACGATAAGAGCCTAACCATACTCAAATCGTCTACCGGGAACAATGGATGGGCATCATCGTTCCTAAAATCGGCTACAGAGAACAATGGGTGGGCATCATCGAACTCAAACCATTTCTAAAATCAGTTACAGAGAACAATGGATAGGCATCATCGAACTCACAATCATATACACAGAGAACAATGGATGGGCATCATCGAACTCACAATCATATACACAGAGAACAATGGATGGGCATCATCGAACTCGACTCAGCTACAGAGAACAATGGATGGGCATCATCGAACTCACAATCATCTACACAGAGAACAATGGATGGGCATCATCGAACTCGACTTAGCTACAGAGAACAATGGATGGGCATCATCGTTCCTAAAATCATCTACACAGAGAACAATGGATGGGCATCATCGAACTCACAATCATCTACACAGAGAACAATGGATGGGCATCATCGAACTCACAATCATCTACACAGAGAACAATGGATGGGCATCATCGAACTCACAATCATCTACACAGAGAACAATGGATAGGCATCATCGAACTCGACTCAGCTACAGAGAACAATGGATGGGCATCATCGTTCCTAAAAATCATTAAAACCCCTGTCTGTGGGTGCCCCTGTATCCCGTGCTGGAGGCCATCAGCAAACAAAACTGAGTGGCCCCGAGCACGCATACGCCCAGGCGTTCCTCCCCACTCCCTGCGAATTGCCCCACTGCGGATATCCAACTTATCTGGGTCCCCCCTCTCGTCCTCCAACCGATACCGAACCTCCCCCTCAGCCTTAATTTTTCGTTATCCGCTTTTAACTGTGCTACCAATTCTCTCAATTCACCTTCCATAGCGGCAAACCATACAAATCACTTACCACTACGGAAGTAACTCTCAGAGGGTAACACCTATCCTTTGCGACAGGACCACCACCGTCTACTTCCTGCCACAGACACAAAGAGAAGAAAAGAAAAGCAAAAGCAAAAATCCCCCCCCCCAAAAAAACTTTTTTTTTTTTTTCAATCACGTCTCTGCCTTACACAACTGACACACAACCCTGCCGACTACGCCAAATGTGGCGAAGCGGAGCGGTACAGGATTTCAATAAGTTACTTTGCTTATGGTGATAATTGTCGACTACGCCACCCTGAATAAATCAGGGAATATCTAAGTAACCCAGCGGTTAGCATTAGGTCACACAGGTTCGTGTGTGTCAGGGAGGTTAGAGACAAGAGTACACATAATTACAAAAAGGTCTTTTATTGACATACAAAAATAGTTAAAAACAGTATCTTCTTTTAAAACAAAGGCGCACAGCGCTCAATGCACAAATGTCAAGGCACAAAAACAGGTGCTCACAAGGGGGCAATATGAGTGGCACACACCGACATAGTCCTCTACCCACGAGGGTAGGAGGAGTTTGTCAAACAAAAAGTAAAACAAACCAAAACCAGGCTGAGCTTACCGGCGGAAGGACCACTTAATGGCTTTTCCAAAAGCGTAATTCTACTCACACACACACGTCACCGTGCACTTGGATCATACACGCAAGCACTCCAAAAGGTGTCACTCACTGCAACACTACCACCACCACAAATGCACTCGGGGGTCCTCCCGCCTGGTCACCTCAGTTCCTGGGAGAAACAAGATAAACAGCTGAATTTGTTTATCCAAAAAAATATAATAATCAAGGTCCACAACAACACACAACAGTAGTTACAGAAACAAAATCTAAACAATAAACACAGCTGACCAAAAGAAAGAGAAAAAGAATCACAGTAGATAGAGCTGGTGCAGCACACACACACACATACACGCGCGTGTGCACACACACACTGGTTCTCGTACTAATAACAGTCAATTATTATTATTAATCAACTTTTCTAATCACACAAAAAAACGAAAGGAAGTAGAAGTAGACGGTATAATCCTGTGCCCTTATGAATTCCCGCCGGCACGATCAGCGCGACACGGAGGGACACTGGTTATCCAGGTGGACTCAAGTTCGTAGAAACACGGAAGAACGAGAGGGAGATTGTGCAGAGAACCAGCACAATGGTCCGGAGGACGAAAGGGAGGACCTGCGCCTCACGAACGCCTTAAAGAGAAGCAGCGGGATGTTAGTGCCTCTCTTTCCACTACAACCTTACAAACATCTTACATGACACTTACCAAAAGACGACATTACCCCACATGAAATCCCCACAGGCTACTATTTACCGCGATCATCACAACCACCGATTAACTGGGGTACAGGAAGCAACGCATTAACAGTGACATAGCGACTCAGTATACCACACGCCATCATAACCACCACTCAATACAGGGACAGTTTACATACCTGAAGGGTGGGCAAACACCTATTCTGAGCTGATGAAAATGCACCGTCAGACAAGTGCTTAAATGAAACGCTACAATTAAAAAGATAACATATCAGTGGCGTTCTAAACACATGATTTAAACCACCCGCTACCAGCACATACCTGAGGCGATAGTGGATGACGCAGGAGGGGGAGGACAAGACATGACGCATCTCAGAGTACAGCCAACCAGCGTTAAATAGACCGTACTCTTTCCTGATAGGACACCAGGACTGTCAGTCACTTACCTAATTCTGCCACATGTCCATGGTGACAGATGAGTGGCGGCAATTAGGAAGACAGAAATGAGGACAAAGTAAAAGTCCTAAAACTGAATACAACGGAACAGAATGGTGACAGTAACGTTATAACATGACGTTCAACACACTCAAACGTATTTTTAATATGATTGTTTTGACCAAATAAAACAGTGCTGCGCTACACCACAATTTTAATTAGTCAAATAAAGTGACCTGTATGAATAGTAATTCAGCCCTTGTGGCTGTTTATTTAGAATGAAATAAAATAATATCAAGCGTAGCGTTAGTTCTGGCTGGTCACGTTAGTCAAGCTCGCATCAGCTGACTCTCAGCTGATCGACGTCTACCTATAGGAATACGACGCCTATCACTGTATACATTTGGGGTGGAACCATGCCGAATCGGTACGGGAGTCACGGTTCGGTGCACAAATTTACACGGAGAATACACGGTATAAAAATAAATAAAACTTGCGTGCAAATTAATTAATGTAATGCGGAACTATTGTTAGAAACGCGGGTTCTGTAGCCCTGCAATTGCAGTGACCAACTGTGGCATATAAGTATAATTAAAGTCCGGCCCCGCCCTGCTTTATGCCACAGTAACGTTAATTTAAAAAAACCTGAAAAGGGAATGAGATGTTGCGTTGAGATGCTGTGTGAACGCCTCTGCGTGATTGCGTCATGAAGCACATATACAATCAGTCCAATGGCGTGACGGAACGTAATGTGACGTCATCGACCAGGAAACTATAAAGTATACCTGGAACAGACAGCCACTAGCTTCTGATAGGCTTAAACAAGTCGCTCACAGGCATGCAGGGAGTGTGACAGGGCGATGCAGCATCTCCTTCAGGGAACCAGGGTTACAGACGTAACCTGAGACCTTCCCTTTCAAGGGTACTCGAGCTGCGTCGAGACGCTGTGGGAACACTATACCCACGACGCCATAGTAACAAGTGCCTGTCCGTGTGAAATCTCTGTGTACACCAAGATGAAAGCACCTGTGCCCCTGGAGTCGTGCCGAGGTCAAGGTCATAAAACCTCACTAATGTGTGCGGCGAGGTAACATCCCGCCACATCACAAACATATTGGAGGGAAACTCCTGACGATAATGTTTTAGAAGCAGCCATACTCCTAGTCTCTTGGTCTTTCTCCCCAAGTATACACCACTTAAAGGGATGTGGTAAGCAGCTATGGCCGCCATGTACACCTTTAGTGTGGAGGGGGATAGACATGCTAAGAAACGCTCCTGCATGAACTACAGTACTGCACTCACTAGGCAGATAACTGGGTCCAGCTGGTGCTCTCCGCACCAGGAAGTGAAAAAAAATCCACTTCAAGGCGTAGAGTTTCCTCGTGGAGGGAGCTCTGGAGTGAAGGATGGTCTGAACAACCTCGGTTGAGAGACCTAAACTTATGAGCTGGGCCCCCTCAGAGACCAAGCCCAAAGTTTCCACAATTCTGGGCGGGGGTGAAAGATCAACCTGCTCACCTGAGAGAAAGGTTCCCCTAAGTAGAATCTCCAGTAGAGAGCCGTTGAGGAGAGACACTAGGTCCGAGAACCATACAAGGGCCTGCCAAAATGGGGCTATTAACAGAAGCCGGGCCCCGACGAACTCTCTCCAGAACTCCCGGGAGCAGAGCGATTGGGGGAAATGCGTACAGTCGTGACCTCGACCCAGTCTACACCATAGCGTCCAGCCCCAGAGGAGCTGGCTGACTGAGCGAGAACCACAGTGGACAGTGTGTCGTCTGTTAAGATGTGGACAGGTCTACTTCCACTCAACCAAGTCTCCATTCCCCGGGCTTCGGTCCCTGCCTCGATAGGATGCCTGCTCCCTGATATAAAAATCCAGGGATGTAAATTGCCTTTAGAGAGAGCAAATTACCTTGGGCCCACAGGAGGATCTGGCGAGCCAGTTTGCATAAGTGCCGTGACCTCAGACCTCCCTGATGGTTGATGTAAGAGACCAGCGATGTGTTTTCCATGCGGACAAGCACATGATGGTTTGGGAGGAAGAGCTTGAAACAAGAAAAAAGAGCTCCATCATTTCTAGCTGATTTATGTGCCAAGAAAGTAGATGGTCCTGCCACAGACCTTGCGCCGAGCTACCACTCATGATCGCCCCCCAACCTCTCATGATGGCCCCCTACCTGTGAAGGAAGCATCTGTTGTTAGCAATACGCGGCGACAAGAAGCCCCCAACACTGGGCCTTGGGCGAGGAACTAAGGTTTCTTCCACATGACTAAGGCATCGCCACGTGACCTTGATCATGCAAAACGGATTTCCCCTCAGAGAAACCCCCTTGGTTCCAAGCCTCCACTGCAGGGGTCTCATGCACAGGAGGCCAAAAGTTATTACGTTGGATGCAGTTGCCATGAGACCCAACAGTCTCTGAAACTGTTTCACAGTGAGTGACTGGCCTAGTTTTACCCCATTTATGGCCGAGCCACGCCTAGACCTTCTTCTGGTCCTTTGAGCTGGAAGGAGCACACTCTTTCTGGTGCTGAGCCTCAGCCCCTACTTTCTCATGTGAGACATAACGACATCTCGATGCCGAACCGCCATCTGCTCGTATTGAGCTAAAATCAACCAGTCGTCAATGTAATTCAACACGCGAATGCCCTGGAGTCTCAGTTGAGTCAGAGCTGCCATCCACACATTTTGTGAAAGTGCGCGGTGATAAACCTAGGCTAAAGGGAAGAACACGATATTGGTACACTTCTCCCCCGAAAGCGAACCTCAGGAACTTCCTGTGATGAGGATGGATGGCTACATGGAAGTACGCGTCCTTCAAATCTATTGTGACAAACCAGTCCTAGGACTGAATCTGTGACACGATCTGAGTGTAAGCCTCCATCCTTCTTTGGAATATTGAAGTAATGGCTGTAAATCCCTGACTCGCTGCTGGGATGAGGAACCCTTTTACAGAAGAGTCTGTACTTCTTGCTCCATAACCAGAGCCTGCTCGGGGTCCACCAACATAGGAAGTAGAGATGCGCGGTTGGTGGTTACAGCCGTGGATAAACCGCGGATCGGGCGGATGACGTGACGAAAAATTTAATTTTAATTAAATTTGGGCGGGTGGCGGGCGGTTGAACTAATCAAATGAGATGTATACATTGTTAAATATTGTTATCTGACTATACCTACATCCAAAAAAAGAAAATAGGGGAATGATATTATATGCGCTTCATGAGGCACACGCGCGCGGTCTCTTGCTTTCTCTCTCCCTCTCTGCCATGCACGCGCTACGCGGTTTGGAGCACAGTCTCTGTCTCGCGGGCGCGCTCGCTCTAGATTCCGGGATATTTTAACTAATTCGCGGGCATCAGTGAGCCGCTATCAATATGCGGGAGACTCCCGGAACTTCCGGGAGACTTGGGATGTCTGCATTTCTATACTGAAATAATATCGGCATTATAATTATTGATTTTTCATTAGGCTATTTTTTGGTGCTCCCTCAGCTCTTGGTGCCCTACGCACAGCGCGTGATGCGCGTGGTGGGAGCGGCGGCGCTGTCCTATAGTCGTCACCCTGACATGACGTGTGTGCGTAGAGTTAGAGTTTGCCTATAATGTAAATGACATATTTTATTCGAGCTTTCTATCTATTTTCTAAAAAACATAAGAAATAGCAGCATGTTGAAATTATGTGCCAAAATGCGTTTTCTATTAGGCTACAATGAAAATATTGTACAGTACCCTATCAGATAAGGTCAGGTTTGCCGAAGTGCGTTTAATTTAGGCTATTTATTTATTTTTGTCCCTGTGCGCCGATCGGAGAAGGAGTTCACTGCTGATATTCCGAGGTAAGAGCTTTCTAGTCTCGCGGCTGTCATCAGCAGCGCCTTGCATCGCCCAATCAGCGGATGGCGGGCGGGTGCGGTTTTGAAAATTGGTCAAAAACGTTGGTGCGGATGGATGGCGGACGGATGATGAGTTTTGTGATGCGGTTGCGGATGAAATAATAGCCCATCCGTGCATCTCTAATAGGAAGGACCCCTAGAAATCTAGGCGGACGATCACCGAACTGAATTCTTTAACCCTTTTTTATTGTGAGCAGGACCCAACAAGATATATTTTGCAGGAAGGATCTTTGGGGAATGCAGACACCTCGGCGTCCTGAAGCGGCGAACCGGCAAGGAAAAACCAAACTGACTGTTCTACGACTCTCCTCTGAGGATCGTCGGGGAACGCTGACACCTCTGTGCCCTGAAGCGGCGAACCGGCAGAGAACAACTGAACTGGCAGGACACCCCCTAGAGGGTACTGAAATGAAACAGGCACCATGTAATGAGGAGTCTGATGGCCTCTGCGTCAGGACTTCTTCTTAGTCGAAGCCTTCTTCAAGATAATGACTGTCCTCAGATCTGTCTTATCCCAAGACGACTATGGCTAAGACTACTAAAGGAACCAGCCTCTCGAGACTGGTCTCTAGTATAGCTTGAGAAGCCAATCCAGTGTCCTGAAACGGATGACCGGCAGGAAACAACCGAACTGACCCCTCTTAAACCCTCCTTCTGCGAGTCAGACACTGAGACTAGAACTCGCTGGAGACCGCTGCGCCCCAAAGCACACAAGATTGTGGAGTTGGCAGAATGGCCCCTGAGGCCACCGAAGGGAGAGGTGCACCGTATAATGAGGTGTTATCCATTTCCCCCAGGGAATTCACAATTTATTTCCTCAGAATTAAATGACTCTTCAAAGATCAGACGACAATAAATTAAATTTTCTCAAAAAATAAATGCAGCCAAATATCAACCAGACAAGTAAAAACGGTCTGGATGAAAGGCTGAATAGTATATTAATACAGACATCTAACTCCTCAAAGATCAGATGAGTACATATTTAATTTTCTAAAAAATTAAACGCAGCCAAATATCAACTAGACAAGTAACGCTCTAGGTGAAAGGCGTAATCTACGCGCTGCCTCGGTACAATAATCTTTATTGACTTTCTTCCCTCGAGAAGAAAGCAAACGGGAGCAGAGCCAAAAGGGAGGAGCAAACCACAGACACAATGGGAGTTGTGTCAAGCCTCGGAGAGGCATTTATTAATAGAAATAAACATAAAATGTCCAAAAATGGAGAAAAAAATGTGTTAAAATAAAAGGGGATCAGGTTCCTCGTTGTGCCAGGGAATCGTGAAGGACGGGTAGTGAAGAGATGGGATGGGTCCAGGTCAGGGGGCGGTGTCCGGTGGTCGCACGTGCTCTCTGGTCAGAGGCACGAAGGGCGGCGGCTTCAGCATCGCGGTTATGAACATCTTCATGATGGATGTCATGAACATCTTCATGATGGATGAAGATTTCCTCTTCATCCATGATAACTTGAGGAGAATAGCAGCCCGGCATCCTAGCCTGTCAGCGGCATGATTCAACGCATGATTCTCCATTCGGACCGCGGGTCCGGCGACTCACAACTCCGTCGGTGCGGGAATCCCTCCGTACTCCCTTCCTGGACCCACGAGGACACAGGTGTGCATGCACAGGGAAGAGACCATTCTCTCGAGGAGAGACGCGCTCAGCATTTAACAGCGGCGGTGATGAGGCTTCATATTCTCCTCTTCAGCGCCCCTCCTCTCCAAGAATCACACGCACTCCAGTCGGGAACCTGGCGAAGGGCGGCAAATTAAGGGACGTGGTGGCGCTAATTACAAGGGACTTACAAGGTAGTCCATCTGTCACAATACGTGCTTCATGAGGCAATCACGCAGAGGCGTTCCCACAGCATCTCGACGCAGCTCGAGTTCCCTTGTAAGGGAACTCTAATACATTAGCTCATTCATGAACACAATTTCTGCCTAAATCCCATCGGATTGCTTTCCATCGGCTGTGGAGGTGAAGACGACAACTCCCATGATTCTACGCTCATCTGCGTGGTCATCAAACGACACATTAGTTATTGTTTCGAATAAGAGACCTCTAGCGGCGAAACTTACATACTGTGCCATTAACATCTTTAAACCCTAATGTTCCACAGACATGGGGGACAACTGATGAGATTGAACATGATTACCGAAAGACCAAAACCTGCATATTCCCACCAATCAGAAGGTCAACTATTGATAATCTCTCTCGCAACCTTTCAGATGTGCATCAGCAATGTCAGACACAGGATGGTGACCTATGACATGAGGTGAAAAGGCTCAGGCGATCGTACAGCTTTGTGATCCATAATGCATAAACATGTCATACAAATTCGGAAAATGCATAAACGCCATCTTTACTAACCAGAAAATATCAAATATTTTTTTTTTATAGAGACAGGCTGAATTAAGCAGACAAATCAATACATAAAAGGACTGATTATGAAAAAGTATTTGTATTTGTACTTAGCACTTAGTTTTTAGTTTTACTTATGAGCATTGGTCTATACTATATTGTAACATTGGCTCAAGGAAAAAGGAGGCAGGAACCAGCGAACATTCAACAAAAAACTTTAATCACAAAATAAACAAATAACAAAACAAAAGTAAAGTGTCACCACTGCCACATAAACTAAAACAAAAACACCAACATAAATGTTATATTATATTAATAACCATGACATTTGCAACTGCAACTATTCCATTTTGAACACTATCTCCCTATCTATTCCACATTTAGTATTCTAGTCTTGAAGCTAATAACCCCCTCATAAGCCTCAAAGGGCAAAAACTCTAGCACTATATGTTCTGATTAAATCTGATGACAAACTACTCTAAGTCATATTGAAGACTAGTGGATGTTTGACATTTTTGGCTAAGGTCAAGCTTTGCTCTTTCTCTCTTATAACACAGAGATTCTTTCTTGTTAGGCAAATTGTTCTGTGCCCAGGTTTCTGCCCGCTAATGGTGGGGGTCACCCAAAGAACATCATGTTGTACTCTGTGTGAATACAAATGCGCTTCTATTGTGCTCTTAAAGGGGCAGGTCGCTTATTCTGTGGCAGTGGGGCTAATTAAGGGAATGGCCATTAACCTATCCAGCACTAAAATTTGATTATAGACACACATACATACACTCAAAAGAATGTAGGCACCGTTTTTTCATTTCCGTGTCCTTTGTAAACCTGAATTGTGATGCTAAGCATGAGACTGTTTATGTGTGTGTGTGTGTGTGTGTGTGTGTGTGTGTGTGTGTGTGTGTGTGTGTGTGTGTGTGTGTGTGTGTGTGTGCGCGTGTGTGTGTGTGTGTGTGTGTGTGTGTGTGTGTGTGTGTGTGTGTGTGTGTGTGTGTGTGTGTGTGTGTGTGTGTGTGTGTGTGTGTGTGTGTGTGTGTGAGCGTGTGTGCATGCCTGTGTGTGTGTGTGAGTGAGTGAGTGGTGGGAGTTGTCTGTAAAGACAGATGACGTGATTGTGGTATCACTGTTCTTTTGTATCATCTCTCCAGGGCATTTACAGCCCCTCAGCATGTCTAAACCTGTTTATTAAACTAATATTATACACAGTAAATCATAATGACGATTGAATTGAAGTGTATATGTTAGCTATGACACAGGTACTTGTGATACTGTACATATTATGTGAATGGATAAATACACACACCAGTTTATTTGAGCAATCGCATTATTTTACCATATTGGACACCTTAATTGTACTTTACTACTGAAGTATCTTCTTTCTCTTCTAATGTAGCCCCATGCCGTTGTACATAAACTCTATAACATTGTGTGAGAGCTGAAAGTCGCACTGTGAATGGGAATGCTGAAGGTTCGTGTATGGAAGGTTTCCAATGATAACCTTGTAGTTTATAAAGAACAATTAGTCTCTTTTGACTTAATTACAGTTGATTGATGCAAATAGAAGGAGGCACAGAAAAAAAGAAAGGTGCGCTAAACCTTGAGAGTGAAGAAAAGACGGGGAAAAGAAAAAAGACAAAAGACATTTAAATGCCTGACTATCACCATGACTACAAACTCATGTTCCCTGCAGTTTTTCTACAGTCAGTCATTAAATAAATGTCATTAGCTCATGTCATTTCAAGCCTTAATTTAATTTATGCAGTTAAAATATAAAATATGATGATGCCTGAAAATGAACATAGCTACTTGGTAGTTGTGTTGCATTCACTCTATCATAAAATAACCAAGCACACAAATTAAGCATGATTGCAATTATAATTTAAATATACAATATTCACAATTACTTTGAGTTCAATTGGAACCATTTTGTTGGTGCAGTAAAAATAGACAAAGCAGAATCAACTGTTGTCTCTTTGCTATAAACAGCAGTGTTTCATTCAAGCAGGGATACATTCACTTGTTTAGTTTCTGAATGACTCAGTGTTTTTGAATTGTCAATCGCATAAATGATTCAGTGACTCACTTATAAAGACAGTCACTTTCGCCACCTGTTGGTGTGTCAAAAAAAAAAAAAAAAGAGACTACGACAGATAATGAAAATCTCAAGCGTTAAGGCTTTACATTTTTCTCTCACCTTCAGTTTCCTTTTAAAGACAGCAGAACTTACGGTATTATAGAAGACCATCAAATGTTTACCTCTTAGGAACACAAACCCTTAATCAGACAAGTGTACCCGCAGGCTGCTTCAACCTGCCTCCCTCTATCAGAGAGCTGTATCCTACACAACACATAATATGATGAAATGTGTTTAATATTGTTTGTACACATCTCAAAGATGGCAAGGGGCCTTTCCACTGCGGCTGTATCCAGAAGAATTCACGGCTCAGCTTCTACTGACAGTAATATTAAGTGCGGCAGCTGTGGCAATATGGAATATAAATGAGCTTATTTTACACTGCAGAGTCGTAGAAAGCGACGCACAGACTTCTTACTCTGCAATAAATCATTCGTATTCAGACAGCTGTGTGCTCTTAGGGCATTGTTTAATACTATCTGCATTGGTGGAAGGAGAGTAAATTGGTTTACATTGCACAAAAAATGTGCTGTAGATGAACACAGCGACGTGATGGAGAGAAATGCAATACATTTGACTTATTAACAATAATGAACTTGAGAATTGGAAAACACGTGTGCTGACAAGGGACTTATGATAAAGAAAATGCAGTGAGAGAGATTGAAGGAGAGAGAGAGAGAGAGAGAGAGAGAGAGAGAGAGAGAGAGAGGGGGGGGGGGTGTTAAAGGAAGAGGAAGATGGGGGGTTGGTGAGAGTGAGCGAGGGGAGTTAGAGAAGAATGGAAAAAATGGGGTGTAATGAAAGAGGGGAGAAATCCCAGGCAAGCAGTAAATGGTCAAGTGTGATTTTTCTGGAATGGCATTCTGGTCCCTTCTTGGTACCTCAATAAAATAACACTGAAATACAATCTACATGCCAGAGGTTCTTTGAGCTACGAGAGAATAATTTCTTTAAGCAATAGAAGGCAGTGGATAAAAAGTCAATTTTGGGGAGCTTTTCTTTCCTCTCTGAATACTGTTGTTGCATGAAGAGGAATAATGAAACCGTTTTGACTCTCTCCATTTATAGTTGCATGCTTATAGGTGTGTATTATATGCATTTGTGATAGTGTTGAGTTTGCATAATTAAACTGTTAAACTGTAGCACAATAAAGTTAACATTAGTTAATAATGAATTAGGTATCATGATTTTTTCCCTAAGGTTAACGTTAATTTATTGTTCAGTTGTTAATGAATTGTTCGTAATACATTGATGTTAATTCATACAACTTGAAATGTTAAACATGAATTTATTAATGCATGTTGTAAAATTATTTATTGTTAGTTAAAGAAACCCAATGCATAATGTAGAAAAATTTAACCTGGTTGTGAAGTGTTACCAGATTTGGTTCAATTGCAGATGTGTAATGTTCCTGTAACTCAGCTGTGAATTTGATTCCCAAAGAAAGCATGTTGCTTGAATGCATTGCGTGGCACTTTGGATAGAAACGTATATAAAAAATGCATAAATGTAAAAGGAACAGTTCCCCCAAAACTGAACATTATATCATCATTTACATACTTGCATACATGATTTACATATTTACCCTCATGTTGTTTCAAACCTGTGTGATTGTGGAACACAAAAGAAGATATTTTGAAGTATGTTGGTAACCAAATAGCTTTGATTGCCATTGACTTATATTGGATGAAAAAAAAAACAGGAAAGACATGAGGGTGAATAAATAATGACAGATTGTGTGTGTGTGTGTGTGTGTGTGTGTGTGTGTGTGTGTGTGTGTGTGTGTGTGTGTGTGTGTGTGTGTGTGTGTGTGTGTGTGTGTGTGTGTGTGTGTGTGTGTGTGTGTGTGTGTGTGTGTGTGTGTGTGTGTGTGTGTGTGTGTGTGTGTGTGAACTTTCTTTAAGATAATAATCTCAAATCTTTGTTTTGACCTAATGGAAGTGAAGTAAAAAATTAAGACAACCTATTTCCCTCAGCTATGGGCTGTCTTATCTGCTGTAGCTAGTTAAACATGAACATCTGTGTGTACTCTCTCTCTATGGCCCATTTGCAGTTATATGGATGGGACTTTAAAAAGTAGATTTTGTTAAGTGTGTCTGTTTGGCCGTTAAATACAGTAGTATCTGAATTCTCAGGGTACAATTTGGCTGTATAGACAATATTTTATTAGAACAGAACAATATTCAGCTAATGAAACTATAAGACAAATGTTATAATGCAGCTGACTAGATATCACTCTGTTGGTCCTGATCTAAAACACAATTAACACTACAGTACATTCAGTATTCAGTGTGGAGTTCAGAGTGTATTAGTTAGAGGTTACGGAACACAATCCCAAATTTCATTTTGGGATTTTCAAGTAAGCTATTTCTATTTATTAAGAGACAAATTCATGGAAAGGTTGTTTTTGTAAGACTTGTAATGAAGAGTTTAAAAATAATAATGAGTCTCAAGTGTGGTCTTTTTATATAAGAATAAAACATACTGTAAATACCACTGTAACACTCACTAAAAAGAAAGAGGTGGAGAAAGAGAGAGAGAGAAAAAAATCACATCTCACAGAAGTGTGAGATTAAATTTGCACCATCAGACATGTGTGATATAGAAGTTGGCATAAAAGTAACTGTTTCCCTGAGGAGAGGGAGCCAATATCATTAAGATTTACACAGCAGGGTGCTGTGGCTCACCTCTCCTCTCCCTAAGAGTATACGCTGCTGTAAATAAGATCTGTTTAAAACAGAAAAACCACGTTTAGAAGAGACGGGAGAATGAATTCTGTATTACAAGTGGAAATGTGCTAATTTTTACAGAAGCTGTAGGGAGAATGTTAAACAGAAGTGACAACTTATGTTCAAACATAAAGGATTTCATTTCTAAAGGTCTTTTTAAAAGTGGATTTTAACCTTCAAGTCCGGGTCACCAACAAAAACAAATAAACGTTTAGTTTAGATGACAGTCAATTTGCATGAACTATTAAAGGGATAGTTCATAGAAAAAAAGATTGTGTCATTAACTAACCCTCGTGTCATTCCAAACCTGTATGACTTTTGCTTCTGCAGAACACAAAGGAAAAATATTTAGAAAAATTGTGTTCATATAAATGTCAACGGGCTTCAATACAACATTAGACCCCATTGCCTTTTATTGTATGTGGGAATTTTTTTTATTTTGTGTTCATACAGGTTTTGAATTACATAAAGGTAAGTAAATGATAACAGAATAAAAAAATTTGGTGAACTATCCCTTTAACAATGTATATTATGTATAACATAATGAGAGATCATTTTTTGAAGCTCATTGGCTAGTAATATTATTAAAAATGGTAAAATACAAACAATGCCTTATGAAAAGAATGAGATTTGTTTCAGAAACTTTATCCTGTATTGTACTATTCACAGAGGCAATACTAATTAAATCTTTATATAAGGGCAGATTTCTATGAAAGATCAATATAAAAATTGTTTAATCTCTCAAACAAAGGAAACCGTCATTGCAGCTGGAAGCTATAACTCGTTGCAAAGAAATAAGACTGTTAATTTAGCCAGCAATAAAAACCAAAGGGCTTAGAGAAACGGATTTTTTCCAGGACATTAATCATGAAAATTTAATGGATATCAAATATTTAATATAGTGGAATGTACAACTTGTATTACTATGGCTCTCCTCAAATCGATCATGTCGGGAAAATCCATAATTAAAATTATGCTAGCGGGAGCAAATCATTAACATTCGGCTTTTCTCTTTCCTCTGGAAGAATGAAATGTACGAGCGCCTGCTGATGTATAGCCTATTACAGAAAAGGATAAATGATTACTCTCCTTATAAAAATGACTACTTAATTATATTGGAGTTATTGAAAGTGTGTAATATATCTTGAGATACTGAGTTCAACATTCGCTATAAAAAAAGTTAATTATGGTTGGGAGCTGGTAACAATGTTCTTACCTACCAAATTCAATTTTGTTACTAAAAGGAGTAGCCATAGCATATCTGAAAACCCCAGTGTTTGTGTTGGTTTGCATTTTAAACTTGTGCTATACGCAAGAACATTTCTAAAGTAATTAATTTGTCAAATTGTTAAAGGGCTGATAAATTAGGAACATTTTGAAATGATCTAGCCTTCACTTAGTCTTAATATTTCATGTAACCACTTCATCTTCCTGTATGCAGTATATGGTTTAGCCTCTTATAAGTGAAACATCAAAAAGTATGTTTCAGCATTTCACTGCTGTATATTTATTACATGATGTGGGAAAGAGCACAAGAGCATGAAAGGAAAAGCAAGGTTCAGTTACCCTGGGGAGATTCTTCCATTCTCTGCTCTTATGGCCTGACACAAGGGGCACCAGATGCTCCAGGTGCACCCTAGGAAGGTATATAAGCAGCTGGCACGCTGATACCAGTGTACTGCACAAAGAACCAATGTTTATTTATATATTGGTGGTGGTATTGGGCAGGGAATAAGATAATGTGCATTCATTTGATTAAAAAACATTTTAGTTGTAATATATTTCAAAATATTAATTTATGTGAAGACAAATCTTCAGCAGTCATTATTAGTGTCACATTATCTTTCTGAAATCATTCTATTATGCTGATTTGGTGAATAAACAAAGTTTAAAACAGTGCTGATTTACTTTTTCAGTTCTGTTTCTTTTTTTTCATGGATTCTTTCAAAAGAACAGCATAGAACATATAGAAATATTTTGAACATTATACATTTTTGCTGAATAAAACAATTAATCTCTTATAAAAAATAAATAAATAACTGACACTTTTGAAAGGTAGGAAATTATTTAGGAAATATGATATATTATATGTCCTGGAACTGCCTTCTGGATATGTTTGATATATTGAGTATTTAGCTAAGAAGTGCAGGGACCAAGCAAGCCCAGAGCCAGTTATAGCTCTTTATTTGCACTGTGAAGTACACACATGCATCAACCAACCTACCCAACCCTTTCAAATTATTATTAAATAACACCTGATCTATAAGCTATAAGATGTCCTTTGTTTCAAGTTCAGTAAAGATCATATTTCATGTCATTTGTTTCAGAGAGATGAATATTTGAGAGCATTATTTGACTATGAATGAAGTTCATTGACTTTCAAGAAAACTAGCAAGTAAGGGAGAGCGAGGGATGTTGCTAGTATATCTTTAAACACCAGCAATGGCTGTGTGTACCCATGGGTCATCTCAATATAGAGGTGGTTTACTTTAAAAATTCCTATTCAGCATTTCTCCTGCTTTGATGCAGTTCTGATAAGAACCATAGCACTTCAAATGGACTCCAAGGGAGAAGCATTCCAGGGCCATTTTGTTCTTATGTGACTGATTTAAGTACTTTTTAAGTACTATTTAAGTACTGATTTAAGACAGATCAGTACTTTTAATAATATGTTATACACTGTTGTGTGCGAGTGTGTCTTGTTTAAAGTTCTAAAACATTGAAACAGTTTCGGTACTTAGGTTAAGGTCAAGAAAGGTTAAGGTTAGGACAAGTTTTTGTGTGTGCAAAAGCATCAGTACATTCATTGCAAGAACAGATTACATATTTCTTTTGCTCTCTACTTTTTATATTTACCTTACAATTAAAATTTAAAGACATCACAGCTGGTAATAGTAAGATAATCAAGACATACTGAACATCTGTATTGAGGTGTCTGTGCACATAAGTATCAGTTGTGTATATTCTATTGATACATCTGTGGCAATGCCATAAGACAAATTGCAAAGCATTTGGGTCTATTTATCAGGTTTCCAGAACCGATATCATATCCATCTGTTCCAACACCACAACTTTTGTTATGTATGTATAAGGAGGGAGTTTTGCCTGTTTTCCAAACCAGATGTAAAACATTAATTTATGACATGACATCACAGCAACATTATAATATATTGAGACAACATCAGAGGATCTTTCAGTTCTTAAGAAGCCAGTTCTGTTAATTCAATCCTTAGGAATCCAGTTTCCCAGAACACTAGCTAAATTAACAGGCTTATTTCTTTGAAATGAGTTATACAGTAGTTTTATCTGCACTGATGGTTGACTTTTTTGAGAAATTTTATATTGATATTTCATATCTCAACTTTTATATGACGTATTGTTGCATGGTATACCGATACTAGTACCTTGTTGTTAAAAAAAACATTTTCCTAATTTTATTAGTACCAATACTTTAAGAATGACAATGTTTTATTAATAGCTCCTTTTCCTGAGTTGCAGGCTGATGTGTGACAACAGTGTATGCACTGTGTTTCTTCTCCCTGCAGACATACTATGTGCCAAACTTTTACTTCTCATATACGCTGCATGCATGCATCTATGCAGCTCAGTTAAGTTACTATTCTTGCATGCCATCAGTTGTGTGTTATGTCCAGTAAAGGTTGGTTTAAAGCACCTAATTAATGACATGTGACAATTTTCCATGACCTAATCTAAATTAAGAACTATTTATGGTTAATAAGTTGTTAACAAAGCATTATCTAACTCTTTACATACAGTGTGAGCTAGTTAAACAATAATACTTTGTTAATTACAGTGACAATGAATGAAGAACTGCACTATTTGCATATAGTATTAATGTATTAACTACAGTGTATAAACTATTAATTAACTATAAACTAATAGTTTTCAAATGATTTATAAGTGCTTTGTTACTGTATTATTATAAAGTGTTGCCCAATATTTTATGTTTACCTTATGCTCCCCGTGAAGTGAGAGAAGAAAGTTTTCTCGTAGCCAAACATGAACACCCTTCTATCAATGATAAAATGAATAAATCAGGTGTCGTACAGAGTTGAATGGAATGTGTGTTTTCTTGTTGTCTGTGTTGTGTCCTGTGGATAATCACTCCATTACTGGCACCTGGAGATCTGTAAATCTGTTCCTCTCTCTCTCTCTCTCTCTCTCTCTCTCTCTCTCTCTCTCTCTCTCTCTCTCTCTCTCTCTCTCTCTCTCTCTCTCTCTCTCTCTCTCTCTCTCTCTCTACAGCTCATGCAGTAATGTACAGCTGTGTGTAATTGATGACATATTTTGGCTGGCTTAGATGATCTAATTAGGGTTGTAATCTTCCATACAGTGTGTGCATGAATCATATAAACGCTATATTTATGATGGTGATTAGAGCTTGAGAAAATGGCATTATTTTCTCTCCTATGAACCTTTCTTACTGTCACTAGTTAAATTTCATTGTTACCCCCTCAAAAAACAAAAAAAGCATCTCTGTTGACAAAAGCATCTCATTGTATGTGTCATCAGAGAATAACGCAAAATGCTCATTTCAAACCTTACGCCCCAGACCAGCGAGCTAACTCACACAATGTAGGCCATGGAACTGTAATTGCTCTATAAAACAAAAGTAATACTCAATAAAGCAGAAAACACAACAGCCATTTACTGCATAAAACTGAATGATTACTGTCAGGATAGCAGGTAAACATGCCGTTACTTTTCAGTGTACAGTCCCAGTGGCAGTGTAACAGGTCTGGGCTCATAAGATAAAAAGCTCCTGGCTATTTATTAATGTGAGCAGATAAATTAAAGTACAGAGATGCTATTCAATAAAACATAATTACGTGTTAAATGTTCACAGTGGAGGTGCCTGTAAGGCTAATGTAAGGATTTGAAGTGAATTCTACATGCTTCTTTGGTTTGTTTTGTGTGTTTCTCTCTCTCTCTCTCTCTCTCTCTCTCTCTCTCTCTCTCTCTCTCTCTCTCTCTCTCTCTCTCTCTCTACAGCTCATGCAGTAATGTACAGCTGTGTGTAATTGATGACATATTTTGGCATATTATCTCTCTCTCTCTCTCTCTCTCTCTCTCTCTCTCTCTCTCTCTCTCTCTCTCATTTTTAATAAAACATTGTTTTTTATGTTGTTTATGCTATTTGAATTATGAGGATTCATGTAATGTCATACTTTTGTCAACCTTTAGAGCTCACAAACCACGTTTAAGTTGTAATACCAGTGTAATACACATGTCATTATACAAATTTGTGTCCTCAATCCTCATAAATCACATAAACAAGAGCACGCACACAAACACACACACACACACACACACACACATAATGGTTGTGTTCTTCTGACATCTATCTACATTGAACTCCTGGCATGATGCAGAGACCTGAGAGGTAATTAAGTTTGAGATGTTGTTCTCTCTCGGCACAGCTGACTCTGTGAGAGAATAACAAGCCAGCACAACAGTCGCCTCTAACTTATGGTCTGTCTTCTCACATTCAGAAAGAACCATGATTCAGCCTGTCAGGAGGACCGATGCTGAGAT
The DNA here is from genome assembly GCF_949152265.1 of Phoxinus phoxinus. Lineage (NCBI taxonomy): Eukaryota > Metazoa > Chordata > Actinopteri > Cypriniformes > Leuciscidae > Phoxinus > Phoxinus phoxinus. Next base: position 31,529,181 of record NC_136877.1, on the reverse strand, counting down.
TTCATCTTGCTTGAATGCTTGAGGTTTTGAGAGAAAAAAGATTTTTAGCAAATGTTGTAATTGTTAATGATTTAGAGCCTTGGGTTATTGCGGATTATCTAGACATTATGTAAATAATAATAATAATATTTTAGGCATTTCGCAATCATCACAAATTTCCCCATCAGCATTTCAGAGCAAACCCAGCTGGTGCAGAGAATTGCAACATACACAGCTCTGTTCATGAGCTCTTTGCTTCTGTTGCTAATGTAGGCTACACCATGTTTAGTCCGTGTGTCACCATGTGTCTGTGCAGAAATCATGCTTGTTATTAGGTTCTAAAAAAGCTTAAAATTTACTTCCAACTTCATCTCAAATTGAATTGCTGCTTTAAGTTTTTTTCAGGTCACTTTAAATACAATTACTGATGAATAATTTAATGCTAAAAGTCTGAAAATTAAAAAAATAATAATTTTGGTAATGAGACATTGTGTTAAATGGAATTCATCGACTGGCCGCTAGAGACAGGCTCTGAAAGTGTGTCAATTCCATATTTGTTCAAATGCCCAACTTTACAACAGAAAAAAAAATGTGTTTACAGCCTGGAAAAAAAATAGCTTTTGCTCTACATGCACGTATATATATATATATATATATATATATATATATATATATATATATATATATATAGCTAAAAAAGAATGGACTTATGAAAAGTGAGTTTTAGAGTGAGTTTTCTAAGAAAAGATCAGGAGAAATGCCAAGCAAGTGTCTCAGAGCTGGCAAAAGCAGTTAAGAGTGACTGTTTCATCTCACACAGTAAGATGAAACATGCAGAAGTGAAATGCATTGTTGTTGTTCACATAGAAACTACAGTACCTAAAGCACAAGAAAATCGTTTGGTCTTTTAAGGCCCATATTAACAAAAGGTGTAGTCTGACTATCACCAGACCAAGCTCAATCTTTTAAAAGTCTGGGGAGTCTGCTCTGTATTTCTACTACACAAGAGGCGTGATCAACGGGCATAGTTCAAATGACTCTGTACGCAATTGGATAGTCGTTCAACCAATCAGACGCGAAAACTCCAGTTTGTACAAAACGTCCCATCCTGCTGCATTGCAGACTTCCTGGATCGGAGCCCCTGAAAGGAGGGCTCTTAGAGGACGCCATGCCTCTGGTCGAATGAGCCCTCACGGCCAAAGGTGAAGGCAAACTGCGCACCTGGTAGGCCATCGATATAGCTTGAAACAAAGTTGCTAATGGTCTGACCTCCGCCATGAAGAGGACCTCTGAATATATAATCTAAGAGCTCTGACAGAGCAGAGCAGATGAAGTCTTTCCTCATCCGCCGTCGCTTGAGGTGGAGGCCGTCGCCTAGGATGTAAGATGGCTTTAATGTTGCCTGGAGCAAACTCCAGGCACCCATTGGATATAGAGAGCGCCTGAAGAAGTAATGGCCGACAAAAAAGCCACCTTTAGGGAAATGTTCTTGGCCTCAGCCGACTCCAGAGGTTCGAAGGGGGCCTCGGCCAGCCCTTCGAGAACCACCGCCAGGTCCCATGTACGGTCCCAAACCTGGTATGAGCCGCAGGTCTCATCCTCCAAGCCCCACAGAGGAAACCAGAGGCCCATCACCCAGAGGAGTGTGGAAAGCTGCAATGGCAGCCACGTACATCTTGAGTGTGGACGGGGTAAGACCAGCCGAGAAGCGGTCTTGGAGGAACTCCAGCACTGAAGCCACTGGGCAGTTAACTGGGTCCACCTCACACTCTCTACACCATTTAGTGAAAACATTCCACTTTAGGCCGTACAATTTCCTTGTGGAGGGATCTCTAGAGCTGAGTATGGTCTCCACTACTCCTGCTGACAGGCCAGCCTCTCGGTACTGTGCCCACTCAGGGGCCAGACCCACAGTTTCCATAACTCCGGCCGAGGGTGAAATATTGAGCCCTCTGCCTGTGTCAGCAGGTCCCTCCTGATGGGAATCTCCATCCAGGAGCAATATTATGTCGGAGAACCATACTCGGGCCGGCCGCAACGGGGCTACCAACAGTAGACTGATCCCGTCGCGACGAACCCTCTCTAGAACTCCCGGGACAGAGCGATCGAGGGAAATGCGTACAGACGCAGCCTCGGCCACGTCTGCACCATGGCATCCAACCCCAACGGGGCTGGATGTGTGAGGTAAAACCACAGTGGACAGTGGGTCGTCTCTCGAGACGCAAATATATCCACTTCCACTGGGCTGAACCTCTGACATATTGACTCCACCACCTTGGGCCTCTGCCCCTGCCTCGACAGGATGTCTGCTCCCTGATTCTGATTCCCCGGGATGTATGTTGCTCTGATACCCCTTTTCCACCGAGGCAGAGCTGGTGCTGGTTCGGAGCCAGAGCCTAGTTTCAAATCGGTTCTTTGTTTTTCGACCACCAAAGCACCAGCTCCGAACCAGTAAAAGTGGTTCTTTAGTAGCACCAAAACATTGCTGGGCTAGAAGTAAGAACCGCTTGCGTCAGGGGCTGGGGGCGGGGTTACCGTGACCAACAAGACGAAAAGAAACTTGTGACCGCCATTTTTGAAATAACAGCTAACCGAGCTAATAGCAGCTCGATTGTAATCTCCGTCTATGCAAGTTACGGCGAGCTGCACGAACGCGTTGGATTCGCCGTGTTTGGATGCCGATGTAGGTTCGGTCAGTAGAACCAACTCCGAACCGGCTCTAGCTCTAGCTCTGAACCAGCACCTGGTTCTTGCTGGTGGAAAAGGGGTATCTGAAAGTGTTTGACAGTGATGGCTTGGCCTAGCTTTATCCTGGTCACCGTGGCGAGGATGGACTCGATCCGTGCAGGAGACAATTGTGCCCGCATCGTGACCGAGTCCCACACCACTCCCAGGAACGTGGTTCTCTGGGTTGGTGCCAACACGCTTTTCTTCGTGTTGAGTCTCAACCCCAGGCTCTGGATGTGGGTAAGAATGACATCTCGATGCCAAACTGCCAGCTCTTGTGACTGGGCCAGAATTAGCCAGTCATCGATATAGTTGAGCACACTGATGCCCTGAAGCCTCAGTGGTGCTAGAGCTGCATCCATGCATTTGGTAAATGTGTGAGGGGAGAGAGCAAGGCCAAACGGAAGAATCCGATATTGGTACACTTCGCCCCCGAAAGCGAACCTCAGGAACTTTCTGTGAGATGGAAGGATGGAAATGTGGAAGTATGTGTCCTTCAGATCTATTGTGACAAACCAATCCTCGTATTTAATTTGGTTCACGATGATGGGAATGGTGAGCGTCTTGAACCTGAACCTCTTTAGAGACCGGTTCAAGTGCCTGAGATCTATTATTGGACGCAACCCCCCATTCTTCTTGGGAATTATGAAGTAGCGGCTGTAAAACCCGGACTCCCTGTCTGACGGAGGAATAAGTTCTATAAGCCTCCTTTACCAGCAGGGAGTTTACTTCCTGTTCCAATACCCAACCCTGCTCCGGGTTGACTCCAGTCCAGACCACCCCGTTGAATCTTGGTGGGCGGAAACCAACCTTGGTGGGCGGAGCGGCGAAGGAAGGTATTGTTTGCAGGCTGCAGACTGTTTCTTCGCCTCCTGAAAGACTCGGGAGAATAAATACTGTGACAATTAACATTTATTAAGAGCTCAGCAAGCAATCAAGTTCTTTGGCGTAGGCCCCGTCCGTAGCTTGCAATCCTACGGTTCGGACTCTGCATATCCTGCCTGAAGACGAAGGCAGGGGTGCAGCCGACCCCCTGCGAAGTAAGGGAAGGGGCCATCTGGTGGTGGTGGGGTAGATGGAGGAGAAAGACATCTTGGTGTTATGTGGAGGATGGAGGGAAGGACCCGTCTTGGTGGTGTTAGGGAAGATGAAGGGAAGGTCCCATCTTTGAGGTGGTGGGGAGGGTGGAGGTGAATGGAGCGACAGCATCTGCGAACTCAGACGTGTGTAAGTACCAACCTTTTATACCAAAAGTATTGGGATATGATTGGATAGATGAGAAGGTAATAAGTTACGCAACAATTGAGTCTTCCCGGCAGAACTTGCTCTAGAGCTTCTCTCTCACGTCTTATTGCGCTTAAACTGTCAAATACACACAAGGCTATGTAAAACACAAAGTTCACATAAACATCAAGCGTAGCGTTAGTTTTGGCAGGTCACGTTAGTCACGCTCACATCAGCTGACTCTCAGCTGATCCACATCTACCTATAGGAATACAACGCCTATCACTGTATACAGTACATATATAACAGTCCCTCCAGAAAAAACGCGGAGTTTTTTTGTGATTGTTGCGGGCAAAAATCCTTGATTATGCGGCACGTTTTCTTAAAAAGTGCGATGGAATATGCGGGATATTTATGCAATTTTATGCGATGAAATTGCGGGAACTTGCAAAAATTGCGGAAACTTGCAAAAACTACGGTTTGATGAAAAAGAGAGAAAAAAGTGATTCCCCCAACACCCTATTCACATACTACTTTAATGTAAAGAGTAATTTCTTATTACTTCCTATGATAAGCAAGCATACTATATCACATAAAGTGCTGGGAATATTTAAGTTCTGATCTTGTTTTATTTCAGACCTTAATAAACACATGGCTCAAACTTACAAAACATTGATGAGTCGAACAAGTTCTGTAGCTTTACAAAATGAATATGCTACAACTTCTGTAAAAATGAATAAATAAAATATAAAAAAATAAAATGTGTGCTTCCTGTTTTACAGAGGTAGCTATACAAAACAGACATCTTCTGTTAAAATAATTGCTTCCAATGCACAGTAACGTAAGCAATACAGTAACAGTACTGTACAGTCTTACAGTAACGTAAATTTCATCATGGTTTCATCGGCATCGCGGGGTTTGCAGCTTTTCAATGATGTTGCATAATTACGTCACTTCATAACGTTCCCTTGGCAACTGGGGAAATGGCTGCGCTTGTGTGAAGTAAACGCAACATTTTTCAACTTTCTGCTAAGATATATGTGACTTTTTGCAACGAAAATGCAGGGATTATGAAATCATGCAAGCCCGCATATTTTGCGCACAGAAATCTGCAATTTATGCGGCGAAAGTGCGGCCTATTTGAAAAAATGCGTCCCCTGCATAAATATGCGGACTTTGTCTGATTATGCATTGAATCATGGGATCGCATAATCGCGTTTTTCTGGAGGCACTGATATAAGCTCCTTCAGTATTATCAGAAGCTATCGCGTTTCTCAAGAGCGAATAACCCTCCTCCATCCCCAGCTCCTCCTCTCGCCCAGTCAGAATTTGGCATTCTGATTCCTCTTGAATCAGAATCAATTCTCTAATTATGTTGTACTTTAAAATCTTGAATTAAATATATTTGCATACATTCATGTTGGTTCTGTTCTGTTTACCCCAAGGGGGGTTATTTCTCTCCCTGCTCTTATCCATGCTAGGGTGCATGAATGCGCAGGGAGTTCTCACCCAGAACAGAACAATACCGCCAATCCAAACTGTATGCTAATTGTCAATCATATTTGACGATAGTGGTCCTGACAGAAAGTCAGTTATGTCTGTGAACGTAAACACTATTATACCCCCCGGAGCCGTGTGGAGCACTTTTATGACAATTATTTCATCCAACCTTAACACTGCTAGACAAAACACTCAAATTAGGTTTTCCTCCAGAAGTTTAACAGAAAAGGTGTACATTTGTCATGACCATGTGCACTCATGTACGCCTAGAAGGGTCAGAGCAGTATACTTAAAGTTATTGAGGGTATACTACGTACTAGAGTATTACACGTTTGTTGAATTTAATCAAGGATGTCATTATTGCAACCCTTCATTTGAGCAAAATTCTCAATCCCAGAATTTACTTGTTTTACAAATTTTGAAGATTATACTTTTCCTCTGTTTTATTATATGTTTAATACATTTCAATGTTGTCATCTTTCCATGAATAGTGATAATTAAGAAATAGGAAAATATCTTTTGTTCAGAGGGAGTGTACTAATTTATCCTGAGTACGGTATATATATTGTGAATTGTGTTGTAGAGGTTATTTTAAGTGACTTGTTGCCATTGGTTGATTCACTTCGGGACACGACAAGAAAAATGTTACAATGTATGTTATAGAAAAACCAAAAGCAGCATTCTGTGATTTCACACACTACTGTAACATAGATAAATAAATTACTGCTTAATATATTCATGGGATTTGTTCTGTTTCCTCTACAATGCTGAGCATAGCCTGCATTTGAAGGCTTCAATTTGTAGTGCAGTGGTTGAAATGGAATAGCAATGTGTTTGCCTGTTTCATGAGAGATGTAGTATTAGAGCTGAGGCCTCAATCTATTGAAGGGCCAGTGCTGCTATATCTCAACAATTGAGTTAGCTCAGTGCAATTGCTGTCCATTCAAAGGCTGAGAAATTGAGTTTCAAGCTTGAAGCACTACCATTGCCCTAGAGGAGGGGGTGGAAGGAAGAGAGAGTGAGACAGAAATGAAGAAAGGACAAACATAAAACCAAACCATACAAACTATTGACCAGAGACAATGAGACAAAGAATGCATGTACTTGCTCTCTAGAACATTGTGAAGAAAACAGCAGTGCTGGCATCATGTCTCACACGTAAGCTTGAGGCCAGATTACTAAGACAAAAAACATTTGAAAGTAAAAATGATGCGGTTACAGTTTAATTTTGTTCAATACAGCAATGATTCAAACTTCATATTCTCTGTTTCCATGTAGATCTGGTCATATAGGGTCTCTGTTTTCAGAAATATACATCGGAAGAGACAAGACAAGCCTGCAGGCTTCTGGGAGTTCATTAATTCAGACACAAGCACAACAGTGTTACAAACGACACAATGGTTTAACGAGTTAAGAAATGTAGCTTTGTTTTGGTGTGGAATTGACAGTCATCATTTCTGCAGTAATAAACGGTGTAAATATTTAATTAATGATTATGTTTAGTTTATTTAACTTTAAGGTGAAACTAATGTGTGATGTGTTCTGTGTATTGCCTTATTCTTGAATTTCATTTTGTATTGTTTGGTAGTTGTGAGAAGAAGAGTCAGGAAGACATAGGGTGAGATCATAATCTTTGAGAATATCTATATCATAGAGTGTTGTTAAGGACACTGACCTTGTGAAGCAGAAACCGTTGGACTGAATTTAACCAGAGATGGTATATAATATAATAGCAACAAATTAACTGTAGTCCTGCTTTTTAGTTAAAAGAGCCAATCACCCTTATCTATTTTTCTAACTGTAGAATTCACATATGCTGGACTACCTTGAACAAAACATATATATATATATATATATATATATATATATATATATATATATATATATATATATATATATATATATATATATATATATATATATATATGTGTATATATATATATGCTTTTATACATGATATGAGCTTAAGAAGCAAAATATATTACATTGTTGTCATGTTTTGTTTGCGGATTTTAAATTTGATTTAACTGAATCTTTTATGAAATACTTACTTAGACTTAGTTCCACCTGCGCTGAGGTCTTTGATGAATGTGTTGTGCCAAGTGTTTTTTGGACGTGGATCTTTTATTATACACTCTTTATTGGCATTGATGGTTCCATTAAGAACCTTTGACATCCATGGGACATTTTCATTGCACAAAATATTCTCCAGACTATTAAACTAGTTCAAACTCTTCAAGTCAAGTCACCTTCATTTATATAGTGCTTTTAACAATATAGGTTTCAAAGCAGCTTTACAGTGATCATAGGAAATTAAACTAACAGAAATAGTTTACAGCAGCTCTAGAATAAAGTTATTGTCCAGCTAAAGTCAGTTTTGATTGATTCACTTTCGTTGCAAAGATCACCAGTTATTAACTTATGGGCCGCTAACACGACACCGTTCTAACAGAAAACCCTTAACGCGCTCCGGCCTGCTCATCCACACAAAACAGTGCCTGGTGGCTCGAGAACGCAAACCTTGAAATAGGTTCCAAGGTGCAAATCTTGAAAAAATATGAAAAATTGTTTATCTCTGCGCAAACTTCAAAAACGCAAACCTGTGAAAATGCTAACGGCGTGCACATGCGTATTACGTGTTTAGTCTATAGGTATGCGCGTTAGAATATATACAGTCATGGCCAAAATTGTTGGCACCCCTGGTAAATATGATCAAAACTGGCTGTAAAAAATAAATCTGCATTGTTTATCCTTTTGATCTTTCATTCAAAAAATTGCCAAAATTCTAACCTTTCATTGAAGCAAGAGAATTGAAAGTGGGGCTAAATCACATTATGAAATAAATGTTTTTCTCCAAAACACGTTGGCCACAATTATTGGCACCCTTTTATTAAATACTTTTTGCAACCTCCTTTTGCCAAGATAACAGCTCCGAGTCTTCTCCTATAATGCCTGATGAGTTTGGAGAACACCTGACAAGAGATCAGAGACCATTCCTCCATACAGAATCTCTCCAGATCCTGAAGATTCCCAGATCCATGTTGGTGCTTCTTCTCTTCAGTTCAGCCCACTCATTTTCTATAGGGTTCCGGCCAGGGACTGGGATGGCCATTGCAGATCTTGGTCTCAGATTCTGTATGGAGGAATGGTCTCTGATCTCTTGTCAGGTGTTCTCCAAACTCATCCGGCATTATAGGAGAAAACTCAAAGCTGTTATCTTGGCAAAAGGAGGTTGCAAAAAGTATTTAATAAAAGGGTGCCAATAATTGTGGCCAACGTGTTTTGGAGAAAAACATTTATTTCATAATGTGATTTAGCCCCACTTTCAATTCTCTTGCTTCAATGAAAGGTTAGAATTTTGGCAATTTTTTGAATGAAAGATCAAAAGGATAAACAATGTAGATTTATTTTTTACAGCCAGTTTTGATCATATTTACCAGGGGTGCCAACAATTTTGGCCATGACTGTATATGCGCAGACGTGTAGTCCTTCTTTACAAATTGACCTCAACAAAATACTTTTTGTATAAAATGTATAATACAGAATTACTTATTGCATGTATTTGAAATACTAGTATAAAATACTGTAGATACTGGGGGCTAAACCATTTTTGTAAGTTTGTAAGTAATCAGCAATATTAAAAAATGTATACAATGTTTATTAGGGAGCCAATGCTGTGTTTACAGAACTGGGCTAATATGGTCATACTTCCTGGTTCTGGTAAGAACTCTAGCTGCTGCGTTTTGGACCAGCTGTAGTTTGTTTATTAAGCGTGCAGGGCAACCACCCATAACAGCATTACAATAATCTAGCCTTGATGTCATGAACGCATGAACTAATTGTTCCGCATTTGTCATTGACGTAATTTAGATATATTTTTAAGATGGAATGCGGTGGATAAAATGCGATTTTACAGATACTAGACATGTGACTTTCAAATTAAAGATTGGTATCAAAGAGCATTCACACCAAAGGTATTCACACACAAGGAACTGTTTACTGAAAGGTTCTTTGTGAAACTTAAAATGGTTCTTCAGTTGCTTCATTTCATTCCTTTTGGAACCTTTGTTTTTAAAAATGTTATGTGAGATTTGTCATGAAATAGTCCTCCGTTTACATATTTACATGTAAAATGAGTCAGAAATATTTAGTGATAGTTTTGTTCTAACAGATCTTAGTTAGGTGTCCTTAGGTGGTGGAGAAAGGGGAAAGTACAGTATAATGTTAGTTAGAGGAGCCATCAGAATAACAAGACATTGACTTACAGTTCAGATATATGTAATGATATTTATAAAGCAGTAACCGGAACATCTTGATAGCTACAGTATGACATTGTATTCAAGCGTTCTCACTGTGATAAAGGCTTTGGGAAAGTTGACTCTGCAAACCATAACATATAAGTAAGCATTAGTATCTGTACCACACACACACACACACACACACACACAGAGAGAGAGAGACACACGCACTGACACACACAATTTCAAACAAAAAAAAAACTCAAGGGAAAAGACAGGGAAAAAAAAGTTCAGTGAGAGAGAGTATGAAAAAGGGATTGTGAGGATTATGTCTGTCTTTCTGTGAGTTGCTGTGACCTTACCACTGATATTTCATGCAAATAGACTGAGTCACAGACTCAAATTGTGTATGGGTGTCAGAATAATGCCACCAAACGAAATTTTGATTTTGCTGTTTTTATATTTAAAACTGTGTTTGTGTGTGTTGCGCATAATGTGCAAGAATGGTTATAGGTATTTATATTTAGTGTGGGAACAAGATATATGAGGGGGGTGTTGAAACAGCACTTTTCAAGATTTTTTTATTTTAGAGGAGAGTGACTCATAAGTCTCCAAACTAACTAAAATATGTAGCACTCAGTAGCAATTGGAATAAGAGAAAATAAGAGACTTCTGCAACCACTGTGCAAAACAACGATTAGAAACAAGAAAAGATAATGCTGAACTCCTCTTTACTTTCTTTTTACACTTCCATTACATGTACTGGTCGGCCTATTATTATATTATTTACATTACTCCTTGAGGAAAAACATATAAAGCGGGTGATTGTTATGACTGAAGTGTTATTATGGAAAAGTTAGACAATAACAGTTGCTATTTGTTCCTAGTAAAAACAACATTTCCTTCCTCTGCTATAGCTGCGTAATTGTTGGCCGCTGTTAACAGAACAAATGAAAAGAAGATTTGAATAATCTTTCCTAACTCAGTGTTCACAGCCTCAGAGCATTTGAACTATTTAACATAATAAAGTAGGTATACATTGTAATTATAATGTATGCAAAGTATTCTTATTCTCTTCCAATCGTTACTTTTTCTGCCCAAAGTTGCTGTTGAATAAACTTTGTATTACATAAAATTACAATAAAATGTATATGTTAGTATTAACATATTAATAATTATTGGGTAATGCATTAGGAATTATGAACTAACAATGAACAACCGCATATAGTCTCAATGTAAATTTTAAAACATACTATAAAAAAATACAAATATACTGTTGTTCATAATACATGTAAATAATGTTAACTTGTTTTAAAAAATGTTAACTTTTTTTTTATTATTAGATCATGGTGATACCTAATTCAATAACTAATGTTAACAAATTTAACCTTGTAAAGTGTGTCCAAAAATACATTTTTAAAATATTTCACAGTTGTAACCTAACTGTGGTGTTTCGGAAACTGTTGATACCATGGTAAATATGTGTAGGGGTTCTTGTATTAAGTACCATTGTGCCAGAAGGAATTAGGATTGAATCTAAACTAGGTTTAATAAAACCCAAATAAAGGCTATTTAGATCAACTGTGTGACTGTTTGTTTGTCCATAATGGAGAAGTTGAGAAGAAGTGCTGTTAATGTAACAGTATAGCTGAGCAATACACAAGTACCAGAAGACAGGTGTGTTGGTGAGATAAAGTGGAGAGTATCTGTTAGCAGCTGTGTTTGTCTTGTGTTGCAAACAAAAGAGACTGCCATAGCCATCATGATTGATGCTTATTCTCTCAGATAGTTAGCAGCATTACATGCCTGGTAACTTGACATGACATAGACTACTGCATTTATTGAAAGCTTTGTCCTTTAGTCCTCCTCAGACATATTGGTAACACCAGTGTTATTTTAATATTAAAATCTGTTTTGTCATTTGTTCATGGTTCATGGCTGCATCCAAAATCGTATACTCTCTTGAGTAGGTATTATTTAAAAAAAGTAATTACTTCATGACCGTGAAAAAAGTATGTTCTCTATAAATGAAATGTGTTTAGTATGAATGTAATCTGGACATACTACATTCGCCATGTTGTCATTATCATGTGACCTACCAGCATCAGTTGCGTATGTCATTTTGGATCCAGCCATGTTGCTTGTTGTGATCCCCCTTTTCCTCATGTGATCTTGTCATGTGCTTCCCTTGTTTATATATAGCCATCATGTTACCATTATTCATTGTCTAGCCTGGTTTATGCCATACTACTGTTAGTGAGTATAGTCTACTCAAGTTTAATCTAGTCAAGTCAAGTCAAGTCTTTGTTTTTGCTCTCTTTGGATTATTTTCAAAAAAATTACATGGGTTCAAGTTCATCTCGCCTTCAGTCAACTTATGTGACAATTATTTATAATTCATTATTGTTTTTTATTTTATTAAATGTATTAATGTATTAAATTGTTTATTATGTTGAGTTTTATGTGCTTTTGACATTTGTATTATTTTTTAACATTTCTATTTAGCTTTTATTTATTTTTCTGTCATTTTAGTATTTGAACATATTTTATTTCATTTATTTTCCAAGGTAATGTTTCTAATTTTCTATAAGTTTTTTTAAGATTATGTTTTGCATCTAATATTTTTATTATTTCAGTTGACAAAAACATTTTTAATAGTTTTAGTTAACTAACAACACTGAGTAACCAAATGGATGGATGGATAACCAATTCAAATTATTTTCCTTTTAGCTTCATGAATATCAGCCACTGAGAATGAGTCAGAAGCAGAATCAGGATATAATATTTTCTGCCATTTTTGCCTCTTTTATTGATACAAAATTCAAGCTAATAACTGAAAATGTATTTATGTGCGTTGGCCAGCCCCAGCGCTTCTCCCAGCAAGAGTTAATCAGAGTGTGTGTGTGTGTGTGTGTGTGTGTGTGTGTGTGTGTGTGTGTGTGTGTGTGTGTGTGCGTGCGTGCGTGCGTGCGTGCGTGCGTGCGTGCGTGCGTGCGTGCGTGCGTGTGTGTGTGTGTGTGTGTGTGTGTGTGTGTGTGTGTGTGTGTGTTGATTTGAGAAGCAATGAAGTGCCTATTCTATTCAAACACTGAATAATGGGGTTGCCAGGTTCATGTCTTTGGGTTCAGAAAACAACTTCTCCCCCACCTCCTCTTCTGTCCTCTATTCCCTTTCCCTCCCTTATTCTGTCCCATCCCCCATGCAGTCCATTCTGCGCTCCTTTCATCAGCCATTTCCATTCCAAGCACAAGCAGCATTTTTATGCACTGATGAACAGAAGTAGGCCTACCATTCATTTCATGCCATTTCTGTCATCCATTCCTTAAAAAAAGTGCCTTTCTATCTGTGAACACAATTAATAATCACAACATAATGACTAGCACTGAAAGGCAAATAAGATACATTAGTGATTTGAATGGTAGTAATCCTCAGCGCTGTGTGATTAGTAATGTCTAAGCTGTGTAATAGTGGATTGTATGGCTTTTCAAATCTGCTCTGGGGGGCCACCGTCCTGCATAATTTTGCACCAAACCTAATCAAACCTGAACAAGCTAATCAATGAGGTCTGTAATACCTTCAGAAAGTGATCCGTTAGCATTACCATCAATCTCAATGAAAAGTCCTCTGCTGCTACAGGATGCAATTTGAAATCTGCCGATTTTGTTCATGGGACCACTTTTTTTTATCACATGAGCCATAACTGCTATAGAGGAATGACACAGCAAAATGGTCTCATGATCTGGAAGGCTCTAATCTCTCAAATCAAACTTGATTGAGGGAACTGAACTGAATATGTTGCATAATATCCAACTATATTAAAATGTACATTTTAAAAAATCTAATTCACTTATATTTCATACATTTCAATGTCGGAAATTACATGACAGGCCAAAACAAAGGTCACCAAGGGTTATTTCTGCCCCAAACTGTAGTTAGGACACATATTTCAGCTTAGATGGTTCCTGTCTAAGTGGCCGGTTGTTAGCACCTTGAGGTATTGTGTACAATTATACACTGCTGGATCGTGGTAAATATGTGGTATAAATGGCTGTATGTGACTATTTTTTCTCAACTTTGTAAATGCTGTGATTCTTGCTCCAGACAGTAAAATAACACTATGGGCCCTATCTTGCACCCAGCGCAATTGACTTTGTACACCGACGCATGTATCATTCCTATTTTGCACCCGCGCACAGCGGACTTTTCCCTCCACAGACGCACGTCGGTAAATTAGGGAATGAACTTGCGCTCGCGGGGGCGGTTCAGCGCAAAGAAGAGGCGTCTTCCGGCGCAAAACTCCCCTGGTGCTATTTTCCAGTTTTAGAAAGCAATTGCGCCACTGACCAGGAAAAAAACAGTCTTAAGACAGTGGCGCGTTGCGCGTTAGTGATATGGTATTTTAAGGGCGCGTGCTTGGCCATAGCGTGTTAACGCGCATCCACTTTGATTCTCTAATAATTATAAACAGACGCAGCAGTTTTCATTTTTGCAAATCATACATTAAAGGAAAAATATTAACACACGAGGGAAATCATTGTTGTGTCCGTAAAGATGTGAAAAAGATCTATCTAGATTTTTTTTTTTTTAATCTAGATTAGGCTACACATTTACCCAAATTATACGTCTGTTTAACCGAAGCTAATTTGGGTGGGTTTCTCCCATCATCCCCAATGTCACTTCTCTGTGTTTTACGGCCCTGACGAGAACGTCGGTCTCTTTGGCTGTGAACTGCTCCTGGCGTGCGCCTGGCAAATCCGCCGTTATAATAGCAATCCACCATGGAACAAGCGGGCCTGTTTTTAAGGGGAATGTGAGAGGACGCTCTGATTGGTTTATTTCACGTTATGCCCAAACCACACCTATGAATAATGAAGCTACTTCAGACCAACCCCTTTTAGATTTGCGCCGGGCGCAAGAGGCCTTTATCCCGCCGTGAAAATAGCAACAGCGCCGGGATCCGCCCACAAAGTTACTTGCGCTTTGCGCTTTGACACTTGCGTTTCAGATCGTTAAAATAGGGCCCTTCAAGCCACAAGAAGCCATACATTACAGTGATTTTACCACAGTCACTATGTTAAGCATATCTATTATATAAGAACATTTACTCCTGATGTAGTATATTGAGGGAATATGATTCATGCTAAATCAAGCACAGTTAGCAACAGACATGTCGTTTCCTGTTGTTGCAGTTTATACAGAATAAGTATTAGATGATATAATGACATCATCTAATAATTTATTAATAATTATCAGAATAATAATTAATTCAATGTTGTTATGATATTAGAATGATAGTTTTTTTTAACAAATTAGAAACCTGGTACTATTTCATGTCCTGTGAAGACTAATGAGATGCTTTTATCTCATGTAAGATCCTAAAACACGTAAACACTATCTTATATTTTAGGGTGTTATGCTAGAATTTACCTGGTGTACAGTGAGTTGCATTTTTGATTCATCAAGACATGTGTAAAAGTTTTTATGCATAAAAAGGACACTATCATGCGACTGAACACCATTTATAGTGGATTCAGACTGTAAGTGCTGCTGTCTCTTTCTGACTCCAGGTGTCTGCCTCAGGAGTAATCAGTATGCATTAAATCTCTTGCAGTGTTATTGATGTGAGAGGAACAAAAAGACACGTATCCTTTAATAATCACTCAGATTTAAAATTGAAAAGAGAAGATACAAAAACCATTTTAATTTTAATCAGTGCGCATTTACTGGCCTATTCTTTCTGCTTCCACTTTGTGAAGTGACTCGAGACTAATAGATAAATAGCATCTTCAAACTGTCTGATTGAAACACAAGCTTCTCTGACACGTCTCAACCTGTGTGACAGGCTTCTCAGAGTCAAGCATATATGAAACATGGCAGATGGGCTCACCACATCGCTGTCCTTTATGAGTATGAATTCTGTATGAACTTCTGTCCAACAGCACGAGAGGGAACAGTTCTGTGATTAATAAAGCAGTTGAATTGAATTGTAAAAGAAATTCGGTTTTGAAGACACATAATCTGATCCGATCTCTTTTGTTCAACTCATGGGCTTTTCGCTCCTGTTTCTTTCTGGCTCATTCCAGTACAGAAGTGCATTTTTGAAGCGTTTGACGTTCACAGGCTGCATGATCAGAAACCTAAAGTGTTTTTTTCTGTAACCATACTGTATGTTTTTGTTGTTTTTCTCAACAAGTTACAGTTTTATAATTCTGAGGAAGTTCGAAACAGATCTTTCATCTCTCAAATGTCTTCAGATATCTATGGAGGCCCGTTTTTGCCTCGGAATATATATTTTTTAAAGGTACCACAATGTAAAAATCTCACAACGCGACAATATCTTACAAATTCAACTTTAATTTAATTGCAACTTTATATCTCACAATGCCACATCCTTTCTTATGTTGCTTTTTTAAACTCTTTTCTCTGAGATAGAACAGGCTTCCAAAGCTACCTGGCTCTTGGGTGTTAGTTTATTAAATGTTTTGACTAAATTAACACGTGCTTTAACACATTTGAATGCATTGCTCAGAATTAAACACATTTTTCCTCCAGAAGACATAAAACAAAGTCAGCGATTCAGTGTGGGCATATTCGTATTATAAATGAACAGACACTGCACAGGCACATATACAAATCCACGAGAGTCTAAGTTATTTTTGTTTATTTACATATATGAAAGTGTTTTCATATACGGCCAGGTTCAAAATGCCCTGTGCATTCAGAGGCTCTCTGAAAAATGTATTCAATAGATTTGACACTTGGATGAACTGCGATGTAGTGTATTCAGCTTTAAACTGATCCAAAGACCCTTGAATGGACAAAGCCCGGATCTCATGTTCTGTATGTCCCCACTACAGAAAAGGCTATTCATTCGTTACAGTTAAACACTCTCTCTTTATGGAGGGTAACTAACACTCATTTGTGTATAGACCGAATTCTACGAATTCCGAAGTCAATTAAAAAATCAGGCATGATAAACATTTGAAAAATTCAGTCTATTTTGCTGACCTTAAAGGGCCCCTATTATGATATTTTAAAGTTTCCTAATGTTGTTTTGGAGTCTCCTACAACAGGTTTACATGCTTCAAAGGTAAAAAAAGCTGTTTAATTTTCTCATAATATACATTTGCACATCACCACATTTTCAATGATTCTCAAACAACTCGCCAAATGAATTAATCTCTCCAAATCCTTCTTTTCCGCAAACTACTCTTCTCTGATTGGCCAGACAGCTCAGTCTACTGTGATTGGTTTATCGCGTACAGTATGCGTTGAAAACAAAAACTCCCATTGCCATAACAATGACAGCTCTGTATGTCCTGAGGCTTCATACACTGTAAACTAAACACACTAACGAACAATGACGTTGATTTTACCATCCGATTTATCAATCCGATTTATCAATCCGAGCGCGAGTCCGATGATGAAACACTAGAAGACCTAGTTATTCAACCAGAACCTCCATCGCAAGGACGACTCGAGCAGGACATTTCAGTGATACGATACTCAGTTCGATGTACATTATGAGATGTTGCAATTCCTCACCATCAGCATTAAGTGCATGTCCATTAACCGATTATTTTACTTGAACTAATTTATTTACCGAGAATGTTTCTAATATATTGCGGTGAACACGTGGAAACTATCAATAACAGTGCGTATGCAATGTATAAACTAGCCGAGCTCTAGCGTGAATGACTGATGTAACATAAACACAAATCTTGCTCCATGCTTAATCTTTCCTCAAAGGAGTGAGACCGACTGACGATCTGCATTAATAGACAGAGTTTTATGTAACAGTGGCCCACAGCTGATCAGCAGAAGTATTTCAGTAAGACAGTGATAACATGAGTTAGCCAGTTAGCAGGAGACCTACTCAATGTAAAACTCAAAACTATTTTGAACACCGTCTTTCAAGAGCAAGCTATTTGCGAATCCTGCATTGAACTCCGATATTTGAGAAGCAGTCGTCAGTAAAATAAAGGTAACAGGAAAAGGTTAGGATTATACTGCTGTATCATGGTAAAGATTAATTTTAACCACATATTCTTCACATTCTTGTCCTTGGGCAGTGAGAAAAAAAAGTATTTACCGTCACATTGTAGATCACAGCGTCTCCTCGACATGATGCTGTCCAGTGTCCACAGGAATCAGCTGCCGGTTTGAGGTTTAAGTTTCCCTGGTGCCTGTGCGCGCAATAAGTGGGCGGGCTAATGTTACCTCTCGACGAAACGGCTTATGACTCGTTTGAAAAACAATTCATTTAATTTAATTCAGAGTCGACTCTTACTTTTGAAAGACAAAATCTGCACTTTCAGATTTAAAAGTTTGCAGGATGTTTTCATTCACTTAGAGCTATGTTACACATTACATGAAAGGTTTTAAAAAATCCATAATATGGGCCCTTTAACATCTCTCATATATTTGTACTGACAAGCGTCCCCCATAATCACGCAGTTGAACCTCTGAACCAATATAAGTGTGACCGGTTTTGTTCAAAAACACTGCAATATCAATCGTGTTTTAGACCGCAAGCTACTACAACAGATCTCAGAGAGCCACTGTGGTTTGATGCTGTTGGAGCTGTTTAAAATGAAATGGAATTTGTGGTTTGGTTTACCGGCAGTGCCAAAGACTAAATGAGTTGCCATTCAAAAAAAAAGTTGAATTAATCCCAACCTAAGCAGCCTTTGGGCTTGTTGTTTCTCATTCATGTTATAAACCACAGGAGCGGTGCATAACTGAAAAGCTTTCTCCTTCTGTGCATACAAGCGCAACCAACACCTCAGCTCTCATAGCTGGCTCCGATAAGCAAGAATTGACATGTCGGACTCGGGGAATGTTACAGTGAGAAGGTTTCATTTTTATGAAATTATAATTGCTGCAGTGCAGAAAAGGAGCAAGCAAATGATTCAGTTCTCTTAATATTCAGTGTTGGCTGGGCTCCAGCAGCGGTATACTGTATAAGAGGCCTGCTCGAGCGATTTCTCGGTTGCCAAGCGCCGCTACAGCAAACAGACGTCTACTCTGAGAAGATCGCTGACAGACCGGCTGACAGTTAAACACAGCTGTAGGATCCAGAACATTCTATGTTTCTTTGCAGTCAGCAGATTATACATACTGCGAAAGTGCCAGAATCAGTCAAATAGGCTGAAAGTGAGATCATTTGGTGTGAACTTTCTCACATTTCTTCATATTGAGAAGGGTATTTTAGGTGGGCTGGCCAAGTTATATGTTTATTATAGTCCTGCTTTAAGAATTAATTACAGTAATTCAATTAAAAAAAGTTTGAGATAGCTTGAGGGGCTTTTAGTGTGCTTAAATTATTAATGAATGATGTTTCGTTACTTTGCAGATGTTCATTTGCTTTGCTTTTATTTCTTCTCTCTTGAGGCCGCTGCAGAAGCAAACGCAAAAGTGGGAGACATCAGTATAGAAAGCTGGTGGTGTAAAACTATAAGACTTCCATTAGCTTTTGTTTTGTTCATGTTAATAACTTCTCACAGCTAACATGATTACTGGTACCAAAAATGAGGATGTTTTTGTGTTTGCCCTGAAAATGACAAGAAACTTATTTGTCTCTCTCTCTTTTTCTCCGCCTTTTACCCACAGCCTCTAATTGAATTCACTTCTTGCACATTTAAATGAAGAAAGAAAATGGAGAGGAAATGGTGTCAGAGGCACAAAGAGGGAAGCAGCATTGCTCTTGTAGAGACTGTAAATGTAGAGCGGTAGGAATGAATCACTCTAATGGCTCAGCTGACATCTCCTCTCAATATTATGACTTTTGAAAACTTCTCTAGAAGATTGATTATATAATACTCTATTTACTGCCTGGAACAGAGCGCCCCTTTCCTCAAGTCTTCTGGAAACAGAAGAAGTCTACAAGAAAAGACAAAAAGGCAGAGGGAGTGAAAAATAGTTCATCTTTAAGTGAATAGATGCTTAAAAGCATGACATATGTTTTAATGCTGAAAACCGCCATGAGCTCACCCGTGTTAATGGGAGAATATGTGACTCATGCTATTGTTTAATGTGTGTGTGTGTTGCCTGAAATTAAACACCTGTCTGGAATGTGTGATTAAAAGAGTGATGCCAAACAACAGATGTTTATCAGTTTCTACACTGTAAAAAATATCTACTTGGTTCTACTTAAAAGCATAAGTTAAGCAGCTGCCTCAAAATTTCAAGTAAAAACAAAATGGATTAATGAATTGTTTCAACTCATTATTTTGAGTCTTGTTAAGCTGTGAATTGCCTTCTGCGAGTCAACATGACTAAACAATTATTGTTGTTTCAACTTTGCTGTGCAAGTTCAAAATAAAGTGAACTCATTAATGAGCGTTCTGTTCACTTATCCCCATTAGTGGGTTCAACTTAGTAATTTCAATTAAGTAATGTCTTTGAATTAGGGTATCAATTTAAGATGATCTAAAATAATTTCTTGTTTTAACTTAACAATTCATTATAAACACACACACATTTGTGTACAAAACATTTTTTTTATTAAAACCAATGTTAAGCCAATACAGCCAATACAACACTATTCATATTCACCCAATAGAAAATACTTTCTATTAAACACATTAGCTTTTTTCCTTTCACAACACTCTTTGTCTCTGGTAAGTTTAATATCAGTTTCAACTGTTTTATATTTTAATCAGCACAAAGATTCATTTAAATTTTACTTTTATAAATCATTAATCGTCTTAATCTGTGATGAACCCTGTTTCTGTGTGTGTTTGTATGTATGTGTATGTGTGGTGTTTGTGGTGTGTGTTTGTGTGTGGTGTGTTTGTTTGTGGGTGGGTGTGTTTGTGGTGTGCTTGTTTCTTTGTGTGTGGTGTTTGTTTGTGTGTGGTGTGTGTTTGTTTGTGGGTGTGGTGTTTGTTTGTGAGTGTGTGTTTATTTGTGGGTGTGGTGTTTGTGGGTGTGGTGTGTGTTTGTTTGTGAGTGTGGTGTGTGTGTTTGTTTGTGGGTGTGGTGTTTGTTTGTGGGTGTGGTGTTTGTTTGTGGGTGTGGTGTTTGTTTGTGGGTGTGGTGTTTGTTTGTGGGTGTGGTGTTTGTTTGTGGGTGTGGTGTGTGTGTTTGTGAGTGTGGTGTGTGTTTGTTTGTGAGTGTGGTGTTTGATTGTGAGTGTGGTGTGTGTGTGTGTTTGTTTGTGGGTGTGGTGTGTGTTTGTTTGTGAGTGTGGTGTGTGTGTTTGTTTGTGGGTGTGGTGTGTGTTTGTTTGTGAGTGTGGTGTGTGTGTTTGTTTGTGGGTGTGGTGTGTGTTTGTTTGTGAGTGTGTGTTTGTTTGTGGGTGTGGTGTTTGTTTGTGGGTGTGGTGTGGTGTGTGTTTGTATGGTGTTTGATTGTTTGTGTGTGAGTGTGTGTAATGTGTGTGTTTGTACAAAACATTTTTTTTATTAAAACCAATGTTCAGCCAATACAGCACTATTCACATTCACCCAATAGAAAATACTTTCCTTTAAACACATTCGCTTTTTTCCTTAAACAACACTGAAATATTGAACAGGTTTTAACATTAATCGCACAGAGCCAGCTGACAAGCTGTGCTGAACCCCAAACACAAACAAACTAAAACTTCAGCTGGTTTTTTTCAAATATTTGAGACTTGATACGTCAACAGAAACAAAGGGAAAAAATGAATTCCAATCGTATTCGGCATGGTTTACAAATTGTACCTCAGGAGCTTGTTTCGGATGCCGTGGACTCTGGCAGAGGCTTGATCTGGTTTGATCTTCATCACTACCCTCTGAAGGAACTCAAAGGAGTACTTCATGGCTTGTGGATACTCAAGGTTAACACAGTAGATGATCCCCAAAAGCATGGCAAAGCTGGATGGCACATCCTTAAAGTTGTGAAGCACAACAGTCTCCTCAACCACAACTGCCACATTGAAGACTTCACGTGGAAATGCATCCTGGTTTTCACCTTCATAGCCTATCAACAGGCCAAGTTGCATCCCCTCCATGGCTGCAGTCAGAGTCTCACCATGGGCCTTGAAAAGCAGAAGAAAAAAAATAGTGTGAATGTTTGGGTCAAGAAGTGCATGCTCTGCAAAGCTACTTAAGTCTCAGTGATCATAAGCCTTGTTTTCAAACTAATAAAATAGTCTTGGGCTTTCAGTTGTGAGTGTGCATGTTTGTAGGGGCAAGGTTACTGCAAGGGTGAAAACTTCAGTGTCCTCTCAGATCTGGGTTAAGTGTATGTTGCACTGGGTTCTCTCCCCATCCCTATTCTACCCCTCCTTTCTCCTCCCCCAACATTGTTCTACCTCTCCCTCCTCCCATCACCAATATTCCACCCAACCCTCATCCTCCCCATCCCTATTCTGCCTCTCACCCCTCCCTGCATCATCACTATTTTGTTGCCACAGGACTTTATCAAGACCCATGAGTGTATCTAATCCAAGCTCTGTGTTAAAGGTTGTGTGTGTGTTTGTTTGTGTGTGTGTGTGTGTGGGGGGTGTAGTGAGGTGAGTGGTGTGTGTGTGCACGCAAGTGTATATGTGGGTGGGTGCGTTCGTATATGGGCTGTTATGCATGACAGAAAAAGGTCTTACATCACACATCCTGATGATGTCTGATGGCTCTTCTCTTAGGTAGTGTGGCAGACCCAGCAGAGCAGCAGTCCTTCTCCTTTCGTTTGTGTCCTACAAGACAAAAATAAGCAGTGTTGAGATTTTATTGCGAACATCTGGTGCCCAATTTTACAATTCTCAGCTCGTCTACTCACGTCTTTCTTCAGACAGTCCAAAATGGCTTTCAGTGCAGGCTTCTTTGCCGACTTGGTCGCAGCTTCGTACACTTCCAGCAGTCTTGGTGTCAGGTCATCAAGTCCGTCGAGGAACGACTCAAGAAGGTCTGTGCTTACGACTCTTTTGAACTCTGCCCGAACCTGAGGAGACAAAAAAGACAAAAAGGTTAAGAAATGAGAGAAAATATTTTTCAAAGCATAGAGTCACAATTTAGTAAGGTGGTCTGTTGTCAAAGGCTTTCATCCACTCAGTAAAACTAAACACAATCCTCTCACTTATCTGTATGCACATTCACGCCACCATTCGGACTAAAAAAAAAACATTTCTGAACGGACCACAATACAGTATCAGACATCTCTCTAGTACTTACTGGAGGGAATCTCATACATTGATATCCAGTCATTGGATTATGGTAAGTGATTAATCTTAGGCTGTGTTGTCTATTGTTATACCTGTCTCTCACAGAACATGGCCGGCCATCTAGCTATGACATCTCCAACGAGAGGTTGATCCCCTACGATCTCCTTTCTGCGCTTGGAGAACGTGGCAGACATCAGCTCATCTATCTGCTGGTGATCTGGGTCTTTTTTCAGCACTTCCATCTGAATTTGATTGCACAAGAACAAAGGGCACATACTAAGACAAAATAGTAGGCTTCACAGACACAAAAGCAAAGTGTAGGTAGTTAGTATAATATAGGCAGGTATGTATGCAGTAATATTAGACGGGTATGAAGTGTATGTGTGATGTGCATGTGTGTGATGTACCTCCATCATCCTCCGCTTTTCTTCCATGTCTTCATCACTCAGTCCTTCTGGTGGATCTGGACAGTAGTGGACCTCGCCCTTCTTTGACTTCTTCATACGTGGTCCCTTGGCTTCTTCTCCTTTTCTTTTGTTTACTCTCACCTCTGGGCATCCAGCTGCACTTAACTTCTGTCGATAGTTTCCGAGCTTAAACTTCAGGCTGTGGAACCAGCCGTACCAACCCTTTCCAGACCCTGGCTCCTTTAGACTGGGATGCTTCTCCACAAGCGCTTTGGCAACATTCTCATAGTGTTGCCTCTCAGGATAAGGACTAATCTTTGACATACTGTCTGCAAGTGTGTCCAGGATATCAGTTTTCATACCTTTAGGAATCACCAGCACAGATCCATCTTTTGCATATCTTCCATTTGCTTCTTGCAGCGTGAGTTCAACATCATGCGAGAACTCTGGAATCGGAAAGGGCTCAGGCCAGTGCTGGGAGTCAGATTCCCCACTACTGAGAGATGGAAGGCTGGCTGTATCCAATGTGGAATACGAGCAAGCTGCATCAGCTGTGAACAACACTTTCAATGTTGCTCTCTCCTCAGGAAGGTCTCTGATGTCGGTCAAATTGGTCAGCTGATCCTTGAACGCAGGGTCCTCAAATTGTAAAATAAATCCACCTCTCAGGCCAAGGTTTGCACGCAACACCTGGCACAGAGCATCAACACTAGGGGGGGTGATTTCGATGGAAAGGCGCCTGATATCCATCTCAGAGAGAACAACTCGCAGCAGCATCGTGGATTACTTCGGCCTGAAATTGGAGAAGAAAGAAGGTTTAATTCATTGTATACATACAAACAAATGGTTACTACTGAAGATATTTGGAAAACACTTCAAGAGGGTTAATTCTTTTGGATCAGGCTGTTAAATTATATTTTGCAGGACACCCATCACTCCTAGAGAGATTTGGGAAACATTGCAAGAGGGTTAATTCTGCTACATCAGGGTAGAAAAACACAAACTTACAGCAGCCTTAATTCAGCAAGAATGTTCTAGGAGTGGTTAACAGGCGTCCCTGGACAAGGTATGACACAAGTGGCATGTAGTCATTGAGATCATCTGGTTTCACCAAGAGACACTCAGCAGGACTTTTCTTCACAAGATGGTAACTCCTTAAATGCTCCACATAGTAAGTCGAAAAAGGTTCAACGAAGAAACAAACATGACCAGCCAGCACAATGCATATTTCCAAAATCCTTCCGAAGTTGGGTAGTCCACTTGTACTTCCAACAGAAAGTATCATTCCCTTTGAATACTGCGTTCCATTTAAGAAGACATTAGGGGCCAGTCCAACTGTGTCAACATCACTGAATCTATTCAAGATTGCTAATCTAAGACCACCATCTAAGACTCCCAGGCACACATCAGTCACTTTTGCTGTCTCAATCTCAGGCTTGAAAATGCTGGGCATTTCAAGATAATATGCCAGCATAAGTTGGTGTCTTGAGGCAAGGGTAAGCAGAATGTTTTTAAAGTTATTGGCATCACGCACTACCTTCTTAAAAAAAGAATGCTTAGCCTCAAACCTGATTGTCCAACACTCTATTAAGGGTCCAAATCTTTGAATAAGGCAAGGATAATGTTCAATAAAGTGATGTTTGGGGCGCAATTTGTAATCCGGGAAAACTGTCAGTAGTAACTGTCTATGATCCGATATTTTGGACTGCACATAACACAGTGAGTCTTCAGTGTGATATGGAGTCGCTAAGAGCTCAACCAAGTCTTTCAGCTCAAGGATTACTTCCCATGTTTGATCCCCTTCTGGAACACGGTGGCCGATGATGAGGGGAAGGAAACGCACAAGACTCCAATTTTCGTGGCCGTTACCACCTACAGTTCCATTCTTTTGAAAAGTTGAAGGAATTTTCTGAGGACGATTTGTCTTATCCGAGAATTTAAAAGGGAAGCTCTGAATTTCACTATTAAGCTCTTCTAATGTGAAATACTTCTTTGAAATCAAATCTGTAAGGCACAGACTTAGTTCTACAGGCACAATCCCTTCCAGCACATCGTGTAAAAAATCAGGTGGAAAGCCTGTGCATGTGTGAAAACCTGTCAGGCTGTTGAGAGGGCAGTCTCGTTTCACACCATCAACAGATGCAAGGTCCCTCTGCTTCAAGACATTTACAGCTTCATCAAATGATTCTGGTGACCTTAAAACAAAGTTCCCAGTTCTAACGTCACACGTTTGTATGTCTTGACGACTAGCTAGACAAAACCTACAAAACTTCTCAACATTGAAAGACTCTTGGAATCCACCTAAGGAATGTGCTGCCAAGTTGTCAGCAGCAACGAACAAGATGGTGCCTTTAACATTACACCCTATTTTCTCTACAAACACACCTACTGTTTCAAGACATTTTATATCTTCAATCAGTGGCTTCAAAACACGATCATAACCATAAATCCTGACATGCTCAGCCTTGCACAGTAAAGCAAGGTAGATTGATGATAATGCTGACTTGTATCTAGAGGGTAAATTGCCAATAACCCAATACACACCACAGACTTTATGTTTTTTTTTGGATGTGCCCAAGGGATTGCAGATTTCAAAGTCGTCAATATACAAAGTAATAGCTACACTTAGTTCTTGACCTGAGAGGATTACATTCGATTTATAGAAGTCACCATCCAGAAAAGACTTGTAGTAGCCAGACTGTTCAACAGGTTTGTTTTTCCCCAGTGCTTGCAGTACCTCTTCTTTTTCAAGAAGATCTGAAAGTAACTTTAGAATAGGGATATAGATAACAGTATGAAACTTTTCTTGTCTGTTCAAAAGATATTCGACAGGTTCAATGACATTGAAGTTCTTTTTGTAATATAACTGTCTTTTGTAGTCTGTGCCTAAAGATCCTTCTCTTGAAAGGAAATTAAGTGGGTTAGAACTTTGAAATAGTTCGGTCAAGGATGTCAAACATTCCTCAGATGTGCAATTATGCTTCTCCAAAACATTCTCAATTGACTCCCTAGTTATTTGTCCAGCACATTTTCCAATATCAAAGAAATCATCCACAATTTCTTGAATCGCAGACTTTGACACATGAAGGACGGCTTGCAGTCGAAGGAAAAGGGATGCAATTCTGCGCTCAACTGACTTCTGTGTAGGCTGAGAGTCAGGTTCAGTCACTGAAACATCTGGTGATTCTAAATCAAAGTTATCCTGTTCATCATTGACAGAAGCTTGACTTTGACAATGAATAATAAGTTCAGGTTTGAAATTATTGAATGTAGAAGACTGATGATATCGGCTTCTGTGAGCAGTAAAAGTCGAGGCTACTCTAGATGTAAAACAGCACCCCACAAATGGGCAATTCACAGTCTCTCTTTTTATCAAATGTCTCTTTAAATGAAGAAAATAATGTTTGATATTGCTTGGCGCTGAAAAAGTACAAAGTTCACAACGAAGTTTAGCAACAGGACTGGTTCCTTGTTTGTGGTCCGTCAAATGTTTTAAAAGTTCCACATGGGATTGAAAGACGGTAAGACAATCCGGGTAAATACAACTAAAACCTGTTCTTCCACGTCCATGCTTGTCTTTGTAATGATTCACTATAGTCTTTTGAATGTATGAAGCAAAATTGCAAAACTTACAAGTCCACTTCATAAAATGAGTAGCGGAGCCTGGTAAATCATAAAACACCTGAAACACACAAAACAGAAGAAAAGTTTTAGCTGCTAAGTGATGTGAATTGTAAAAATGAACAACAGCACATTTCAAGTTAAGTCTAACTAACAAATTGGATGTATAAATTGTTGCATTGCTCTTTAGCACTAGCTAACGCAACGATGTTCTGTAATAAGAAAGAATAATGGGCTTGCAGCAACCGAGCGGCTGCTAATAATCTAGCACTAAGTTAGTTCGTTAGTATCGCCGCCATGATCTACAGGCAGCTAACGTTAATCAGCTCGCACTGGCAAGCGGACCCCAGAAAGAACAACCACCTCAGTGGTTCTCCAAAATTATTTTGCAGCCCTGGGCATGAACATACACTACCGTTCAAAAGTTTGGGGTCAGTACGATTTTTAATGTTTTTAAAAGAAGTATCTTCTGCTCACCAAGGCTGCATTTATTTGATTAAAAATACAAACAAAAACAGTACTATTGTGAAATAGTATTCCAATTTAAAACAGCGGTTTTCTATTTTAATATATTTTAAACTGTAAATTACTCCTGTGATCAAAGCTGAATTTATCATATCATCATTACTCCAGTCTTCAGTGTCACATGATCCTTCAGAAATCACTATATGATGATTTGATGCTCAAAAAAATATTCATTATTATTATCAGTTGAAAACAGTTGTGTACAATTTTTTTTTTCTTCAAAATTCTTTGATGAATAGAAAGTTCATAAGAACAGCATTTATTTAAAATAGAATATTTTCTAACATTATAAATGTCTTTACTGTAACTTTTTATCAGTTTAACTCATCCTTCATGAATAAAAGTATTGATTTATTTTATTCATTTCCCCAAAAAATAAAATAAAAATTCTTAATGACCCCAAACTTTTGAATGGTGTTTAATGTCACAAAAGCTTTAGATTTCAGATAAATGCTGTTATTTTTAACTTTCTATTCATCAAAGAATTTAGAAAAAAAAAATTGTACACAACTGTTTTCAACATTGATAATGATCATGAATGTTTCTTGAGCATCAAATCATCATATTAGAAGGATTTCTGGTGGATCATGTGACACTGAAGACTGAAAATTCAGCTTTGATCACAGGAATAATTTACAGTTTAAAATATATTAAAATAGAAAACAGCTGTTTTAAATTGGAACACTATTTCACAATATTACTGTTTTGTTTGTATTTTTAATCAAATAAATGCAGCTGTGGTGAGCAGAAGATAAAAATCTGACTGATCCCAAACTTTTGAACGGTAACGTTAGTGTATTTGGCCTTGACATACGGTCTATCAGAAATGGTGTTTTCTACAACAGTTTACAGTGAAAACTGGTATTGTCTCAGATAAAGCTTTATCAACCGTCTCTGACTGAACTAAAAGACTGCAAACGTGTTCTAGCTAACATTAACGGCCGCTGAAATGTGCCTCGGTTAAATGACATCACAGTTGTCGCACATATCAAAAGGTAACGATATCTAACGTTAATCGCGTTATTGGTTTCATCAACGCACATTCATAATATCTACAAAACACGAACACTTACCAATAGCGAACTTGTTCACGCCAACCCGATCGTCTTGTCTGATGGAAAAATGAGGCACCCGGCCGTTTGAAGTGTGACTGCTTGCAGGCGGGAAAAACGTGCTTGTCTCGTGGCCTCGTCGTCTGTAGTCTCCCGCACATGCGCAAAGAGCTGTCCTCCACTCAATTTAAAATTGCAAGTTCATTCAAGCACCTGTAATTTGTGATTCATTGAAGTAACTTATGAACCTAAATTGAAAGATTGAAAACTCAAACAATTGAGCTGAAATTTCATAACACATTATTTTATGTCTGAGTTAATGACATATATAAGTTATCATAACTTTTTGATCAGATTATTTTTTACAGTGTACTCAAACAACCTGGAAAATGAATGAGTCTCATAGTGCTTTAAGTGTGGGTGGAGGAAATGCAGAAATCCCATTAACACGGCAACTTTCTCTATTCTAGATTCTGTTTTATTATGGCACACATTAAAGATGGGGTCCACAGCAGCTGCAAGTGTTTAGAATCAGTTCACAGGGACCTTAATAAACAGACATAAACACAACAGACCTCTCATCACATTTTTATTTAATAACTCAGAGTCCATGTTTTTTCCCTTTCAGAGAATACTTTCTAACTGCATCAGTCGACACACACACACACACACACACACACACACACACACACGCACGCACGCACGCACGCACGCACGCACGCGCACACACACACACGCACACACACACACACACACACACACACACACACGCAGGCACACACACAACACAACACAATTAATTTTTTTATTAATGTTTCGACAAAAATTTTATGCAGTACAACTGTTTTCAACATTGATAATAATAAGAAGCACTAAGTAACCCCCCCCCCCCCCCCCCCCCGCCCCGCCTGGTATGACCTGTACAGAAATTGTATTTACTGTAAGGAATGGTGCTCTAAGTGTCTTCAGATAAACAGAATTACTGTAAGAACATACTGTCTGACTAGTGTCATGCTAGCTCTAGTAGGATGCAGTTAGCGTGTAGCAAACTGTCGTTTGGTTACGTAAATAACTTCATTTCAACTTTATTTTAAGAGCCCTTACTACTAAAAAATACAGGATCATAATATTAGTGCTCTTTAACCTTTGTGGAAGTGCTGGCCATTATGAAGAAGGGCAAAATCAATAACATAAAGGTTAGTTTAAAGACTATTCAAAGGTTAGAGAAACTGAGAATTCACTGGGTGTAGTTTCTCACATTGTCACAGCTTTTTAGGGTTGTGCTACATTATGCTAATTATAGTCTGGAAGCATCTGTACTGTAGATGAGTCGCAAGTGTGAAGCTGGATAAAAATGCACGCTTATATCTGGGGCACTGTGCTTTTTAAAGCATGCATTGTTTATTACCTGACTGCTCATTGTTATTTTTGTTACAGAAATCTGTATGAATAATTTATTATACATTTGAACAGATATATATTTGAACAGATAGCACTGGAATGTGTACTCCATATTATTTCCTTCATTTTTAAGTTTGCACAAAGTGTGTACAGAAAATAGTCGGCTTATGATTAATGTATCTTTTGCGTTTGCAATCATTTAACAAAATATTTAAACTATCAATTATATATAGCATAAGTGTTTACTGATGGATTGTTCTCATTTAAAAGTGTAAGTGATACGGTGAGCTGTAGTTCATCCAACAAGAGAGAGAGCATGACACAAGAAGACGATTTGAGATAATTTGAATCAGCCTGTTCTCACCCAAATGCGTCTCTATAGCACGCAGTGTGTTTATCGTGTAATATATACGCGAAAATGAGTTTTTACGTGGATATGATACGCAGTTTTGCGCGTGCATATGATACGCACTTAATTTCGTGATATACACACGCACCCCACACCACTAATCCTACCCAAGCGTATAATACACACGCACCCTACCCCACCCTAAACCCAACCATGTGCTATCCATGCGTATACTATGCACGTAAAAACTCATTTTCGCGTATATATTACACGATAAACACACTGCGTGCTATATAGACGCATTTGGTGAGATCGGGTTGTTTGAATAGACACTAGGAACAAACAAAGCACTACAACCTAACTTTAACACTGGACCAGGACATGAGGAAAACTAAGGGCTTAGATCCACAAGGGAAGATCATCAATATGTGACTGGGACCTGATCATAAATGCCCCTAATAGGGACCCCAAATACACAAGCCTCCCAAATAGCAGACTCCTACTGAATGAAAACTAAATGCAATGCCACATGACATGATCACAAGTTTATTTCTCCAAATCACTACTAAAAGAGATTGAGCTCAACATCAATAAAAAAAAGACAATTTACACTCTAAAATTCAACCAATTGGCTTAAACCAAAATCTAACTTTCGTTGGCATTCATAGCTTTACTTCTTTACTTATGAGTTCCAAGGATCCAAGCATTAAATTACTGTGCACTGTGCTTCAACACTATGTGCCAACCCAGTGGCTTAGTTTTACTCCGACCAACACACACACACACACACACACACACACACACACACACACACACACACACACACACACACAAGCACACAACATAATCTTAATACCAACAACCCCCCAAAACATTATATTTATAGTAATACAGTAATACAAAAAAAAGTCACAAAAAGAATACAACAAAAATAACTGAAGGTGGTTTCTCTCTTTGGGCACTGTTATGTATTTGCACCAAACATTAGATAAAGCTCAAAATTATGAGACAGGAGAATTACAATTAAACAATCCAAACCAAACAAAACGCACACAAAAATTCTCACTGTAAAAAAGAGAAAAGAAAAAAAAAGAAAATCAAAGGAAAAGAACCCAAAATAAATAAATTATTTACCATAAATAATAAATTCCATAAATTCCTAGCTCCTTAATTGAGCAATATGTAAAGCAAGACAAAAAAGGTCCACAGCCAACTATAATATACAGTATGTACGTGATTGCCTGACATACCAACCCACCACGCAATCCACGCTCCATTCTTAAAGGGGCCATCCTACTACAAATAGAACCGGGAACAGGTGTGTAATTCAATTAGAAACCATGGAAACAAACAAGGAACAAGAACTCAGGCAAAAAGGAACAAGGAAAATCTAATTAAATCACAATTAAACTAAACATAACCCTTAAGAGAATTCACTTCAAGAGTACATATACTGTAGCCGTTTGATATGTGACACTGTTTACAATGCGTATTTCAGCTCGTCGGGCTGAAATAGATGTGAACTTTGACATTAGGGCTATGACCTGCTGTCTGTATTATTGAGCAGAACTAGTACCCACATTGTTCGCCTGAGCAGTGATATAAATGCACAGTCACACAGACAATAGTCACTGAGACAGAGCCGTTTTGCAGAGGTCTTAGAAGCCCCATTACTCCGTATTTATCTGCACACATAAGTCTGGGCTGGGAATCCACTGAAATAATACATGTGATTCTAATGATAATTGGCTCAAAGTGAGAAAGAAAATGTAACTCAAACAGATCTCTGCTATAATTTCATGCGGGGGAGATCAAAGCCCCTTCCCGTGCTAAAGTTATTCAGATACAGTTGTCTCAGACAGCTGCCTGATAATCACATTTCAGCAGTTGTCAAAGGAAGGGCTCTGATGGGGCTCAGCCTAGAGTCAGGTCATTATTAGATCCCCATTGTGCTAAATGTTATTTATTGCTGTCAGAGAGCATTAATGTTTAATGTTTAATTCAGCAGTGGAAAATGGGCAGCTCAAACAGTCACAGCCTGATAGGACAAAAGAGCTGACTGAACCAAAGCCAAACTGTAGAGAGGGAGGGAGAAGAAAAGGGGAACGGTAGAGATTCAAACATATGGCAAGGGAGTGAGAGAGAGAGAGAGAATGGTGGAGGTGAAGATGAATGGATAATCGCTAAGATAATGGTTTTAATTTACATGTGTTGTAAAGGGTAATGATGTAATATAATGTTTATCTTGTCTGAAGAGTTTAATTTCCATCGGCCTGACCCAATGCTCCATGACACAATGCATTATAAGACATCTCAAATGGGCCTTATAAACAACACAGCAGCTGTGTGCATGCATTAGTGTGTGTGTGTGTGTGTGTGTGTGTGTGTGTGTGTGTGTGTGTGTGTGTGTGTGTGTGTGTGTGTGTGTGTGTGTGTGTGTGTGTGTGTGTGTGTGTGTGTGTGTGTGTGTGTGTGTGTGTTTAATTGTAAAAGGGGAGAGAGTCCATGATGCATGATTAATTCATTAAGATCTGTTTTGGCCAACGATGCTCTCAATGACTGAAGGAGATTTGATGTTTCAACTCCTTATTCTTCATTCCCATCTCCAGCATGTTTGTTTTTAACTGCTTTATCTGTTTCTTTCCCAAATTCGTCTCATTATTGTCCAAGAAAAAAAGGAGCTTTTGTGCAGCAGCGAGAGAGAAGAAGACAGCATCCTGCTCCTGAAATACACTGCTGATGTAAAAGGCTCTGATGTTTGTCTTTTAGCCTGTGTAAAGCTCATTCATTATGTAAGAACACATTTATATTCAAGCCGTAGACCTTGAGACCTGAAACCCTCAAACACTCACACAGTATGTGCTTATAAACGCAGGCATTTATTTTTGCTTGTTCACCTCCCGTCCCTCCTCACCTCATCCTTTAGCTCTTATGATGAAACACAAATCAGCAGACTTTAAAGGATGCACATTACACCTTTCATGTCCCAAGCTCAAAGAAAGCCACAGAAAAGACTATTCTAAATGTGCTGAATTAATATTATAACCGCTTTAGTCCTGTGATCCCTCCCACGGTTTGCTTTTATAATGAAATCGATCCTTTTGCCAGCTGTACACGCGTGACCTTACTCTTACGATGAAAGGAATTTCAATATGGAATCCGGTGTGCGGCGTAATATCATCAGAACGAGCAAGTACTTTGCATTTAAAATGCTTCAACAGTCCTCTCAGTGCTGTTTTTATGCTCTCACAGAGGCCGCGCTGCTAAAACATGTCAAAGTCAAGCTGTCATCCACTCAACAACATCGTCATGTCTAAATCTTTCAAACACTTGATTTCAAAAGCATGTGTGCAGTTCTACAGCACAAACCATTACTGTGGGTAATAATTGTTCAGAGAGACAGAGGGAAACACACAAGGAGTCGGAGGAGCAAACACATATCAGTGTGTGATAAAGGTGCTTGACATCATCTAAGCAGTGCTGCCCATTTGTAACCAGGTTACCATCTATCTTTCATCAGTAATTGAGAATATGTAGCCCCAGCCTAGAGTGTATCAACAATATAAAATGTTGTTAGCCTTCCATCAAGTTGGTGCAGACAAGAATTAATAGCTGTCATCGGAAAGGGAGAGAGAGAACCTGTGCTGTTTTACTGTGTGTGAGAGATTGAGAGGCTCAGTTCATTATCGCTGCTGTCACACACGTGTGTGTGTGTGTGTGTGTGTGTGTGTGTGTGTGTGTGTGTGTGTGTGTGTGTGTGTGTGTGTGTGTGTGTGTGTGTGTGTGTGTGTGTGTGTGTGTGTGTGTGTGTGTGTGTGTGTGTGTGTGTGTGTGTGTGTGTGTGTGTGTGTGTGTGTGTGTGTGTGAGCGCTCTAACCTTCATATATTCATCTGCATGCAAAATCAAGTGAAAGGTCACAGGTATAACAGACAAATTCTGTTCACATAAGTATGTTGGTTACATTGATATTTGACATTGACATGATATTAAATAAACCAGCAAACCATACATTTTCTTCTGGATTTATATGTTTACTGTATTTGTGTTTTTAAATATGTAATTAAACATCCTACATTTCTTATTTATTTTCTTTACTACACATCGTTATACATCAGCTATACATAATTTATTTTATTTTATTCTCATATATATATATATATCAAGGTTTATATAAAAAAATGTCGGAAATACGAAAAAAATAAAAACGGTATCAAATAAATGAAATACATTTTAACTTTCTGTTCATCAAAGAATCCTTTTGGGGGGGGGGGGGTCTATTAGGGTTTCCACATCAAGCTGTTTTCAGCTGTTTTTATAATACTAAGAATTGTGTCTTGCGCACCAACTCAGAATAGTAAAATGATTTCTGAAGGATCATGTGACAATGAAGACTGAAGTAATAGCTGCTGAAAACTCAACTAGAAAGACGCAAATTAGTATTTTCTTGTTAGCTGTTTTACTTTTCTTGTAAAACAAGAATCCTTGTTTATATACAACTTTGAAAAATCATTTTTACAGTGTACAGGGCACCTGGGTCACCACCACATCTCAGGGTTACCCTTCCTACAAAATCCCAATTTACCCATTATCTGGCATAAATATGTGCTATATTACAAGCGAGACCAAACAGTATGGATGTTTTTAATCTCATAATGTAAAGCATGTAGATTAATGAGTGAAACAAGAAAATAAAGAGATAATAATGAGAGAGAGAATGGATAAAACGTGTTCCAGAGGCAGCATGACAGAATGTGTTAAGTATTTGTGTGTGTGTGAGACAGAGTTTGGTGTGTATGTTGAATGATCACTCAGCTCTGCTTGTGTGTGCTCTAATTACACTGCAGATTAGAGAAGGCAAATTAAACTGCTCAGTGCCACTGGCAGTAATGACTGCAGGCAAATGATTGTAATTATGAACAGATTGCTTTACTGTCGATAATTAAAACAACAACACAACTTACTTTACGACTGCCTGCCGATGGCTCTCTTAAAAAGAATGTGTTCTTGTCTGTCGAATTCTATATATCTCTCTCTGTTTATTTATACCAAAATCTTTGTTTTTGTCAGTGGTTTTATGTACTATTTAACACCTGTGCAGGCTATACTGCCATCTCAGCCCTGACAATCCTGCGGTTTCCAATCACTTCCTCCTCACCTCATGTTTCTTAGAACAGGAGGTATTATTATAAATAAAGACATCAGATATTGATTTGGGGCTAAATCATTATGTTATTTAGGAAGAAAGAGACTGCACAGGCCAGGTTTCCTATGCAGTTTGGAAAAGTATGGAATTTGATTTGAGTATCACTCTAAAAAATGCTGGATCGTTTTTACCCATCTGGGTCAAATATGGACTAACCCAACCGTTGGGTTAACATTTTTAATAAAAACTGCTGGGTTTGTCCATATTTGACCCAAATTTGGGTTGAAACAACCCAGCATTTTTTTGAGTGTAATTTCCAGATAAGTATGGAAAAAACAAAGCAGAGTATGGAAAGATATTTGTGTTTCAAGACTATTCCCCAATTCAGTTTTCTGAAATATAAAATGAAGAATAAAAAAAAAATAAAAAAAAATTCATATAAGCAGTGTTTTCATGGCAAATGTTTGGTGATCGTTTAGTGATTGTTGAACACATTGAACAAATTCAAGGCGCACATTTACATTAGGCAAAACTGTTTGTCTTTAGCATAATCAAGTCTCTTTTGAAGTTCACTAAATGAATGTGCATGTGCCACTCAAACCAGCAAAAGATAAAGGAACAAGTAATCATTTAAAGCAGGGCTATGCAGTTTCGTGAATTTCTTCGCTGTATTCTCGCTTTTTGCTCACAGGTGTCTCTATAGAGCTCCCCCTACAGCTTCGGGATAGATATTTGACAACACTGTTGGAAAAACTAGTTGTCGACTCTCAGATACCAGAGGCTAGTAGATCAACGACATCAAAGCAGACGGTATCAGAGGTAAATATATGCAAGTTATGAAGTGTTTTAGGTTCTTCTCATCATGTAAGCACGTTATCACTTCGAGAAAACCAATGAAAAAAAGAGAAAATATAATGCTGAAAATAATGCAGTATGATCTATTTGTCTGGATTGCGTAGAACAAATGGTCATTTAGTGAGGGGTAACAGCCTGCTGGTGATCTTGATCTTTACAATTATTACATGGCTGATTATTACGTGGCTACTCACCAAATAAATAAATACATGGATATAAAATTTAGTTCTGTCATGACAACTCTCGGAGAGATTGGCATGGTAATGGATGTGGCTGTTAATGTATTTGGTCTTAGCTGAATAGATCTAATAAGCTGCTGCTGTTGATTATTGCTGCTGCTGTAGATCAAGAGACTTGCTACTGCCAATACATACAAAGATACGCTGCTGTGAGCATATAAGACTGCAGCTGCACAAATAACATATGGAAATAATCCCCGTATATATGTATGTGGAGCTGGGGAAGGTGGATGGTTTCAGAAAGCGCACTGCAGACCGCTAACAGCAAACAATGGCAAATATTTGAATGTTGAGCAGCAAGCTCATAGGCTGCTGATGCCACAGCAACCACTCTGCTGTGCTATGTATAACGATGTGATTGCTAACAAATTAAGTTAGAATAGTTCAATTAAAGACTTATCAGCCTGCACTATCTAGAATTGCATGACATAACTTTGTATTTATCCAACCTGTATATTATCAGTTCAAGAAACGAATTAGTCAATTGCATTTATAACATAATTGTACAAAACAATTGGCATATAGTGGACAAAATTAGTCATATTAATACTGAAATCCTCAGAGGTCATTTTCACTACAATCGATAACTGAGATGCAAGATGGCACAAGTTGCATCTCTATAAAATAGAGAGAGTGAGTCTGCAGAGTGATACAAGAGAAATTAAAGTAGGGGTGATTTCAGGGTGAGCAGACTGATATCAGCATTGTCACGGACAGCGGCGAAAATAGATTCCAAGTCGGGTTCTGAAAGTCCCATCCATTTTATCCATAAGGGAATTGAATTTGAGTGATAACTTATAAATCTTTAAATAGAGACCTGCTATGGGCTACGAGGTTGTAAATTGTTGGTATATGGTTTTGTTGAAGCCATTAGACTGCATTATTTCAACTCGTTTTTTTAAAATAACCATGTTTAAAAAAAAAAACATATTCCATGTAGTTTGGTGCCACATGTATTTCAGAGCTGTGATGTTACTTATTGATAAATTACTAAATACTCTTCCTCAAGACATCCGTCCAGCATCCTCACCTCTGTTAAAAAATTTTTTTTTCTGAATATACTCTTCAGCTCTTGGTCTGCGTATTATACTATGGGTGTTTGTTCTTTATCTGTATTCCTCTGTCTAACTTTGTAAAGCGACCTTGGGCATTGGAAAGGCACTATAAAAAAACAATTATTATTATGATTAGCCATGTTTGTAATCCCACACCTGCTGTGAGAGTCTTTTATATGATGTGGCACTCAGCAGCGGTAGTATCTTTACTGTGGGTGCTCATTACTGAAAGTCCTATAAATGACTCAGTCATTTGATCTTGTGTGTTTTTATTTATTTATTATGAGCCAGCTAAATAAAGCTGCGAGTGTAAGTATAGATTTGGTTAAAAGCCTTTATTATTAGTGTCAATCAAATTTGCTTGGACAGTGTAAAATTATCTTTATGTGCATGTGTGTATAGAGCAAAAACGTGACGCCAAACACTAATAATTCAAAACAAAGGAAGAAAACATGTAAATTGTCACTGAAATCACGAAGGAAATCAGTGGAAATGCTTGTGGTTAGTCAATAACAAAAAGAAGTGCACCTTTATTGTCATTGCCTCTCTCTTTTGTGTTCCAATAAGGCAGGTTTCACATGATAACAGATGGTAACTCATTTTACTTTAGCCCCCTGAGTTGCATTTGTGTGTAAGAGAGAGACAGTGAGTATATGTGAGACAGATTTGACTCATACATGCCACGGGACTGCTGCTGTTCTCCTCTTCTACTGTCCCTCATCTGTAGTAGAAAATGAAAGTGTGATGAAATGTAATATCATCCCCCTTGGGTAACTCAAGGGAGACAAGCAAGCAGAACACAATATATATAATGGATATTACTGCAGTTCAGCACACACACACACACACACACACACACACACACACACAGTACAAGATGCTACAAAATAAACACACAGTTGCTTGCATACAAACGCAAACAGATACTCGCATGTACGCATGCACACACACTGTTATTTTCAGAGAACATTAACCTCAGTTACCTTTTTTTCTGTTATGTCCATGAAATTCACTTATATTTACCATCAGTCTCATTTTCCATCTTCCTAATGGATTTCAATAACAAGCCTTGAACTTCTGAGCCTCTGAAAGTACCGCGCACAGCCATGACAAACCCAAATCACTGGATAACATCTATTATTCATTATCTAAGCCATGTAGAAATAAATTGCTTTTCTTCCAGTCAAGGTTGACTGGGAGAGATGAGGGAGGGGGGTTATAGGGGTGGGGGCGAGGGGGTGGGGGGTAAGAAGGACGGAGTAGACAAGGAAGAAAAAATATGTGTGTGTGTGTTTGTGTGTACATTGTACTGCGGACACATTGGATCTGTCAGGGTCTTTGTTATAATGTCAAGTTATAGCTGTAAAAGGCTCTTAGCACTAGTGTTAGCAATATTTCTCTGTTCAGAGAAGAGCTTGTGTGTGTATGTGTGATTCTTTAAAATAGATATGATGGATGTTTGTAGTGTGACCTACTAATGGATACTGAAAAAGAACAAAAACTGTTCTTCATCTGAATGTATGTGTACCAGTCTAATGAAATCAATGGTCACGATTTATATAGTATATATATACATACAACTATTAATGTTGATCATTAAAAGATGCTTGAGGTGTTGTGTATACATATAGGACTATCTTTTAATGTATCGTTAATACAAATATATTTTCACATCAAATATATATTTTACATAAACAACATTTATTATTTTTACATTCATATTAATGGTGATCATTAAAAGAAGCTTGAGGTGTTGTGTATTTTCACTGTATATATATATATATATATATATATATATATATATATATATATATATATATATATATATACTATATTTTATATATATATATATATATATATATATATATATACTATATTTTATATTTATAATAAATACATTTGATAAATGAATACATATTGAGTCAACTGAACATTAATTACATTTAATACAATATATCATTTTTTACATGTTGTTATATTTATACATATTCATATTTATTGTGTCCATATATGTATTTAAATATATTTTAAATACCTTGAGCCTCCTTTACTCACCATTAATATGAATATGTAAATGCACTGTTGTCCATTAGCAGGTGATGGGTGTCCTAGTCTTTTCTTGCACGTCATATAAATATAGGCTTATGAATTTGAATTTGGTTGGCATTGCTAATGTATTTAAACAGATGGCAGCACACATATACTGCATTAGTCAACCGCTCTTTTGTTCTCTCAAATATGTATAGTACACACTGGATAACCTGAACAGCTATTATATAATAAAGTGAGATGGAACTTTGTACCTTGAGGTTAAACACTTACACACACATGAAATCCTGTTATATGTTTGCATGTGAGTTTCATTGAAGTGAAAGTGGTAATTGGTAATTATTAGAAATCCAAGTCCCTTGATATACACAAAAACACAGACTCCTACACACTGTAAGTACATCACAGCTTTTATAATAATGTGTTAATTAATAACAAGACTATCTAGTCCAACGCGATTACTGCAACTCACTTGTGACTATTTCCACAGCTCGGATTTGTCTGTGTGAACAAAAGTGTTTGTGAAGTTGTGTGTGTGTGTCTGCTCCTGCCTCCCTCATGTTATAGGTTGCTATGGATACAGCTTTTGACAGGCCCTTGTCAAATGCTTAGTTCGATACTCTGTGTCCACAGAGAGCAGTTCCTTTGATCATAGTTCAGAGCTAAGGGATCTTAAAAATCAGGGCAAGGGACGATACTTTGAAGACAAAAGTAAAAGAAAAATTCATTGGTTGACACTGTTTGGAGTGTCTATGTCAGTGCATTTCCTTAGTCTATCCATAACGAATATCTCAGACAGTTCGTAGATGAAATGATCATGTAAAGATGTTTTTGTTTTTACCTTGACAAGATTGAATCAATAAGCAATGATTCACTCAAACTTAGTTCTTAATGTAAAATCCTGTATAATCATTCTTCTATGGTAGTTAACCATGTTCAGTTGATCTACAAAAGGTAAAAGCAACCTAAATAGAAAACATCTCTTAGACTTTCTTTTAAAACATGCTTACGAGAAAGTAAAGATAGTCCTATTAATCCTGTTAGATAATGTCTATGACATGGCTGACTGAGTTGTTTGATTATTGATTGTTCTCATACATGAGTATTGACGAAGAAGTAAATTAAATGGCTTCCCAATCAATTATCTTTTCAGTAAACTCTAAAGGAATTGCCAATTGGATCTTGATGCCTTTCTGTGGCCAGATGAGATTTAGTGTGTGAGCCAATCAAAATCAATAAAGCCAAGCTGGAGTTAACCCTTTAATAACTAGCAAAGCTTGCTTTTACAATGAGTATAGAGTTTTTTTCCTAATGCTCCAATAAATTAAAACCAAGATGACATTACAGAGCGATCCATCTATGGAAGCATTCATTTGCTTTTCTGCTAAATTACAGCTGTATTATTTATTTCTAACCAACCTCATTCATGCTTTTTACCTGGTTATCTTTTGTTCATATAGATTACCAGTCAAATTTGCTGTAGTTCCAATAAAAGATGAATAGCAATGGTTGCTGTAAAATAAACCTCTAACCTCAAAAATAACTCAGATATGTACAATACAAAGGGTATGTGAAAAATATAGTTTGACAGGTTTGATAGGCAGATGCTTTGATTAAAATATCAAAAAAACACCCACAAACAGAATGAAAAAAAAAAAGAAAAACAGAAAGGAGAGAGAGAGCACCTGCAAACATCATTGGCACTGGTGATTCATGAATCCAATAGCTCTCATATGAGTTTAACATAGACTGGCATCACATTTCTCTGTTCTCTGAATGTGGCTAGTGGCATTTTAAAATGATTTGAAGCAAAACTGCTTCCTGTTCCTATAAACTAATCTGTTTCAATTAACCACATTATGACTGTTTTATCACAAAGTTTACTTCAAACCTACAGCAGCGTAAATGCATGCATGAAAATAAATGTTCATTAAGTATCTTGCTTAATTCTTCCTTCATAGCACTGCATTTTGTGTTGCAGTGCAGTGTTTTATCTGACTGTTTACACAAAAAGCTGACTGTTTGATGGCTATGTGTGTTGCTCTGTAATTAATAGGTATAAGTGCAAAGGATATTAATTACCCTTTAACTAAATTTAAATAGCTGAAAGACAAAAATTATTTTCATAAAACAATTATATAAAAGATGTACTCCACAATTACTGTATTAGCACCCCTAAATTCTAATTAGTAAAAAAAGTTCACCTTAGAACACTTAAGTTCCCTTTCAGTCGAGAACATCAGACGTAGTCGACATCGACTGAATGGGGATCACGCTAAGGGAACCTGTCTTCTTCGTACTACTTTTTAATCAAACCAATTCAACATTGGCGTGCGTGATTACACGCTCCTCCCCGCAGTGCTGGTATAAACACGGAAGTGGACGCTGGACGCACGCACCAGTTGCATTTCGCTTCAGAGCCGATCGGATGTCTCTGAAGAGTATTGTTTACAAAACAAGCGAGTGTGTCTGTGTTCCTGCGGGAAGACCTCCCAGTGTTGGTGTTTCTACAGCGTGAGTGCAGTGGTGATCGCAAGCTTCTCAAGCTCTCAACTGCTGTTTTAACAGATCAAATTTCTGTTTGTTTGTTTGTTCTGACAGTTGGTTAGAGGGCGAGAAGTGAGTGCTTCACTGTTTCAGTTCGCTGATTCAGTGTTGCCACGGTCATTCCCTGTGTGATTCAGCACTGGTGACGGTCCCATTTCCTAAAAGAGCAACACGGGTGCATTTGCATCTTTTTGATTTTTTTCATTCCGTCCATGTGTTTCTGGATGCATTCGTTCCCTGTCTCTCTGTAACAGTCACAATTGTTGCATCACGTGTTAATGGGCACGCTGAAGCAGCTTTTGTGGACAGTTCATGTTCTCATTGCGGGAATATGACTGCCGCGGTGTTGAGGTCGAGACTCGGTATCGTCCGCGAAGCGCGAGTCCCCATTACCACGCCCCGCCTTCAGGT
This sequence comes from Phoxinus phoxinus, assembly GCF_949152265.1. Taxonomy (NCBI): domain Eukaryota; kingdom Metazoa; phylum Chordata; class Actinopteri; order Cypriniformes; family Leuciscidae; genus Phoxinus; species Phoxinus phoxinus. The sequence continues at coordinate 31,486,735 of NC_136877.1, read as the reverse complement.
GCCGCGTGGGGTGGATGACAGGAGGATAGTGTTGGATGTTTCGCCCGGAAACAATTCCCTGTGGGCTCCTCACTCCTCCCTTCCATAGCAGTCCCCCGTGGAGCGTGCTGGTCCATCTGTAATGGGTGGACCGCCCGTTTCACCTGGGGCTCCCCCAGAGGACAGGATGCCGATTGCAGTATCGGAGGGTGAGCTGGCCTCTGGAGATGATGACTCGACTGTGTTATCTCCCTCTGGGAGTGTAACGTTGCTCGAGCCGGATCCAGAACTGTCAGCTATGCTGATTTGGGCCACCGAGGCTGTCGGGCTCGAGTGGAACCCTCCACCTTGTCCTGCTCAGTCTCGGTTGGATGATTGGTATCTCGGTGCGGGCCGTGCTGGTTCTCAGCCCGCCGCCCCAGTGCCCTTCTTTCCCGAAGTGCATGGAGAGCTTACTAGGTTGTGGATCGCACCTTTACTGCCGAAAACTGCCTGAGTGGTTCTTCCCCCCTCGCTACCCTTGAGGGAGGAGCGGTGAAGGGTTATGAGGATATCCCTCCAGTGGAGCGGTCTGTTGCGACAACAGGTGCACCTGTGTCCAACGGCCGCTGCATCTGGGGGATCCTTGTCTCCCCTCGCAGGCCTGTGAGCTCGCATCAGGTTTGACGGTCAGAGCTTGCGGCCAAGCCGCCTCCTCTTTGCGTGCCATGGTGTTGTTGCAGGTCTATCAGGCCAAGACACCCATGGACATGCACAAGGGTAGTCTAGACCGTGCGCTCATGAGTGAGCTCCGCACTGCGGCTGACCTCGCCCTCACTGGCACGAGCGTCACAGCGTCGCAGCGTGCACGGTCGGTCTAGCAATGTCCACACTAGTGGTCCAGGAGCGCCATCGTTGGCTCAGCCTGGTTGAGATGGTGTATGCAGACAAGGTTCGGTTCCTCGACTCCCCAATTGACCTATGGCTAAGCCACGCCCCCTCCACTCACTCGGACAAACAGTCAACATCTGGTGACAGGTGCTATGGCAGCTGTCACAGTAGGAGACATTTTACAGGAGGCAATTGATGATTTTTGGAGACAGAAAGATTATATCATCTTGAAATCACCAAAAATATACGTTTCCAGGACAAGCCTTTTTACCATCTTTACCAAGAGTAGCCTATACCTCTCCGTTAGTTTGGTTCTACAGTATATGAATCATCCAGCATAAGATTACTAACATTTGTTATCTTGGTTATTTACAGATACATTAATGAAGCTTAAGAAAAAACATATAAAAATGAATTAAAACTGACTAACTGCAATGCATTTCAATGGACATGGAAGCAGAGAATGTCCGAGTGTATTGGGTTAGCTATGCGCACTGTGATTGGCTCATCGCGTTTGGGGGCGTGGGTTAGCCATAGGTCAATTTCCCAGGTTGGGTTGTTCGGCGACGCGGTGGAGAGCTGCGCCCAACAGCTCTCCGTCGCCCAGGCGCAGACGGAGGTCACCCGACACCTGCTGCCTTCACCGTCTGCCGGGGGCAGATCCTCCGCCTGCCCGTCGCCAAAGGCGTCCCCCTGCGGCCGTCTCTGCTCCCGCCGGACCATCGCAGCAGTCTCCACCCTGGTCTCGACGTAGAGCCAGCCGCAGGAGAGTTGCCCTGCCCGTTCCAGGTACTGCGAAGACTACGTCTGACGTTCTCAACTGAAAGGGAATGTCCTGGTTGCGTATGCAACCCACCGTTCCCTGAAGGAGGGAACAGAGGACATAGTCTCCTCGCCACTACTGCTGTACCACCGCTGACTCCGAGGGCCGCTCGGCTCCTCAGCGAAAAAGCAACTGGTGCGTGCACCCACTTCCGTGTTTATACGGAAATGTTGAATTGGCTTGTTTAAATAGTAGTACGAAGAAAACAGGCTCCCTAAGCGTGATCCCCATTCAGTCGACGTAGACTACGTCCCCCGTTGCCTCCTTCAGGGAACTGTGGGTTACATAGGCAACCAGGACGTTATAAGTCATGACGACTTCCTGTTTCTCTGGGTTCTAAATATGTAGTGACATGCAGGACAAATTCCTATTCATTAATCATGCATGTGTCTATATTGGCCCCACACACTCTGAGGAGGATGGTTTGAGTTGCCAAACAAACTGTAAAGATCGTAAGTGGGTGAATTGCAGATGCTAATTGTGTCCTGTTGGTCAGAAAGTCTCTAAAACTATGATCAGACCTCACCTATATAACCACAATTTGTTTGGGAAAATTGCAATAAAAAATATTTTGTGTAACCCCTCCAGTTCTATTCGTAGCACTCTGTAACAAGGACACTAACAACTGGATCCCCTAGGGCACTATTTTAACAATCTAAGCGTATGGTCTAAAGTGCACAGCGCAAGTGCAACTAGGGCGTGTCCGAATCCACTTTTGTCTAGTTTAACGACAGGAAAAATGGTTGGCGCACTGGTCATTGGTCCTGAATGGTGCCATGGTGGATTCAATATTTACATGGCTGAATTTGCATGTTAAAGCACGCAAGCAGACCATCTACGAGACAAGCCAGATTCCACTATATATTTATGTACACAATAATAATATTTTACATTGTAATCCGTTTATTTAAAAAATGTGGCATGTTTGTGTGCTGCTCTGTGTGTGTAATAAACAGAGTGTATGCGTGTTGTGGACCCGCCAATAGGCTCATATTACTAATGCGCCCTTTAAATAACAAAAAAAGATATACTTCGCCATTGACTTTAGACCAGGTTTTTGTTGGTCAATGGCGATGTCTAGTTCAGTTGCCTCAAAATGGCAACGCACCAACAATGCACCTGAACACACCTCATTTTCAGACCAGCGCAAATGCATTTGCTACTTAAACAATGTGGCGCAGGATGTGAAAATGATAACTGCGTCAGGCTAAAAGTAGCAAAAAACACCTGCGTTGCGTAATATATGGCACCAGGCGTATGATAGGGCCCCAGTGTTAGTTGCTAGTGCACCTCTTGAGGCCAGTGTAGTGAGGTTTACTTGCACAGCTCTTATTACCTGGCCGTCGTTACATTTGGTGATATCAAACAGCAATCTCCTATTTTGCCAGGCTTTTCTGGAACTTTCAGTGAGACTAGATGTTATGGTCAGATGAGACCAAACCACTTTTTTGCAAAAACACTAGAGGTGGGTTTGGCAGAAACATGCATAGCCATGCAAAAAACCTAATCCCAAGTATGAAGTATGGTGGTGGATCATAAACTCCATCAGACAACTCCAAGTAGCAGATATTAAATCAACACCTGACTGACCCTGTCAGGTAGCCTACTCTGGGCCATGAGCTGGATCTTATAGCATGACAATGATCCAAAGCACATCCAAAAATAAACAACAGAGTAGTTCACTGACCACAGAATGAAGGTTTTGCATAGCAGACCCCTGACCCAAACCCCATTAAAAACAACAACAACAACAACTGTGGGATGAGCTAAGTCCACAAGCATGGACTTCTGAATCTGAAGGTTCTGGGAAGATTAGGTATGGAAGAATGGTCTCATTACTCTTGCCATGTGTTCATCAACCTTATTACGCATCGTAAGAGAAGATCCAGAGCTGTTATCTTGGCAAAGGGAGGTTGCACAAAGTATTAAATGTAGGGGTGCCAATAATTGTGGAAAAAAAATATTTCAGAAACAAAAATATTTAATATTTTTTACTAAGAGAGAAATTGCAACAACAAATGCTCACAGTCAGTTTTGCTCATATTCACCAAGGGTGCCAATATTTGCAGATCCCACTGTATGACTTGAAAGCACAATTTGTATGGGCACTGATGGGCGGACCTTCATACTTACCCCCCCCCCCCCCCCCCCCCCCCCCCCTTAAAAATCATGTTTTCATACAAATCACATTGTACAAATTCATTTAAAAAAAAAATCACCATCTTGTAAAATACTTATTATTTCCCATGATATTGTGTTGTGATCCTCTTTCAAATTTAAAACAAATGATAAAACTATTTTTAAAAAACATTCATTGTAGTCATGGTTACACTTTATTTTACAGTATATGCACTTTCAATCTCCTTACAGTGTACTTACCCACAAAAGTACTGAGTAATGTAAGGTAACAACATGGGTTTAGGGGTAGGTTCAGGGTTAGTACATTGTTATTACACAGTTAGTGTCATTACTACAATAAGTGCATAGTATGTGAGGAACATGACTGTAAAATAAAGTTCTACCGGAATAACCATTAGAATCATTAAACCAATGTGAAGATTTATGATTTTCACTTGTTATGGATAACTAGAACATAAAAATGACTAAATAAAAAAAACGATTTAGATTGTTTAGTAATTTCTGTTACATTTGACCTACGTGTTGTATTGAAATCTGGTAATGTAGTTCAAACTCCCTTGCTTGAGCTTAGGCCAATCTTCCATTAAATCTTCTCATAATGACAGGATGTTATATTATTTTGTGCTGAATTTCCCTGTGTGGGTGTATATAATGTGAAAGTCTCTAAAGAACATGAGAGATTGTAATGTCATCATTGGACTTGATTTTCTTTTTTTTTATCAAGCAAAACCTCTGGTTAAACCTCTAGGTCTGGGGTTTTTCATTAGTTTTGATTCAATGCTTTTGTCATTGTTTAGAGTACAAGTGCCAAGGAAAGAATTAACATTTAACCAATGCAAATACCAAATATTAAATATTATTATTGTTGTTGTTATAGCAGATAGTGATATATAGTAGTTTCTGGTTCAGATGTTACAATGCAGTATTGCTATACTTTTCATACTCTCAAACAATACAAGTAATTAAAAATGTACATTTTTATTAATTAAATTGAAAATATCCTATAGCTATTCAATATACTTGACTAATGTGAAGAGAAACTGTATGTTAGACAGAGTTGGCTCATGACCAAAGGTATAGTTCAACCATAAATGAAAACTCTGTCATAATTTACTCACTCTCATGTTGATCAAAACATTGTATGCATATACAAAAGAAGATATTTTGAAGACTGTTGGTAACCAAACCATTTTATGACCATTGACTTGGCAACAAAAAAACAATGAATAGGCATATTTTATATTCCACAGAATAAGTCAGGTTGTGATCAACATGAGGGTGTATTTTTGTGTGAAATATATCCCTTTAAAAATGTAACTGTGAAATAACCCAGGTAAGGTCTAACATCAGCTCTGTTTTCAAATGAAAACAGCTCAATAATTCTAAAAGTAAAGCCAGTTGTCAAAGTCTATAAAGTGTCCTTTCACATGTGATGAATGTTATATGGTTGGACTCAATTCAAGAGAATTGCTGACCACACAATTTACTTAAAAATGGCAGTTTGGACCAATAGATCTTCAGAGTCTTTGTTATGGGCCTCATTGTGTGGTGCTGACCTGTAGGTTGTATGAAGAAAGCCATCCCACATCCTGGTTAAAGCCTCATTAGAGTTAAGACCAGCTGGGTAAGTGGGTGGGACACTGTTCTTAAATCCATTTACCCACGACTCCTACACAAGCCTCTAACCGCTGAGAAATTGTGTGGTCACTTAAAACGGTGGCCTTTTGTACACCATTTTCTCACACCCAGTTCATTATTTAAGATGTCAAACTAAGTCATGAGCTTACTGGTTTACTGGGAAATGATTATCATCTCAAATTAGAGTTGTTAAATGACATTTGAATGTTATATGTTAAATGAGACATGGAAATCAGTCTGCTGTTGGCCTTTTTTTACATTTAGCTATTATTTTTAGCTCCATATGCATTGTGCTTTTAATGATCAAATGATGTATTTGGTTGACAACATGCCTATTTCCATTTTTACCTGTTCAAACAGGATAGCTAATTGTTTAAGCAATTTAGGACTACTTATCAAAATGGCAAAAAAAAAAAAAATGTTTATATTAAACAAACGTAAAGTAACCCCAGCCTTTTGTTGCTTAAAAACTCACTTGCTGTGTAGACAGCTTTGTTGATTATAATTATAGCAATCTATATTTGTCGCATTGCTCACTTGCAGTTTAGACACTGTGTAATTCACAACATGAAGTACATCATATCTGCAACAGCAGCCACATGACATTTTTAGACATTCATGAATAGAGGCAAGGCTGTATAATGATGCTCATTTTCCAGCACTACAGCAGAGCAAGACATCATTTCCACTGCGTCTTTGAACAACAAACGCATGCTGGGAATCCGTTGCTGCAAGCTGTATAACATATGTTGCATATAAAAGTACATTTCTGATTGGATTACATTCCCTTACTGTATTCAGAACAGTTTTATAGAAACCACTGGCAATGCATCGGCCCATCAGTTACAGTCAGTTTCTGTGGATACACAGCAGAGTGCCAAGTGCCCCAACTATAGAGCTTGGTTTCATGTTTAATATGCTAAAATAAACTTTAGATATTCTCTGCTCAGCAGACATTCTGCTGAGTTTATCATCAGTAAAGACGCATCATGCAACTGTAGCAGCTGCGGTGGTTAAAATAAATGTTTCTCTCTGTATCTTTCTCTCTGTCTCTACCCTTGTGAAATGAAATGAGTTGCAATAAGCAAAAATAGCATACATTTAATCGAACTAGAATATATTATGAAATTACTTTTTTATATTAATATAAAATAAAACTTAAATTAAGTTTTTGGCCTTTTGGAACAGGCACAACAGAAATGATCACATAGGAAACCCAAAAGAGGAATCAATTCCTCTCGCGGCGGCCCAAAAATTATCGAAAAGAATCTGACTATGACGCCACTGACGGCGGTTGCGCAGCTCAGAGTCAGGATACGTTACCCAGGGGAGGGAAGAGTCATGCCGCCCCATGAGCAACAGGTTAGGAGTCACCGGATCAGGATCCGCAACGTCAGAAGAGACATAACCTAGGGACTTTGAATTGAGGATACCTTCGATTTCAATCATCACTGTGCATAGCATCTCTTCAGTGACAGCTTGGGCACCTAGGGTGGTCTGCAGGACAATCTTGATGGAACGTATTTCACGCTCCCACGTCCCGCTGAAGTGGGGTGCGTGTGGGGGGTTGAACTTGAAGGAGATCCTCTGTTTGGCCAGGACTGCCTGGAGGTCAGGGGTCAGGGATCGGTAGACTTCCTGTAGCTCTCTGTTGCCTCCGATGAAGTTGGTACCTCTGTCAGAAAGCAGCTCAAAAGGTTTGCCTCTGCGAGCTATAAAGTGCCTTAGCGCCATTAAAAAGGAATCTGTATTCATGTGATTGAGATATAGATGTACACACCAAGTTGTCAGGCATTTGAAAATAATTCCCCACCTTTTCTCAACCTGCCGTCCAACTTTCATAGTTTAGGGCCCAAAACGATCTATCCCGGTGGAATAGAAGGGAGGTTTGCAGAGGCATAGGCGAGCAGGAGGGAGAACGGCCTTTTGGGGAATAAAGGGTTTGGCACGGGACTGCTGGCACTTAGCACACCTGTGCTGATGTTTCTTGACAGCCTCACGGTACAGAATCGCCTCCTCAGCTCAGTGAAGAGCCTCTCGGGCCCAGAATGATGTAGGTGGTCCTCACAATCCTTAATTATAAGTTTTGTTATCTGATGGGCAGGGTACAGGACAACTGGATACATGGCATCAGGGGACAGGTCCCTGCTTTGTCATATCCTTCCGCCTACTCGAATGAGACCTGACACTGGATCTAGTTCCGGAGCAAGGGAGAGAAGACGAATGGAATGTGGAAGGGGTTTTTGGGTGTGAAGGCATGCCAGATCATTTCCAAAGGAATCCAGCTGGGTGTGTCTTAGGATGGCAGTCTCTGCATCGAGGTAGGTTGCTGATGGGAGGCAGCGGTAGAGTCAAGGAGATCCTGAAAGGTGGTGAACTGGTTAGGGTCAGAGATGGAGGGATTTTGGCACCATAGAAACTGGGCTTACGTAGCTCTACAGGATCTTCGGCCTGATCTATTGTGGGATTAGCTGGCCACAGGTCAGGGGGTTGCAGGACGAAGGCAGGTCCTTGGTTCCACCTGCAAGGGTAACTTAGATCAGACAGCTGCTTCCCTCTAGTCAGATCGTCAGCTGGGTTGTTCTGGGAATCCACATAGCACCATTCCTGGCCTTTGGTGAGTTCCTGGATTTCAGCCACCCTGGTTCCAACAAAGACCTTATAGCGGCATGAGTCTGAGAGAAGCCAATAGAGGACGGTGGTAGAGTCACTCCAAAAAGTAGCCTGTCTGATGTTGAGGGTGAACTCTGTTTGGAATTCTGTTTGAATAGTTGAGCTCCAATGAGGGCTGCGCACAGTTCAAGTCGAGGGATAGATAGTTGTTTTTTGGGTGCAAAACGGGACCTTGCCATTAGGAAGGACGCATTCACCTGTTGACAATCTTCAGTGCGCATGTAGGCGACTGTGCCATAAGACTGCTCTGACGCATCGCAGAAGATGTGCAGGTCTTGGATGGCTGAGGGGGTGTCTACTGTCCAATGGATAAGACAACAGGGCAGTACTATTACTACTAGAGATTAGGGAGTTCTCCTTGCCAGGAAAGTGAGGCTTCTAGGGTGTTGTGGGGAAGGTTTGGGTCATCCCATTCTCTTGCCTTTGCCCACAGGTGCTGGAAAATGATCTTGACTCTTGTTGTGTAGGGGAGGATGTAGCCAAGAGGATCATACTAACTCACAAGAACTCTGTAGATGTAACGCATGGTTGGAGTAGTAGCTTCATTGGCTCTGTGCCTGTATTTCAGGGTGTCCGTATGGCAATTCCAGTGGAGGCCTAGAGTATATTCCATGGGATCAAGGGAAGGATGGTGTGACAGCCAGAGCTCTGCCTGGTCTGAACTAGCATCGGGAGATCACAGATGACCTTGGGGTCATTACTGGCCCATTGACTAATCTCAAAGCCACCAGAGGAGAGGGTTGCACGCATGCAGTGAAAGAGGTCCTTAGCTTCCTCTGGTGTGGGAAGACTTTGAAGGCAGTTATTCACATAGAAACAATGCTGTATGGAATAGGTAACATGCTCATCTGCCTGTGCATCCTTGGCGATCCTCTGGAGGGCGTAAATGGCACAGCATGGGCTAGCGGTGGTGCCAAATGGGATGACTTGCCATTCAGATACAGTTGGAGGAGATCTACTGTCTAGATCACGCCAAAGGAAGCACAGGAGGGGTTTATCTCGGGGTAGCAGGCGCACCTGGTGGAACATGGACTTAACGTCTCCACTGATGGCAATCTTGTGCTGCCTGAAACGAAGGAGAACTCCAAGGAGGGAAGGCCCAAGGGTTGGACCAGGGAGCAATTGTGAATTCAGGCATTGATTATGATAGGAGAAAGAACAATCAAATACAATGCGGTCCTTTCCATTATGATGCACAATGTGGTGAGGTACCAAGACTCAGGAGCATCTGCTACTTCAGATAAGGTTAACTTCTTGATATAGCATCAACTAACTTCTGGATATCTCTTGTATAGGTCTCTGCCTGTGGGGGGGTTGCCTGTAAAGCGTAACTTTACTATGAGTAAAAGGGGGCTTACGTTATCATGCTGCTTCAAGGGAATCTGCCTGAGATGAGTGTAGCGCCGCTGGAGGGATTTTACAGGATGAGAATGTTCGGACAAGGAAAGCTGATCAGCAGTGAAGGCATGCCTGATGGCATAGGATTTCTCTGGATGGGCCTTTGGAATGAGGGTGAAGGACACGGCGGCACCGTTTAGAGTTTGGACAACCTGTCTCACAGTCCTCAGCTTCAGGCTCTCAGACTCTCCTACCAACTGGAGTTTCTGGGTGGCAGGATTCAGGATGATTGTACGTTCCGACCCATCATCCAATATGGCATACGTGTCTAAGGACTTGTTTCCATTATGCAGAGTCACTTCAATTACCTTCAGGAGCACTTTATTCCAATCCCTAGGATGGTCTAGGTAGAAATTATGCACTTGCATGTTGCATAATTGGTTGATGTTGCATAGGACCTGCAGATGTTTCCCATTGCATTGGTTGCAGCGTCCCTTCAGATCACACTGGTTTGCAAAGTGGTCTTGTGCACACCGCCAGCAGATTTTCTGTCCTGTGATGCAACTAGTTCTCCGATCTTCAGTGAGCTGCAGGAAGTCATCACATTTACTGACATGATGTTCAGGGGAGTTACAGTAAGCACACACTGGACAGCGTGTGGATGTGGTGTTGGGGGGAAGCTGACTGGCTCCAGGAGGAGCTATCTGAACTTTAGGGGAGGTCACTTGGGAAATCTTGCTACCATGGAGTATAGCTGTAGCTCTGAATGGGTGAGAGGGTGGTGGCCTTGGTCGGACAGGCTGAAGGGCTCTCTCCTTTTGTGGCTGGTAGTGGGTTTCCTGTTGTAGCCAGGGGGAGAAATCTAGAAGGTTATAGGAAAGGGGACCTGGTCTGCTCAAACTCATGCTTCTCTTAAACTGACAAAGGTGCTCACTGGGTAGTTTATCTTCTAGTAGTCGCTCGACATGTGAGCCACAGGTAAGCTCGGAGAAACCTTTGCGGCCCATGGACTGGAGGAGACCCACTAAGGCCTGTACTCTAAGGGAAAACTGATCTAGGCCTCTACCATAACCTATCCGGATAGCAGGCATCTCCATCATAGCCCGGAGCTCTCTCAGAGCAAGCTGTCTGGGTTGGCCATAACGCTCATCCAGGGCCCGAATAGCTTGAGTGTAGGGATCTTGGGCATACACATAAGCCAAGGCAAGCCGCTTCACCTGATCTACCTTTAAGTGATCCAGTAAGATGAGATATTTATACTGCTCCGACTCTCCTGACTCCAACAGGTTGGATAGGGCCATCTTTAACATACTGGCTTTCATCCTCTCTAGTAAGATCAGGGAATGAGGGACCTTCTATCTTGCTATATGACTGCAGTCAGCCTGAAGGGGGAGCTAAATGGCTTGGTGGGGCTGCAGAAGTAAGGTGGTGAGGCTGCACATTGTAGGGCTGGTATGCTGGCTGGGCAGAGTGGGCCATAGCTCTAAACCAAATTTGAGGTTACGACATGTAGGCTGGGAGCAAGGGGTTACGCAAGACTGGGACTTGACAGGTGGCAGGGAACTGACTATGGTCAGAAGGATTTGTGTGCTGCCAGGACTGAGCTAAGGGCTGAATGGTAGGGGCACAGCTTACAGGAGGTGGATAAGGAAGCTGCTGCCGAGGTGCGGAAGAAAAGGGCTTATAGTCACTTGTGGTAGCCTGGGGTGGCATTGCAGCATGCTGGGCTTGTGATGCTACTAACTGAGGGCCAAGGTTTTCAGGGGATGGTACTGAACGAGACTGTGAGGAGTGGCCTTTACCAAACATACAGCTCTGGATTAGTGTACCTTGATTTCTTACTTCTTCTAGTAACTTCTGTAAGAGCTCAGTTTGAGAGTCAGGAATTGGGGCTACATGAGGGTCATGTGGGTACTCGGGGGCAAGGGCGCTTCTGGAAGAGACAGGTGAGGAAGGGTCTGTTGCTGGCTCCGGCTCTTCCGGTGGTTCCGGCTCTTCCTCTTCATCCTCCTCGCTGAGTAGTTGAGGTGGCTCTTCCTCCTCCTCAGACTCGTACTGTGGTTGATACTGAGGTCCAACACCACAGATGTCTGCAGAGTGAAGCGGTGGTGGCTCTGGTGCTTCAGCAGGATGTCGTGGCCGCTGACCATATTCCATGACGTAGTCATCATAGCGTACAGGACGCGGGGCTTGGCGGCTAGTTTTCTAGGAGGGAGGAAGGATATGGGATACAAACAATTAACAACATAATGCCACAATACAAGGCCACAATTAATTTGAATGACAATCAAACATTTTTACAAGAACGTAGAATGCAGGAAATTAGCTAGGTAGCCTACAAACAAAGTCAATACATTTTCTCTGCCCCATAATTAATAAACTGATAATGCCTATAAATACTATAAAAAAGGAATGCAAGATTCATACATCTCATAATTACCTTAACATAGGGATGGCTGACGCGAAACTGACGTTCCAAAGCTTTCCGAGATCCCGAAGCGCAGATGTTTCGAAACACTGATCCGAAGTGCGATTCAAAACACCCATGTCACGTGACTACGGCTAAATTAAGCTTCGGAGTGTTTCACAAGTGTGAAAAAAGTGAGACATTGTGGCTTGATTTCTTTTATTTATATTATTTTTTCATGACCAAAATAACATTATGCACAGTAAGGAGCCTACAGGTTACAAGCTTCACATATTAGAAAAATACAATAATAAAAAAACAATTTTTTTAATGGCTCGTTGTCAAGGTTGTTTTAGATGTCACCGTTGAGATGGGTGTCGGATTTTTTAGAAGCCACCACACAATTTGGCACATTTGCTTCAACTGTTTCATTGTTTCACGAAGCCTCGATCTGCCCACCACTACCTTAACATACCATCAAAGGAGAAACGTATGGAACTTACATAGTTCAATAACGCACACAAGGCAGGAGACACGGTATTTCCAGCAGCAACACACAAGGATTCCTCTATGTGGCATGAACAAACGGGGCTGTGTGTACAGGTCCTGTCTCATGAAGTCTGTGGCTGATTGAGGCTAATTAGTTAAATGTGTGGTGAACTGCATGGGGAACTGAGTGGCAAAGAAAAATGGGGCGTGCGTGGCAACTGCAGGACAGAGATGAAAACTTCCAAACAGTTAGAACTTTATCAGTGAAGAGCATGCTTTCTCCGCCATAACCATCTTGCAGCACATCTTCGTCTTCGCAAAATCCTAATTACAGCATCGTATAGATGACATTGTATGATGCTCATATAAGTTTCTTCATATTGCGTTAGTAGCTGATAACACCAAATCAGTAAAGGAATAAAAATTGCACTACAAAAAATCTCCATAAATTGCCTGTTTTTACACTTCCTACTTTTCCCTGCTTGAGAATGTCTGTCAAATGAATGGATGACTTTAGCACACATGTGGTTTTGTTTACAAATTTTGGTTCACTTAAATAGGGATGGGACGATTACCGGTTTCACGATAAACCACGATAAAATGTACTGACAGTTAGTATTATCATTTAAAATTTAATCATCATTAATTAATTAAGTTTTGACATGCCCTGATATTTGTATTTTTTTCAGTTGCTTATAAACATATTAATGGCAAAGGTGTAATTACACTCTATTTAGCACGAACATGGCTATCATAAAATGTGAGCAACATGTATGTACATGTTTGCATTTTTGAGAGAATATTATTAATGCGTGGTTATTCAAAAAACTCAAACTTACATTTTCTGACACATACGACCAACTTCACATATTCCCACAATACTTTTGACTAATGAATGTTGTCAGCTAGAGTTTTTACTTCAAAATGATCTGAAAATCATCCGGGCTAATCGTTCACATTGAACAATAGATTGATTTAAATTTTGTAAGACACTTTTAGTTTGGAAAGGCAATATGCAGATGGACGTGAATGATCCAACAAGGTCATGAATAATGTCCTAATTCACACCTGAGAAGACAAAGACCTGCTAATGCTGCATACTAATGAGCCCTTGCCCTTCATTCAGGTGTCACTGAGCCACAAGAAAGAATGCAAAGACAACACACACACATATATATATGCATACACACACACACATACACATACACACACACACACACACACACACACACACACACACACACACACACACACACACACACACACACATATATATATATATATATATATATATATCACTACACAATTGGTTCAGAGTTAGAAACATCTTGAAAAAAAACATGTATTTTTCCACAAACTGTGTATGCTTGCAAATTGTATAATATCCAAGGTAAACATTTCTAGTAATTGTGCAGTTAATTCTAATTCGTATTTTCAGAAAGTTTTGGAATATGTAGGCTATCCTCTCCCCAAATTTGTCACTAATAAAACACAAAAATAATTTAAAGAGAAGGCTTATATTGACATTTTAAGATTTTGTTTGCACCTGTAAATTAGGTTTTGATGTGGCAGTAAAAACTTTACAATCTATCCAAAACGAAATGTTGTCTTTCATATTTCGTCTGTAACATATCGTCTTTTATAATATATATTAGGGCATACATGTTCATTTGCAGTTTAATATGTTGCTTATACAAAGACATTTTATTTCAACGATTTCGATTTTTACTCATCTCAGTAGGCAATATAGATAGTTTGCTAAAAGCTAAATTCATTCACACACAGACACGCGCAAGCTGTAGTAAACAACAGCATGCATATGTGCCGTTCATTCATTTAAACACAGAAACGCGATTCAAATTTAAACAGTCTTTTGTTGTTTACAGACACCATTTCATATCGCGATTAGAACAAAGCACTTACTGATCTGCAGCTGGATCCGTTGTTAGGCTACTCCAGCACGTTTGAGGTAAAATTTCCAGGATTATCACGATATTATTCCTCACATCATGTTATCCAGCTGTTGTGGGCGTTGACTGGTTTGCATGTGTTGCTTCAGATCTGCGTTTGAATAGCGTGCACTCTCCATGGGCGTGTCAAATTAGCAGAGTAATGAGGTGCCAGAACGATAATGAGAACGGCTGATCTCTCGCTCTTTTTATATAGATTACATAAACAGAGAATATTTGTTTTAGTTTTGAATTAGATAATTTAAAACTACACACTTAAATGATTATAGAGATATATATATATCATGTCTGAGTGAATAGTATTCGCTGAGTTTTGTTTAAATTTAGAGACGTGCTTCAGAAAAAAAGTTCACGGAGACGGAGAGGCAGAAAGCACACCCTGTATATTTTCTTTATTTTACAAAAGCACAATGTTTTATTTCGATTGTAAGTGGACACATACAAAAGTAGACATTTAACAGCTTATTTTTTCATATTTCTTAAGTCTGTATGACCAAAACTGACGGAGTATTTTAGGTCTATTTTGCTGCTATGTAAAAAAAAACTGACCCCAGAGGGTTAAAACCGTGTTTGATTATCGCGATTTTAATAACTCACTGTAAATCCTGTCCAGTCAACAGTCTTACGCAGGCGCAGGCGCATGTTGTTTTTGTTTTTTTATTTGAGAAGGAATGGCGAATGGCAGTGACCGTGCTCGGGAGATTTTTCAGCCTTTTAAGAGGACCAAATGCTGCTCGAGTCGTCCTTGCGATGGAGGTTTGGGTAAAATCGAATATGGTAAAATCGATTGATATGATAAAATCGACGTCATTGTTCGTTGCTGTCTTTAGTTTATGGTGTAGGAAGACTCAGGACCATAGCTCATGACACGCAGAGCTGACGTTGTTATGACAATGGGAGTTTTTGTTTTCGACGCGCGCTGTATGCGGTAAAGCAATCACAACAAACTGAGCTGTCTGGCCAATCAGAGCAGAGTAGTTTGCGGAAAGGAAGGATTTAGAGAGATTAATTCATCTGGCGAGTCGTTTGAGAATAATTGAAAATCTGGTGATGTGCAAATGTATATTATGAGAAAATGAAACCGTTTTTTAAAATAGCATAATTTGGGCCCTTTAAAATTAGCGTATATGACATTCTTCTTTCAGACGAATACAATCGGAGTTATATTAGAAAATGTCCTGGCTCTTCCAAGCTTCATAATGTCAGAGAATGGCTGTATGTCTTTGGAAGTCTATCAAAGTGCATCTAGTCATGATTAAAGTGCCCCACGCATCTCCGGGGTTTAATAAAGGCCTTCTAAAGTGAAGTGATGCGTTAGTGTAAGAAAAAAATCCATATTTAAACCTTTATCTACTAAAATAACTAGCTTCCGGCATACAGCTGTACGCATCGATTTATGCAAAAAGACTAACTTTATGCACAGCGTAATGACGAACGCGGTTGCTCAGCGCATTTAGTTTGAACTGCAATAGGCGTCAATTGCCGTCATTACGTTGTGTGTCAAGTTCAAAGGTGAGTAAATCATGGGCTAATTTTCACGAATGTAGTTACAGGTGAAGTGTGTACATTTTAGTGCCATCTAGCGGTCCGGTTGCGAATTGCAACCAACGGCTCAGCCCAACACTCACCCCTCCCTTTCGAAGAAGTTATGGTGGCCAAAACAGGACAAACATGTCGTTGTCTGAGACAGCAGAGAGTAGCCAGTCAATAAACATCCTTTGAGTTTGAGGTAAAACTATGAAACGTTTGCAATAGGCATTTACCCTTTGAATGACCAAATTACACTTTTGTGTACACAGTAGCGAAGCAATGCTAACAAATAAGTTACACTTTATTTATGCAAATTCTGAAAGTAAGCATTATTGGTCACTTGATAGGTACATGGTCCTGTTACATGAAATTACAATCCAATGACATATTTTTCAAGAGGGAAAAGCATTCCTTCTCGCGGGGGGTGATGCCTATTTTGTATCTAAAGAAACCAGACAACAGTTTTCACTTAACGTTACATTGCTAAAGTTGGACAAACTTACCTGTCCAGCAGAAAACAGGCACCTTCGCCGTTGTTAAAAAACCCCCCAAAAAAACAAACAATGTCAATCCAGGATTTCTGCCGTCGTCTGTCCCGATTTTGTCTGGCTGCATCATGTTTTCTTTTCAATCAAATGAAGATTGACGCTCTGTCGGCTCTTGTGCAAAATAATATGTTTGGTCCTCCATTTGTTTAAATTTCACGTTCTACTACTAACTACTACTTCTACTTCTTCATGCGTATTCAACGTAGTGGCGGTGCAAGTTGCCTCTAAAAACACCAACGAAGAAGAAGAAAAAACAGTTATGAAACGCGCTCTGTAGAGAAGTTTGTCCATTTAGGGCTACTGTAGAAACATGGTGCACATATGTGAATGGCCCCTAAGGGGACCCACAATATAGTATAGATATAAATGGCTCATTCTAAGGTAATACAAACATAACGGTTCATTTTGTAAGGCCTTTATACACCACTCAAAACATAGTTATAATGCATTTCTGACAATATATCCTCATAAATTTTACACACTGCACCTTTAACTAAGATTAACTAATTAGACCATATTGTAAAGTGTTACCCATATTTATAAATACATTTTAAGCTAAATAAATGTAAAATGTTTTAATGCCTTAGTTCATGACTCATAACATTTACTAATGATTTGAACCTTATTTTGAGGTGTTACCAACTTACCATAAAATGTTTCCATGTTGACAGTGCATTACAAGGTTTCATTTGAATCTGTGTTATCAACTATAACATAATCTGGAACAAAGCAAAAAAACAACAAAGCAAAAAGTATAAAAATGTACAGGTCCTGACTGTTCTTCCCAGTATTGACTAGCACTACATGCTTAGATTATGCATTTGTCCATTTAATTAGGCAGCTGTGGAGGCTAAATCAAATGGAAATAGTGTGAATTGACAATGGTCTGGATTTATACCGGCCACTGTATCATATATTCCAGCTGATGTGTATTGATTGAACTCCATGCAGGCTCAGGAAGATCGCAGTCTGTATGCATCAGAGGGGATACATGCATTGAGGTGTGTGTGTGTGTGTGTGTGTGTGTGTGTGTGTGTGTGTGTGTGTGTGTGTGTGTGTGTGTGTGTGTGTGTGTGTGTGTGTGTGTGTGTGTGTGTGTGTGTGTGTGTGTGTGTGTGCACACCATCTTGCCTCTTGAGTGTGATCCATTGCTGTTCTGATTAGGAATATGGCATAGGTTACTGTTTGTATATTTGTAGGATACTAATGATAAGGCAGAGTTGAAAATAGGCTGACAGGTGAAGATGATCTGGCAAATAATTTGCAATAATTAAAAGGGTTAATTGGACTTCGCCAGAGACTTGTTGCTTGTTGTTTGTTTTAATGTTGGCCGTATTATCTATATTGGCCAATATATTTAATTGTTCATGCTCATTTCCTCTATTTGTAAATTTAGATAACCTTTTCCATCATTTAACACTAAAACTATAATAGTTTAATATCTCTGTTACATGCAAATAAAATAAATTGTTCATACTTCACATTATAATGTAATGTATGAACAATTTCACTAATATAACTTTAAATGATTTTTTTTTTTTTTTTTTTTTTTTTTTTTTACTTAGACAAAATAGTGTAGAACTTAAAACTGGCCATTTCTCAGTTATCAGCCACAACATGAATTATCAATTTATCATTTTAGCCAGAATATTAATCTATGTCTAGTTAAATTATTTCTAATTTCTAATGTGTACACACATGCTTCCCTTTCAAGGGAACTCGAGCTGCGTCGAGACGCGGTGGGAATGCCTTGCGTGATTGCGTCGTGAAGCACGTGTAAAATCAGTCCAATGGAAAAATGAGACGTCATAGGCGGGTGACGTCATCGACCAGGAAGCTATAAAGCACCCTTGTGATCATACTACATTAGCTTTGTTGCCTTCAGCAAGCGCTATCTGTATATCTGTCCATGTCTATTTATTGTTGTCTGTCTCAGTATCTAGATATATATTATGGAGAAACAAGAATTCAAACGTTGTGTTGTTCCCTACCCTCGTTGTTCCCTACCCTCGTTTTATCTCCTTTAAAAAGGAGCTATAGAAGGGGTTCCTCCTCCCAGCAGACAGTCAGGGTTTTTACAGCCGCTACTTCATTGTTCCGAAAGAGGATGAGGGGTTGCGTCCTATTCTAGACCTGTGTCAATTAAACAGCAGGTTTCAGAATCTCATGTTCATAGTATGCTTACACTAATATGATTGTGTCACAGATTCAGCCCGAGGACTGGTCTGTCACAATAGACTTGAAGGACGCTTATCTATCCATCCTCAACACAGGAGGTTCCTGAGGTTTGCTTTCGGGGGCGAAGCATACCAGTATCAAGTTCTTCTATTCGGCCTAGGTTTATCACCCCGCACCTTTACAATATGCGTGGATGCAGCTCTGGCTCCTCTGAGACTCCAGGGCATTCGTGTATTATACTATCGATGTTTGGTTGATCCTAGCTCAATTTGAGCAGATGGCAGTTCGGCGACTCAACGTCAAGAAGAGTGTGCTCCTCCCAGCTCAGAGGACCACTTTTCCAGGTGTTATAAACGATTCGCCGTAAATGGGGTAAAACTAGGCCAGTCACTCACTGTGGAACAGTTTCAGACTGTTGGGTCTCATGGCAGCTGCGTCCAACGTAATTACTTTTGGCCTTCTGTACATGAGACCCCTGCAGTGGTTGCTCAGGACCAAGGGGTTTTCTCCAACGGGAAATCCGTTTTCACATGATCAAGGTCACGCGTTTATGCCTACGTGCCTCGTTCATGTGAAAGAACCTTGGTTCCTCGCCCAGGCCCAGTGTTGGGGGCTTCTTGTCAACACTTATGCTATCGATGGATGCTTCCTCACAATTGGGGGGGTGATCATGAGTGGTCACTCGGCGAAGGGTCTTTGGCAGGACCATCTCCTTTGGCACATAATTGGCTAGAAGTGATGGCAGTATTCCGAGAATCTCAATACTTCCTGTCAGAACCGAGAGGTCACCATGTGCCTGTTTTTCTGGACAGCACACTGATGGTCTCGGATATCAGAGCAGATATCCTGTTGAGGCAGGGGTTGAGGCCCGGGGAATGGAGACTTCACCCTGAGGTGGTGGTGCTTCTTTGGGAGAACTTCGGTTAAAACTTTGCCCTTGTGGCTATCCCTGACGCATCAAGCTCCGCTTGGACTGGATGCGATGTATTAGGTGTGGTCGAGGCTACACCTGTACGCATTTCCCGATATCTTTGTTCCCGGGAGTTACCCTCATTTGGAGTCATGGATACTGTGGGCTCGGCCTCTGAGGGGGCCCAGCTCATAGATTCAGGTCTCTCGACTGAGGCCGTGGAGACCATACTCCAGTCTAGAGCTCCCTCCATGAGAAGACTGAATATGCATTGAAATGTAAACTGTTCTCTGCCTGGTGCGGAGAACGCCTTCTGAATCTTGCTATCTGCCCTATGGTAGGCTACAATACTTGATTTCCGCAATGAATGTTTCTTTGCTGGGTTATCTCTGAGGAGAGATCCTTATTTAGTTTTCTCCGTGGTACTTGAGGCTGAGGCCTGCAAGTACTTGGATTTGCACCTGGTATGGTGTTAGTCTTTCTTCACCCCAGGCCGGGTTGTATTCCTAGGTCCCTACTAAATTTGCGGGTCATTTGTGCTGCAGGCCTTCTGTCCTCCACCTTAATCAGGAAAAGCTAAACAGATATTGAGCAAGCGAGTAGTTGCTTATCTCACTTGCTTATGTAGCGGCTGGACAGTCTTCACCTTTGGCTGTCCGGGCCCACTCTACTAGGAGTATGGCTGCCTCTAGGCTTTAATTTTAGGAGTTTCTCTCCACGACATCTGTAATGCGGCAGGTTGGTCCACACGCATACATTTGTCCATTTTTATGACTTGGACCTAGACTCCACTCCAGGGTTAAGGGGGCTTGTTTCTTAGTGTGCGCATGGTCTTCATACAGAACAGGCATTTGTCTTATGGTATATTGTTCCCACCGCGTCTCGACGCAGCTCAGGGTCCCTTGAGAGGGAACGTCTCAGATTACGTATGTAACCCAGGTTCCCTGAGTGGGAACGAGACGCTGCGTCGCCTTGCCATACTCCCAGCATGCCTGTGATCGACTTGCTTCAGGCTTTGAAATGTGGTATGATCGCAAGGGTGCTTTATAGCTTCCTGGTCGATGACGTCACCCGCCTATGACGTCTCATTTTTCCATTGGACTGATTTTACACATGGTTCACGACGCAATCACGCAAGGCGGAAGTTCCCACCGTGTCTCAACGCAGCGTCTCGTTTCCTCTCAGGGAACCAGGGTTACATACGTAACCTGAGACGATTTTCGTGGTTGTTTTTACTTCATTGACCCTACTCTAAAGCCCAGGGTTGACAGCACATCAAATACTATTACAAATAACAAGAAAGACTATTCATATCCTCACCAAAGAAATCATTTTATGATATTTGCCATAACAGCATGAAGGATGGCAGGATCATGATAAATTATGTGTCTCTTTGCTTCTGCAGCAATCCCTGAGACGTCTGATGGAAAGTCTGTTTTTCATTTTGCAATTCTTTCACCCTCACAGTGTAGAGCCTCAAACTGTCTGAAGAGGTGTGTGAGAGAGAGGACGAGTCTTTAGGGAACACTGAGTAAGATGAATGAGGTCCGTTTGAAAGTCAAAGATGACCACCCTCCCATCGCACACCACCAGCCACATCACTATTACCATACCTGACAATGTCTGCACCAGACTTTAGCACTAATTACAACCCCCAAGTAATGGGAAATATCAGCAAAAGAGTCTCCATACTAATAAAATGAGTACATTTCAATAATTATATTTCAAATTATATATATAGAATTTATGCTTAAAATATTTGCTTTATTCAGCTAGCTTCAGCTCAGTGTATGATGACTATTTGTGAATAAGTCTGAAATATTTTTGAATATCTGAATCGGATATATGGCTGCTATTTGTTATGTAGTTTTCTCTATTAACCCCATGTAAAAGAGTTTGCATGTGTGAATGTGAAGGAGAGAGAGAGAGAGAGAGAGAGAGAGAGAGAGAGAGAGAGAGAGAGAGAGAGAGAGAGAGAGAGAGAGAGAGAGAGAGAATGCCCCTAATCTCCTCTGATTCACTTTGACATGTGAATGACACGGTGAATGGTTGCCATGGAAATAAATGTGTAAAATTTATGCATGCACCTTTTTTTCTGTCTCAGCCAAAAAGAGGGAGATTTTGCTAATGGGGTGTAAGTGCTACTGGTCTCTCTATCTCTCTATCTGTCTGTTTCTCTTTGTGTATGTATTTAAGTGTGTGTGTGTGTGTGTGTGTGTGTGTGTGTGTGTGTGTGTGTGTGTGTGTGTGTGTGTGTGTGTGTGTGTGTGTGTGTGTGTGTGTGTGTGTGTGTGTGTGTGTACAAATGTGGGTGTGTATCTTTCTCTGGGCTTAGTGGCCATTATATTGTGTGTTGTTCTTAGGCATCAAAGCATGTTAGCATGATTAGCGGTGATGCCACGGTATGAAAGCACAACAATGTAAAGACTGGCTTTTAAAAATAGCCTCATTCAGCATAAACCTCCAATTATCATACAACATTTGATGTTTTGCCATATTTGTATTGACATACACTGGATTTGAAGTAAGGTATACACAAGAAACAAACTAGCTGAATAATAAGCGCGCGCGCACACACACACACACACACACACACACACACACACACACACACACACACACACACACACGGAGGCAGTGGACAAACCCCAGGGTGCAATTTTACTATTTTGGTTTCCTGCATGAATTCCTGGAATTGTGTAAGTATGTGTGTGTGCTGGTAAAACAATGAGCATTACATCCATCATTACATTTTCTAAGGGCATTATTTCAACTTCTCTTAGCCATATTTTACGGCCTTATTTTTACTGCCACATTCTTAGATTTCAAAGTCAGCTCATATCCAAAAATGCTTCTCTGTCCTGCACCTCATAAAATAAATTGTTTATGCTGCATGCAGGACAAAAAGACATTCTGTTTATGAAATCTGCAAATGTGGTCAGAAATTTGATGTTTTACTTGCTGTTCAAACGTTTCATTACAGCCTTCATAATGCTGAATCATGTACTAATGATTCAGTAGGGTCTAGTAACTGCAATAATATCTCCTCCCTTTGCAATACTAAAGTATTTCAAACATGTTCTCCTCTCTCTGAATTTATCAGCTTGTTAACCTTTAGATCAGCAGTCAGTGAGAGAAGAAATCTGATCCAGCAGTTCTGTACACAGGGTAATGGCTTCTTTCTTTCTCATCCCCAGGCAAGTTAGTCTCTTCATATATAATGGACACGGCAGCAGCGTAATAGAATTCTTAGATATTTATTTTATGATATAATCTGCTGTGAGGATAGTGCTGATCTGGATTGAGTAGTTCTATTCTAAGTGTGTTTATAGGTATTTCAGTAGTTTGTGGCTTGGTTCACCATTGTTTTTTAAACAGAGGATGAAATGTTCAAGATGTTGAATTAATTAAGAGTACAGTCCATCTTATACCAACAATTATTATTGGAAAAATAATATCAGAGACATAGAAAGCAGAGAGAGAGAGAGAGAGAGAGAGAGAGAGAGAGAGAGAGAGAGAGAGAGAGAGAGAGAGAGAGAGAGAGAGAGAGAGAGAGAGAGAGAGAGAGAGAGAGAGAGAGAGAGAGAGAGAGAGAGAGAGAGAGAGAAAGGGAGATATGGACAGAGAGAGTAAACCAATGACTGTCCAGAGCCATTAGAATGAGGGATATTTCAGCTTGACTGAGCAATTCATTCTCAGCATGTCACATTGAATTTTCTCAATTCTAAAAGCCCCCGTACTCCTCACTTTTTCCTATCCTTTCAGATGCTGAAAATTTGCTTCCAAACTCACTCACACAAATACACGCACCAACTAGTTCTACTTGCTTAGATTGTTAATCACAGTGAACATGAAAATTGCATTTGCATTTGTAAAGCAAGACGTTATTTATGATACATGGACATCTGAATGAAAGTACAAGAGGAGCATGTTCATCTAATCCTGCCAATCACAACCCAAGGATAACCATAAATAAATGTTTGCTTACATCGTTCCAATTGTGACCCACCAAGGTTATTAATATTATAGTTTTGAATTTAGCTTTATGTAGGCTATAGTTTTATTTTATTTTTCATGTACACTGTATGACTGGTAGTTTGAGTTTTTTTCAGCATTTCAGTTTTAATTGATTTAGTTATTTTTTTTTTTAATTTTATGCTGCTACCTGTTAACTAATTCTGCACTAAATTACTCATTGCTAGTACCTATACACGGGTTTCTGTGCAACTTCATCACATAGATGCGCGCGCATCTAAGAGGCAGAAAGCAACAGTCTTTACGGCTATATCTAGCAGAAGCAGAGATGACGCGGAGCTGTTGTGCTGTAAACTAACCTAAATGCATAGGGTATGTCAGGTTTTTATTAGTTGGACAATTTCAGTCTATTTTCATACAAGTCAACTAACTAACGTTTTACATAATGTTATATTAATATGCAAATGAAACACAAGCAAACAGATCCAACTCTGAAATTGCAGTTTATTATTGAGTCAACAAGAATTTCTTTGCGAAATCTACGTTAATTACAATGTTCTTTTACAGAACTCGGCATAACATATAGCAGTCTTGCCTCTTGGATGAGCGCGCATCCGGTATTGTTTGTATACAAGAAACCTGTGTATATATCATTACTAATATCATATAGTGTAATCTTAATGTTTAATGCATTTTTAATCGTTACAATATATATATATATATATATATATATATATATATATGTGTGTGTGTGTGTGTGTATCTAACAATAATTTGTGGCCTTTTTCTTTTTTTCGGGGGATTTGAAGCTAGAGTCAATTTATGGAACAAACAAACAAAAATCTTCATCCAAACATTTTAACCTTTGTCTCACTAAATTTAAAAGAACTTGTGAAACCATGCATAAACATATTATGTCTTTTTAAATGACATCAGTTGTATTGATAATGTTTAATTTTGTCCTGGATCTCTTTTTGTTGATTTTGGGTGAGTGGCTTGCACTCTATAATATATCCTATCTCTCTTTCTCATCCTTATCTGACTTCCCTCTCTCTCCCGCTCTCTTTTTCCTCCCGGCAGTCAGACAGTTGTGACAGGCCTGCTTCTGTCTGACTGATGTTACTGAGATGCCAAATGGGAGAGAGAATGGCAATTATGTCAAACTGCGCAGAAACATGTGTCTGTGTGCAGCAGCGCCGACCCACCTCGCTGCACCTGATCACTCTAAATAACTCTGAACACAGGTATTCTGTGCCAGTGGCAGGGAAAGAGATCCTGCGGATTTGTTTTCCTAACTCTCCCTTCTTTTTCTTTCCCTCTGTATTTTGTTTTGTTTTTTCTTTACCCCTATGGCTCTTCAGTCCGCAGCCTTGAACTATCAGAATAAATAACCCACAGTGTTTCTATTTGTGAGAAGCTTTTAAAGTGTGGTATGAGCATTGATACACCACTATATGATTGAGTGTGTGTGTGTGTGTGTGTGTGTGTGTGTGTGTGTGTGTGTGTGTGTGTGTGTGTGTGTGTGTGTGTGTGTGTGTGTGTGTGTGTGTGTGTGTGTGTGTGTGTGTGTGTGTGTGTGTGTGTGTGTGTGTTACATGCTGTCTCTCAGTACGAGACAACAGCATTCAGTGCTGTAAATTTAAAAATAGCAACCTGCAAATACATAGTTATGCTCCAACCACAAAGTGGAACAGGACTAAATGAGATCTAGAGCAGATTGTAGGAACATTTCACAAGAGAGACACACCAAGTGGAGCAGAGGACATAGAATTTATATTCCCTTACAGTAAGTGCTAGAAAGAAAGAAAGAAAGAAAGAAAGAAAGAAAGAAAGAAAGAAAGAAAGAAAGAAAGAAAGAAAGAAAGAAAGAAAGAAAGAAAGAAAGAAAGAAAGAAAGAAAGAAAGAAAGAAAGAAAGAAAGAAAGAAAGAAAGAAAGAAAGAAATAATACCGTATATAATAATATAGTCTGGCAGTGGTTACCCAGTAGGGCACCATATGTTGATGTCTGTTTTTACAGAAAATAATCTCAGTGCTGATTTTACTGCTGATTTTACTGCAGATCCACAGGCTGGCAGCACATCCTGGCACATGCCCAGTAACATAGGATTTGTTCATTTCTGCTACTTATTATTGGGTGGGGGTGTGACAGAATTGTTACTGAGGTTTTGAACACCACTTCTTAAGACTGAATAATTGCTACTAAGCAACAACACAGAAGAAAAACAGTAAACGTTTGGTTTAAGGAACTGAGTAAATGAAGAAAAATGCTTGAAAAAGAAAGAGTTTGGGTATGAGAGATTGAGTAGAGAAAAGAGAGAGGGAGCTTCTCTTTCTGAATCTTGGCTAACATCCAGCTGAAGGTAACCAGTCTCTCTTCAAGACATATAAAGACTCAAGAAAATCAAATGTTTGAGATTGTCCTCTAGAAGTAAATCACACATAAATATATAATTTGCAAACTGTGTTTATATTTAGATTTTAAATCATCCTGGTGGTCTGTTACTGTACCTTTCTGTACAATATTTGTTTTAAAATCTTGTGACCAATTAGTGTCATCAAAAAAAAAAAAAAGACTCCTATTACCATTTGTTATTTTTGGTTAATTTTAGTCTATTTTACAATACATGCTGCATTGTATGTTCCTGTCTTTATATATTTATGATTTATATATTTACAATAAGATTTGCACACAATTTCATGGAGAGATTACTCCAACAGTACATTTCAATGTAATAACATCATGTCATATTAAGAAATTTACAAATTGCTGAAAGTGATGTATTAAATGCCACTTTACAGCTGTGGGAAGGCGCTGTTATTTTTCTGTGATTAGTTACATTCATAAAGCCCAGATTTCATTGCTGATAATGTGTGTTAACTGGCTTGTTTATTTAAAAATATATATAAACACCTGTGGTTGAACTATGGAAGCCAGAGTATGTCATTTCAGAAGAAGACTACTGTAATGAGAGATCACTTTAGTCTTTTGATTGATAGTGAATGTGATCTGTAAGAGCCAAATATTCCCCTTGAGTAGATCATGAGCATCACTGACTGCAATGCTTTCTGAGCACTGGCCCAGTTCTCACAGCCCTGCACAGTGAGGCTGCAGTGTAAAATAAACACAAGGTCATTTGGAAGGATTTATGACATGTTTATGGGGCAACAGACTTCACATTCCTACTTCCTCTTCTTCTACTGTTTATTCACTGTGCTAACCTAAATGCTGCCACATTTCACATTCCCATTTCCTGTCTTATCTGATGGGATTTCCAAAAACACTTAGAGCTAAGACACTAGCTATGACTAGTGCAAATGCATGGTCGAAATAAGGGTTGAGAAATGAAAGAGTGAAAGAGCAGGATTTAAAGTAAGTTCTAAAATGAATTTTATAGACTATCTATCTATCTATCTATCTATCTATCTATCTATCTATCTATATATATATATATATATATATATATATTATGACAATATCACATAAAAAGAAAAGAATGAATATCCAAGTTAAAGGCAACATAGAGAAATAAAGTCATGGCAGAATGAAACATGTCATTATATGCTGATAGAAAATCACACTGAGGCATATAATGTAATTACTTCCCAACTTTCACAGTGTGTCAATCACGCCACTATCTGCTTATGCTTTAATGGGATATTGAAATGTCCTCTCAGCTGAGAGGCAATGAAGGCTCCTGCTAATTAGTATGAACGAGGAGCGTTAAAATGAGTAATGCTGTGGAGGACAGGTTTTAATTGAGAATAATATAACGCTCTATCCCTCAAATTCATCAAAGCCACACACTAATTGCTCATCAGACTAATATTGCCACAGACCATGTTTTACTTCCTGTACATTTTTTGGACCAAGAAAGTTTCTTTGCTCTAATTGATGTTAGATAATTACAGTGACATTTTAGAGTAGGGTGACTTACACATTTTATAAGACAGTGTTTAACTGAAATTAGGAGATAAGTAAATTACTAATTAAGTAATTACCAGTGGTGTGGTAATGACTCCTCGCGTGTCAGTAGGTGAGCTGAAGTCTCAGGGCGCTTATCTTAGAAATGGGCAGTGATTTAAATATATTTATGATCAACAAAACATCACATCTCTATCCAAAAACTACAACTATATGTAACCCCAGTGATGATACCCGCTATGTTAAAGCTGGGGCCTGGGTAAGTATGTGTTTCACAGTTATGATTACCTATAATAATCACATGTATTTGCCATTCCCTTCAGCAGCAATAAAGACTATTGAATCCAATACGGGTCTTAAGAGTTTTTTTATGTATTTAAATTAGCCAAGTGAAATAATGTGAAAATAAATAAAATGTGAAAATACACTTTTTTTGAAATTAAATAAAATAAATGTCACATTAAATCCCTTTAAAGGATTTACAATGATATGGAATAAACCAAACACTTATCTTCACAAGCGTTAAACTCAATAACACAGTCTTAATTAGTATTAAACCCAATGAAATACTCAATAACTCAAATCAAAATTCACTTAAGTGGGCCCACATACACGCTCTCATTCACACACACACACCCTACGTTGCAGGCCTGATGGTGTCCAGAACGCGACGTGTCCCGCAAACCGATGATGTCGTGGCTTCAACTCGCAAAAGGGGCTGTCTCGCTCTCCCTCGATGCAACAGAGGAACTCTGGGCTTTTCCGGTCACCCAGAGCGCTATCTGTTGTGACGATCTGTCCCTCGTTGCCAGAGGAACTCCGGGCTTTTCCGGTCACCCGGAGCGCTATCTGGTCCGCCTCCTCTCAGACGAATGTCATCCGGCGCGTCGCTCGTGCTATTCACCACACGAGCGCATGGAGTGAACGTGCTGAGTGAAATCCATAACGAATGTCACCAATAATTGCTAAATAAAGTTCTTATTAGCAAAATACCAATGTTAATGACCGATTCTGTCTGTATATATAGGATTATCGTGTGAAAAACCTTTTATTCAGCCTCTACAATACTATTTTTCTCCGACTCGTCTCTCCTCTCCCCTCTCTCTTAGCCACGCCCCACTTTTCGTCAAATGCGTGATACGTGAGTATGTAAATAAACATTAAATAATATTATATATAAATATATAACTATATACATACACATGAAGACACTGTAAAGGCACAGAATAAATAAACCTTATAAATGTAAATAAACATATTACTTTCAAACAGTAATTTAGTGTCTTTAGGATCACCGGGCTACACCCTCCCCCTTCTAAATGTTTGAGGTCCTCATCAAACTTTTGGGACTTTACAGGTGTTTAATTTTTTTCCTCTCAGTTACTCTACTGCATTTACGGCAAGTAGCAAGAGGGTGGCACCAAACAGTGTTACAATTAATTCTCCTACCCTCTGAAACAAAACTGCAGTGCACTGGCATACCATGAGTAATGGTATATATTGGGCGGTTTGTAGATTTACCCAACTCATCATAACTGAGTTTTACTACAGGCTTTAATTCTCTTTTAGACCTGATTTCTCTAGCAGGCTCCAGACCATTGGGATTCTTTTCACCATCAGGTTTTTCAGGAAAAGGTAAGTTATCCCCTTCTACCACTGGAGTGTTAGGTCTTTCGACTTCGTGCGTTGTTTCATCATCCTGTCTTTCCCTCTCCAGAGTATGACCCATCCTCTTTGGCTCATTATCTTCAACATAGTGTATTCCTTTTCCCTCACTGTTGTCACAGCTCCTGGATAGTTCACTCTCTATAGGAACAGACACTCTTATTTCCTGTAGAACAGATCTCAGATTATGCGATTCTGGTAGTCTTTGAAGTTCTTCCAGGGTTTCTAGAGGTACGTATGCATCAACATCCTCGCAATCTGAAGATAACTCATCCTTTTCATAACTTCCTTCCACAGGTACATCGGCTGTTCCTGCTTCATGGAGAGGAGTTTGTCGAAGAGTCTGGGACCTTGTCGCTGGTCTCTGAGGTACTTTCTTTTCCTCTGTCTCTTTTGGCATTCTCACCAGGTATCCGATAGGCAGAAGATGATTTCTATGCAATGTTTTGACAGTTCCCTTACCTTTCTCAGGTTTTATACGGTAGACAGGTAAGTTTGGCATCTTACTGACAACCACATACGGTAAAGAACTCCATTTGTTTCCCAGTTTGTTCTTTCCTGCGACTCCTAGATTTCTCATGAGAACTCGATCTCCTTCTTCAAGTATTTGATCTCGAACTCTCTTATCATGAAGTCGTTTGTTCTTCTGGTGGCTCTTGTCTGCAGCATCTGAAGCTATTTGGTAGGCCCTTTTTAGGTCTGTTCTTAGCTTAGCTACATATTGCTGGTAATTTTCTGCTTCACCTTCAGATGAGACAGAGAAACAGAGATCAATTGGGAGTCTTGCTTCTCGTCCAAACATGAGGACATAGGGGGAATATCCAGTTGCGTCATTTCTTGTACAATTATAAGCATGTACTAGTTGACTGACATGCTGACTCCACTTTTGCTTCTGAGACTTGTCAAGAGTTCCAAGCATCGACAGCAAAGTTCTATTGAATCGCTCTGGCTGCGGATCCCCCTGAGGATGATATGGAGTCGTTCTTGACTTTTGAATCCCCAACATCTTCAGCAACTCATGGATTAACTTGCTTTCGAAGTCTCGTCCCTGATCCGAATGTATACGTGCTGGTAATCCGTAATGAACAAAATACCTTTCACATAACACTTTGGCAACCGTGAGAGCTTTTTGGTCTTTCGTCGGAAAAGCTTGAGCGTACCTAGTGTAGTGATCAGTGACTACAAGGATGTTGAACACTCCTTTTGAATCAGGCTCCAGAGACAAGAAATCGATACAAACAAGATCCATGGGACCACTACTGGTGATCTGCTTCAACGGTGCGGCTCTTTGGGGTTGTGTCTTACGAAGAATACACTTTCCACAGTTCTTCACATACTGGTCAATTTCATTTGACATCTTCGGCCAATAGAAACGATCTTTTATTAAAGCAGTGGTCTTATCTACTCCAAGATGTCCAGTTTCATCATGCAGGGACTGTAAGACCATGGAACGATACTTATGTGGTAAAACAAGCTGAAGACACTCTTCATGTTGTTGTCTCTGTACCACCCGGAATAATAATCCTCTCCTTACCAGAAGTTTGGATCCCTCTTTCTGCAGTAGATGCACTTCAGGATCTTTGTCCCTGGATAAGGAAAACAACTGTCCTTTTGTCACAGCATGCCTCACTGGAGAAATAGCAGGGTCTTCGTCCTGAGCTTTCATTAAGTCATGAGAACTCAAATGCTCAAGGCAACCAACGTCTAGTCTGGTGGGAAATGCATAGCATTCAGGTATGACTTCAGGGGACACTCCCAGCTGCTCTACACACTGTTGAGTATTCATTGTTTTGCACAGGGCCTGGATACCAGAAGGTGATATTTCTTGCCAATCTTGTTCTTCTGTAGAGGAAGAAAAGTTGCGCGACAAAACATCAGCATCGATGTTGTTTTTACCAGGTTTATACTGTATGTTGAAGTTGTAGGTGGATAACGCAGCTAACCACCGGTGACCAGCTGCATTGAGTTTTGCAGTAGTAAGTATGTAAGTAAGTGGGTTGTTGTCTGTTCTTACTGTAAATCGTGCACCATACAAGTAATCATGAAACTTGTCTACCACTGCCCACTTGAGTGCTAAAAACTCAAGTTGGTGGACAGGGTAGCGCTGTTCAGACGCCTTCAGCTTACGGCTGGCAAATGCCACTGGCCTTAAGCCTTCTGGGTACTCCTGGTTTAAAACTGCTCCCAAACCATTCAGGCTGGCATCTACATGCAGAATGTAGGGCCTGGTTGAATCAGCAAATGCCAACACCGGTGCATTAGTAAGACAATGGATGATCTTCTTGAATGCATCCGTACATTCTTCCGTCCACCTGCCCCCAAAAGCTTCAGACTCTTTGTAGTACACCCCTTTGTTCTTTACTGCTCTTTTGCCATGCTGAGTAGGCGGATATCCCTTGGTAAGCTCAGTAAGGGGTCTGACTATAGCAGAGTAATTCGCTATGAAGCGCCTGTAGTACCCACAGAATCCCAGGAATGATCTGAGAGATTTCAAATCAGTGGGTTGCTTCCAATTGGTTACAGCTTCAACCTTCGCTGGATCAGTGGCAATACCCTTCTCAGAAATGATATGCCCCACATATTTTACCCGAGGTTGACAGAATTGACACTTGTCAATTGAAACCTTTAATCCACTTTCTTCAAGTCTATCTAGGACTTTTAGCAGACGTTCCTCATGTTCTTCAAGTGTTTTACCGAACACTATGAGATCGTCCAAGTACACAAGTACTTCCAGCAGATTCATATCCCCTACGGCCTTCTCCATTAATCTCTGGAACGTAGCAGGGGCTCCAGAGATTCCTTGTGGCATTCTCTCAAACTGATAGAACCCAAGCGGGCATATGAAAGCGGTCTTGTCCTTATCTTCATCAGCCATCTGGATCTGATAATACCCGCTCCGTAGGTCTAAAACGGAGAACCACCTGCTTCCCGTAAGACAATCTAAAGCTTCGTCAATCCTCGGCACTGTGTATTGATCTGGGATGGTTCTTGTGTTTAGGGTTCTATAGTCGATACACATACGCACCGTTCCATTCTTCTTCCTGGCCACAACAATGGGCGAAGCATATGAACTCCTGGACTCTTTGATGATTCCAGCAGCCAACAACTCATGAAGATGACGCCGTATGTCATCAATGTCAGCAGGTGCAAGTCTACGGGATCTCTCTCGAAACGGTGTGTCATCATTCAAGCGAATGTGGTGTTCCACTCCTTTAGCGGATCCTACATCCCATTCATGGACTGAAAAGACATTCGTTCTCTCCGCTAGTTTTTGGGATAGCCTATCCTTCCAATATTTTGGAATCGGCGAATCTCCAAAATTGAACAAGCATGGATCTACAGGTAATCCTCTTGCTGACTGGTCTTTCTCCACAGTAGTAGCAACTTCAGTGGTGTATCCGTGCGCCACCACGGAACCCACAGGAATACAAACTTCTTTCTGCGATACATTTCTCAGTAGCACAGGAAATCGGTTCACTTGGATCGCTGATGAGGGAATTATAGTAGGCTTAACTAGAACCTCAGCAGGACTACTAGAAGTTAACGGTTGATCAACAACTAATATACTCTTGTCAATGGATTGCATCACCTTTACTTTGCATGTAGCTTGACACTCACTCCTCGGTGGAATACTGAGTGGACCTGGACCTGACCAGTGAATTTCAGCCACCGCATCTTCTGGGTTTGTCTGTTCTCTGGCATCCATTTTGATCGTCTTTGATTTCTGAAGATTTACTGGCATCGTGCGAACAATGTCTACTCCAGCAGACTCTTTACAAAGCTGCGCTAACCGCTGGAACATACTGGCATTGGTACCAATGAGTAATGGAACCTGTTTGGGTCCATGAGGCTCTGGACACACTAAAGCCAACACACTGATGGATTGTTGCACTCCTGTCAACTTCTCCGGAAATTGCAGCTCTACTTCCACATAGCCACGATATGGGAAACTGGAATCACTCAAGCCCCAGACAGCTAGTCCAGAAATGGGGTGAATTGGAGTATCAGCCAGGTATTGGTTATACCATTCTTCAAAGATAATGGTTACCACAGATCCACTGTCCAACAAAGCTTGACAAGGCGTTCCATTTACCTTTACCGGAATAACAGAAGATGGTCCCACTAGTCCTTCAGGGATACTGATGGTTGGTTTGACTTGAACCGCGCTTTTCTTCACAGAACAGTTATGTTCCTCTTCAGGATCCTCCTCGTTCCTCTGTTTTCCTCTAGCTTTTCGCAGAGATTGAATGAGCTTCTGAATAACTTTCTTCTCATTTACGGGAGCTTTGCATTTTGAAGCAATGTGTCCGTCACCTCCACACCGGTAGCAGAAGTAATCTTCAGAGCTTTTTGAAGATCCGGGTACTTTTGATCGGGTGAACTTCACTGAACATGCTTGGTTTCCCTCTAAAGAAATGTCTTTCTCCCCTTTAGATGTTGGTTGTACTCCCATCACTTTCACTTGCTGTCTGAGTTTTGTCACTTCTTTCTTCAGAGCTTTTACCTCATAACTTTCATCAGTGAACTCTGATGCTTGCTGGTTTTTATGTTTCTTTTCAGCAATCGCATCATCCTTTGACTTAACGGTTAACTCTGCCACCATAGTTTGTAAGTCTTTGATCTCAGTTGCTAGCTCTTGAAATAATTGGTCTTTGATATTTTCACTTCCAACTCGCAATTGACGAACTGTTGGATTAGACTTTCGTCTTTCAGCTTCTTGTACCTCCTCTTCCCGAATCTCATGTAGCAGATCTAGGAAATCAGGTGGGTTACTCTTTCGTTCCCTTAGCCGTAACTGAAGTAGCATTATGTCAGACTGGGTTGCTCCTCGGATGAGTTGCTCCAGACGTGCTTTTCCAGCAGACTGGGCTGGTAGCCCTCCTCTTTGTACAACTCTGATCAACATTTTCTCAAGTCTCCTCAGAAAATCCGACAAGCATTCTCCATGACGTTGCCTTAGTGCTCTGAACTTGAAATATAGATCTTCACCAGACTCTGAGCTTCCAAAAACACTTTCAATAGCGGCTAGGTACTCTTTTGGAGATGCTTCAGCATTGGTAAACCTTACCGCTTGGATAATCTCCAAGGCTGGTCCACGCAAACTCTCCACAATCCTTAACTTCTTTTCTTTTTCGGAACGATCACTTTCCTCAACCATGAGCATTGCTTGTTCCATCCAATTCTCTAAATTATCCTCTCCAGCCGGAACAGGAGTGATACCCGAAAAGGTCCTCAGCCGTCTAAAAGAACTGCTATCACTTGAGATTTTGGTGGTTTTAGCAAGCAATTCACCCACCGCCAAGATGATAGACTCAGGCGTTGAAGCATTTAACAAGTTAGATGAACTTGATTCTTGATGTTCTTTTCTTAGGCCTGATTCATCAGGCGCAATGAAACTTTCTCCTTCACCATCTAAAGCATTACCCTCCATTATGTTAGCACTCAGGATCCATGGGTCTGATCCATCAGCAGGCAATACATCAAGAGGGAGTCTCTCTGCATGCACTTTCTCACGGCATTCACAGAGCACTATAAGAGACTGTGATTCTTGGCTATACATCCGTCCTCTTACCCTGACTCTTCCAAGGGCTTTGATAGAATGCATAGTGTCTTCAATTTTAGAAACATCTGTCTCTTCTGGAATTCTACTCACAATGATGGCATAATCTGGATCAATGCCTTCACCTCGACACCAACTTTTCAAATCAGGGACTGAGAAAGAGGTCTGCAAATGAGCCATAGCTAGAGCTAAACTGTTGCTTTTTACTAGAAAACTTAAAACGTGATTTTTTTTTTTCAATTACTAATGCTGCTGCAGTAATAAGGGAAATGGATCCCAGCAGTGCCTCCAAATTATGTAACCCCAGTGATGATACCCGCTATGTTAAAGCTGGGGCCTGGGTAAGTATGTGTTTCACAGTTATGATTACCTATAATAATCACATGTATTTGCCATTCCCTTCAGCAGCAATAAAGACTATTGAATCCAATACGGGTCTTAAGAGTTTTTTTATGTATTTAAATTAGCCAAGTGAAATAATGTGAAAATAAATAAAATGTGAAAATACACTTTTTTTGAAATTAAATAAAATAAATGTCACATTAAATCCCTTTAAAGGATTTACAATGATATGGAATAAACCAAACACTTATCTTCACAAGCGTTAAACTCAATAACACAGTCTTAATTAGTATTAAACCCAATGAAATACTCAATAACTCAAATCAAAATTCACTTAAGTGGGCCCACATACACGCTCTCATTCACACACACACACCCTACGTTGCAGGCCTGATGGTGTCCAGAACGCGACGTGTCCCGCAAACCGATGATGTCGTGGCTTCAACTCGCAAAAGGGGCTGTCTCGCTCTCCCTCGATGCAACAGAGGAACTCTGGGCTTTTCCGGTCACCCAGAGCGCTATCTGTTGTGACGATCTGTCCCTCGTTGCCAGAGGAACTCCGGGCTTTTCCGGTCACCCGGAGCGCTATCTGGTCCGCCTCCTCTCAGACGAATGTCATCCGGCGCGTCGCTCGTGCTATTCACCACACGAGCGCATGGAGTGAACGTGCTGAGTGAAATCCATAACGAATGTCACCAATAATTGCTAAATAAAGTTCTTATTAGCAAAATACCAATGTTAATGACCGATTCTGTCTGTATATATAGGATTATCGTGTGAAAAACCTTTTATTCAGCCTCTACAATACTATTTTTCTCCGACTCGTCTCTCCTCTCCCCTCTCTCTTAGCCACGCCCCACTTTTCGTCAAATGCGTGATACGTGAGTATGTAAATAAACATTAAATAATATTATATATAAATATATAACTATATACATACACATGAAGACACTGTAAAGGCACAGAATAAATAAACCTTATAAATGTAAATAAACATATTACTTTCAAACAGTAATTTAGTGTCTTTAGGATCACCGGGCTACATATAACTCATGCAATGTTTTAATGAATAACAATGGATAGCCTGTGAATTTGTAATTTATTCAGAACTGTATTTTGCTTTAACTATAATGGTTTTTGAGGACCAAACTGTCTCAATTGA
The DNA here is from genome assembly GCF_949152265.1 of Phoxinus phoxinus. Lineage (NCBI taxonomy): Eukaryota > Metazoa > Chordata > Actinopteri > Cypriniformes > Leuciscidae > Phoxinus > Phoxinus phoxinus. The sequence goes on along the minus strand of NC_136877.1, from coordinate 31,450,615 downwards.
CCATTCGCAAAGACCCGCCCCTTTCAGTTACTGTTGCTATGTCCGACAAACCACGCCACATATGTTCTCTCACACACACACACAGCGAAATATACTGTACATCGCGGAGCAAAGAGGACACTGACAACACGCTGACAGACAGGACAGACCAGATTACTTTTGATATGAAGCAAAGTCTCAACTTTCAAATTTGGTCATTTTTTAAAGGAATTGAAACAATAAATACCATTTTGTGGCTCTTTAATGTGTCGTGACAGATCGCTGTATGCCTCAATTAAAGCTGCTTGTGAACCGATCATCTCTTCCTTCTAGTTAATTTTTAGCATCAAATAAACATGAATGAACATAAGAAAGAATGTTGTTTTAAAGGGGTGGTATAATGCCCTTTTCTCAAGATGTAAAATAAGTATGTGATGTCCCCAGAGTGTGTATGTGAAGTTTGAGCTCAAAATAGCCCACAGATATTTTTAAACAGCATGGTAAAGTTGTCACTTTTTGAGGGTGAGCAAAAATGCACTGTTTTTTGTGCCTGTACCTTTAAATGCAAATGAGCTGCTGCTCCTGACACAGAGGGCGGAGCTTCAAGAGCTTGTGTTCTTTTACCTCACACAGACACAGAACATTTCAAAAACTTTTAGCCTTTTATGTTCAAACCGAAGTCAGAAAGATGGAGACTCAAGAAAAAGTGACAACATGTAGACACCATTTCTGCTGAATTTTATATAGTTTATGTGGAGTTATCTTCAAGCCATTGATTAGCATATTCTGTCTTGATAATCTATAAATCGTGTTCAGGGGGCGGGTTTATGTAAATTTTAGGGTTAGTGATGTCACTAACCCGGGAGGAATGTCGTGTAGTCCCTACCAGCCGTTTGCTGTAGTCCTTAAAAAGCCATTTCTTTAAAAGAAAATATCTCCCTTTGCTTTGAACTTTGAGCGTTGAAACTTTGCAGATGTTGTTTATGCTCAAACAGCAACATCACACAATAACTAAAGTTAGAAAAGTGAAATCATATTCAACCACCCCTTTAACCGCGGAAAGACGTCAGTACACTCCGTTTTTCAAGTTCAAATCCTCCAACGTTACTAACTCTCCTGACTGCTTTGTCGGACAAAATGGCAGATGGCGAAGTATGATTGGTCAGATCGCCTGTCAGTCAAACTCTCTGCGAAGGGTCAATTAGCATAGAAATATTGATCATGAGCAAGTAACAAGCACATTTCCATAACAGAGTCATAAACATAGCTAGTACAGTCAAAGGACTCAAATTGGTGAATCTGTTCATTTACATGAGTTGCCCAAACGAACCAATTCACTTGAATCAGACTTTCCGATCTTGAATATGAGGGTGGACCATTTATTAGGGGACTTGCTCAGATAAACAAATATGAATCCGACTTCTGGCATTAGCCTACATATGAGAAGGAGTGCAAGATGGACGCTTAGGTGAGTAGCCTATTTGTTGATTATTTCCAGCAATGTAGCAATTCGCCTTTGGCTAAGCCACGCCCTAGAATGTAGATTGACCAATCACAGCGCAGCCAAGAACGAGCTCCCACAGAGGGTTCGACACTTTTTCACGGCGCTCCATTGACTTCAACGCAGGCGGCTCATATTTTTGGGCTCGGCAGGCTATTACGTCGTCGTTTTATTAAAAATATGGTTAAACGTTGTGCCTGGGGCATTTGTAACACAGATACGCGTTTCCCAGAGAGGTTGGAGGGGGGTGTCCGTTTTTCCCCTTCCCAAAACCGAAGTTAAATACTGACAAGTGTCGTCTTTGGATTAAACTGTGTGGACGTCCTCAGTCAGCGAAACCCCTCAAGGATCAACAAGCTCACTTTTGTGCTCTAAGATAAATGTTGCTTTTAACCTTACTGTGAAGTTATACTAGTTAGACAGTTTTATGCTGGTTTAGGTTATGATTTCGGTTCTCTGCCCTAATTGTTGATATGCTAGCACACGCTGCTAATAAACACAACTTTATACTCGCGTAACGTTAGTCCGTTTGCTTTGTAAATAATAACGATTATAGAAGTGAATAGAGACCTACCCAGCTTTGCATGAACAGTGTTTCTCCTGATATTGTTAGTCACAGCCTCCGTCTCGATTAGGATATGCGGTGGTCCATTTTTTTGACTGTGACCGTTATGCTTTTGCCTCTATTGGATGCCTTGTTGTTGCTTGCGTTTCACCGGTATGTCTTGAATATAGCCTTCGAACGCATACTGCAGCCCCTTTTGCCTACTTCTATCGGACACTTTATTTACTGCTTTATAAAAGTTTGATAAAATTTCAGCAGGATGAGCCGTCACAGCATAAGCCATGTTGATACCAAACCAGAGCCCAGATGAAGTTGTCGAAGGTAGCAACAGTAACTAAGGGGGGCGGGGCTTAGCCAAAGGTGAATTGGTTGTGAAAAAGTAACCTTTTGAAAAAAGTCAAATTTACAGTACTTTGAAAATAGCTGAACTATTTTCACTATTTTCTACTGTACTAGTTTTATTTGTTATAAGTAATGGCAAGAACATTTTTAAAGAATGTAGCCTTGTTTTGTAGAGCTATGATTGAGTCAGAAAACACAACTAATTCTTCAATCCATATGAAGATCTCTCTTGTGTGGCTATATCACAGCACAGATGCCAACATTGCAGCAAATTATTACCTACAGTTCATTTCAACAGTGCAAATACAACAATGCAACTGTGATACTGTAGCAGAGAAAGAGGGTGAGCGAGAAAGATAAATTAGGAAAGGGGGTAGTGAGAAAAAGAAAGCACTTTTATCTTTTATCTCTCTCATCATTACTGAATGCTGTAATAGAGGTGATGGCCCCTGAGGCCTCCACGTAAAATGCAAAGACAGCACATCCACACTGCATATTGCAGTATCAGCCATGATGTAGAAGGGAGGGGGTGAGGGTGGTAGAGAATCAAATCTCATGAAAACAACATTTGTAGAGGGTAAAGTAACTTTATCCTCCTCTGATCCAACGTAGCATTGTTATTATAATAATTTGTTACATTTATTTAGAGCTTTTCTGGGTACTCAAAGTGCTTTACATGGAAGGGGGAATCTTCAAAAGACTTTTGGCGGAGGGCGATAGTCTTTTTCTCACAGACTATTACAGTTTTTTTCAATCGCAAACCTTTTTGAAGCAGTCTTAAAATTCTCTAAACTGTAAGTTCAATTGTCACAAAATGTAGTAACTCAACAAGAACATTGAATTCGTGCTTCAAAACATATTGTGTCAGTAAATTTGCTTATGCCACCAAAATAAAAAGTGCTTTTGTCATTGTGTGAGCCATACTGGTCAAAATGTTGTTTACCCGGAAGGTAATTAAGACGAATTTACAGCATAACTTTCGGTAATTATAGTGTACCTATAAAGTACTTACATGTAAGTATAAGGGAACAATATTGTAAAGTTTGGGGAATAAAGGGGTAACAACAGGAGATTTATACTGTAAGTATTATAGAACTAAGGGGTACTTATTCAACTATTATTATACAACAATATTTTTCTCTAAAGATTACAGGGTACATATCTATGCATTTATACAGTTTTTTGTTTGTTTTTATTACAAAAGTGCAGATGTTTTTACGTTTGGGTTTACATGTTTCAAGGCAAATAAGGTTAAACCTATTAAAAAAAAATGAAATACTGGGAAATATACTCTTGTTCCATGTAGTTACTGGGTAAGTGTGACATTGCGGGCCGAAAATTAAAGTGGTGCTTGTTACCCTCTTGTTCCATGTAGTTAGAGGGTAAGTACAATAAAAATACATACACACAATCTAATATCACTGACTCGGAAACCTTTATTTGAAAAACAACTTATTACAGTTGGTCTGAAACGATAGTCTAGACTAGAGTTTAAAAAGTTTAAAATATTGTAATTTTTCTTACAAACACCTATCGTTTCAATTCAGAAGATATTGATACATCTATTATGGTCATATGGATTACTACAGTTATTGCAGTATGTGCTATATACTGCAATAACTGATCTTCTGTTTTTCAAAACCTAACGAAACCTACCAATTCACAAAATTAATGGAATGCATAGCTGATATAAAAAATTGAATGACTAGTAATTTCCTACTACTAAATTCTGAAAAAACAGAGATTCTAATTATTGGACAAAAAACTTCCACACGTAATAACCTAGAGTACTGTCTAACACTTGATGGCTGCTCTGTTAAGTCTTCGTTGTGCTCTTTGATACCAATCTTTCATTTGAAAGTCACGTGTCTGTAAAACCGCATTTTTCCATCTTAAAAATATATCTAAATTACGCCATATGCTCTCATTGACAAATGCGGAACAATTAGTTCATGACCTCAAGACTAGATTATTGTAATGCTCTACTGGGTGGTTGCCCTGCACGCTTAACAAACAAACTACAGCTAGTTCAAAACGCAGCAGCTCGAGTTCTTACCAGAACCAGCAAGTATGACCATATTAGCCCCGTTCTGTCAACACTGCATTGGCTGCCTATTAAACATCGTATACTTTTTAAAATATTGCTGATTACTTACAAAGCACTAAATGGTTTAGCTCCGCAGTACTTGAGCGAGCTCTTAATGCATTATAGCCTAGTCCTTCACGTCTATTGCGATCTCATAATTCCGGCCAGTTAAAAATACCTAGAATATCAAAATCGACTGCTGGCGGTAGATCCTTTTCCTACTTAGCACCAAAACTTTGGAACAGTATTCCTACCATTGTCCGGGAAGCAGACACACTCTGTCAGTTCAAAGCTAGATTAAAGACTCATCTCTTTGACCTATCATTCACATAATGCATTATAGACTTCTATAACTCAATGTTAGGCTGCATAGATTAGGTCAGCCGGAACTGGGAACACTTCCCTTAAATCCTGCTCGTTACATCATAAGAAGAATGGCATCTACGCTAATTTTAGTGTCTTTGTTTATCCCAAGGTTTTCCCGCAGCCTGTCGGATCCAGGCCGTATCCAGATCTGACGAAGGACCTTCGCCTGGACCCGATGACAACGCAGTGCTGAAGTGCCAACTAGCCTCTCCCTATGGAGGATCCCTTTACCACTCTACAGATAAAGCAATTGGGAAATTTCGCGTATCTCCCCCGTAGTGATAAAATAAAATTCTGTATCAAATTCTGAGCGCCATCAGTGTTTATCACAGGTTCACGTTTAAAGTCTGTGTAGAGAGAACGGTGTCGTCTTAGCGGCCCATAATTTAATAACAAATTATCCTTTCGACGGAAGTGAATCAATCAAAACTAACTTTAGCTGGAAAGTAACATTATTCAAGAACCGCTATAAAGCCAAAACAATCTGTTACCTTAAATTATACGTTTATCTCTTTAAAGCAGCTTTGAAACAATCTACATTGTTAAAAGCGCTATATAAATGAAGATTACTTGACTTGACTTGACTTGATGCTCCAACTTTTAGGAACACTTGAGCTTGCATTATATGTATTCCCAGAGATGTATTTTTTTTCTTCTCAAAACCTTCAGTTGTTAATCTGAAGAAGGAAAGTCGTATACATCTTGGATGGCATGATGTTAAAAGATGAGTAAATGGTGAGGACTTATTTTTTGGGTGTGCTGGATTTTCTTTTAATACATAATACAGAATAGCAAGAGAAATGATTTCTTCTTCAGATTCATCATTGGAAAGAAAGAAAAAGAAGAGGAACAAAAGGAAGAAGCCAAGCAAGAGAAAAAAGGGGTGACAAAACGTGCTACTTTCTGTCAAGAGTTTTGAAACGAATTGTTGAAGACTTATTTTACATCTTCTGAAAAGGGCATTATACCACCCCTTTAACAGACAAACATTCAAAGTCAGATTTTTATGGAATATACATGCATGTCTGACAGATTTTGATAACTAAATGCATCATTTTGCATGTGATGATGGCTCGTTGAAAGAATGTTTAGAAGTTGCGAACAGTTCACTGAGAATCAACTCATCATTTTGATAAACAAGTGCATTTAGTTATTGTGCAAATTGTAGACAATTGCTCATATGCACACATGTGCCAAAACACATGCAATTTGCTTAAATCAATAACAAATTCAAATCTGATGTAAACAAGAAACTAATTGTTCATTCGAGAATTGAGCCAAAGCGATTGAGAAAAACTGTAAGATTCAAATGCATCAGTTTAGAAATAGAAACACTCAAAAAGTCAGCTACACCCAAGCACATCAGTGATCTCAGTGACATGGGAGATACATCATTTAATATTCAGTTATCTTTTTAGATTCTTACTCAACTCTGCGGTGTGCCCTTATAAAATAAACATGGTAAATATTTTAGACCCTGCCTTTGGTTATATGACTGCATTGATGATAGCAAATGTATCAGACTCTTTTTCTGAAGGGCTTTTGGACATGTGACACCAGCCGAACAACACTTTGTGCACTGACAATTTGACTTTATTGCATTACAAAGGGGAGAGAGATCAAAGACCTCAGTGTCTGATAATGAAGACTGAAGGCCAAGCCAATCTCACAGACCCAACATCCTGAGAATATTACTGATATGAATCCATGTATAATTGGAAATAAGCTTGATATCTAATAAGACTGTGGCTGAATCTTGAGTATCTGTTCTATACACAGTAGAGCAAAGCTGATTTGTCAGTTTGCCAAGGTCACAGCAGAAGACGCTCTTCTTTAGATTCATAGCAGAGAATAATTTGGAGCTCTGGGTGGAAAAGTAATGCTGTGGGTCACAGTTCCGAGGCCCAGATGACAAGAGTCATTTTTAACAAATGCAAAAGGATGTGTAGGCTGCTATATGATGAATCACAAGGCAATATACAGTACATGATTGACTTTATAACTATTGTGAAATGTGTCATTATCACATCATATTAGGTTGGCCTATAAAAATGCAGCTAAAAGATTTGCATTATGTGAAGTATTTGGCCTTGTTTTATAATAAGCACAGGAGAATTGAATATTATTGATGCCACTGATGCCTCTTCTTCTACATCCACAGCTGTTCAGTCTAATTTAGAGCACACCGCCACAATGGAGAGATCACAGGCTTAATATGAGGGGCGCATAAATAAAGATTATTAGGTTAATTAATTATTTTGCATTTATTATTCTTTTATACCTCCACATAATTACTGTGGGCTGCCATAATTGAATTTGAACTTGTGCCAGAGTGGGATAATTTGTTTTCAGGTTACCAAATGGTGACAATGTTGCTGGGTGTAGAGGAAATGACATGAAGTGTGAATGCGGCATAATTCATCTGTGCACGCTGACACCAAACCCACAGAGAGGAAATTAATTCAGTTTCCCTCCTGCTACATGGGCAAACAGCATTACACACACAAATAAATAATAACAGAGAATCAAAGATGCCCTGCACACATCAGATCAGGCGCATTCATCACCACACGTATCAAACGTAATAACAACGACGTGGAATGTGGAACACCCTCCTTATCTGATCGTCAGTGTGTGTGTGTGTGTGAGTGTGTGTGTGTGTGTGTGTGTGTGTGTGTGTGTGTGTGTGTGTGTGTGTGTGTGTGTGTGTGTGTGTGTGTGTGTAGTAGTAGATAACGCGCGCCTGTGTGTGTCAGTCTGTTCATGCATCTGCATGTTTATTGTATGAGTGTCTGTCTGAGAGGGAGAAAGAAGAAGGAATGATATGCATATAATGTGCTTATACATACTGCATGCATTTATTTCCCTTAAAAAACTAGGTAAAATCATTGGGCCTTGTAGATAATTTGAAATGTGAAAACTCATCTTAATTAAATATTTGGTTGTGTTGCGTAATTTAGGATTATGCATTGCACAAGAGTGAACATTTTCAAAGGGAACACTGTGAATGCAAATGCAATCATGATTGCCACTTACCTTCCAGCTGAGCCTCTGTTTTGCTGGAGTTACTTTCATCTAGTTTTCTGATTCAAACCCATGGGATTACAGAACTCATTCTAGCCCATAATGCACTATACATACATGTCATTTTCAAAAAAAGATTCAAGTAACCTTTCAGATATCAAAAATAAAAAGATTTTTGTTTTAGTTGTGACACTGCATGACAACATATAATTTGGTTTTAATGCACAAAACTATTGCATAAATTATTTCCCAATCATAAAAAAGAACCTATTTTTGTCATTGCATTAGGCCCTATATAAGTTAATGAATGTTGTAAATCCATATAGCAAGTCTAATGACAGCTTCAGTGTGTGAAATGAGAAAGAGTAACAAATAACTTTTTAAACATTCAGATAACTGTTCTAATTTTCTGCAGTATAAAGTCTGTAGCCCCTGGTGGTCATTATTGAGAATGCTAGACAGCTGCTTCAACAAAGCATGTTAGATTTAGCTACAGGAACATATGACAGGTCTTTTACTTTATCTGTTTCCAATTGCCCCACAGTCACCTTGCATTTAGAACTACACTACTAATGTAGTACATACTTTTCATAAAGCATTGCTTACTCATAAAAAGATCACGAGAATAGCTGAGCAAGAACTCTGCTTATTCACATGCAAATAATGTGCCTAGCATATTCTGTTCAAACCCCTTCTGCCCCTTTTAAATTATGCTGAATTGCACTGAAAGAAAGTTCATATGGGTTGCCTTTATTTAACTGTTTATTTAATACGACCCAATCAAATTTGGTTTTGTTATTTCATTGTTCTAATCTGTTTTGGTTTAATTAAACTACTTGCTTCAGATCAAAGTGCAGTTTCGTATTCCCATTTGAGCCTGGAACTGGGCAGAGGATTTCGTGTTCCCAACATGCATATTTAATGTTTTAGAACAAGATGAGAAAAGGAGAAGACTTGTTAGTGTTTAATGTCCTGTTATGGTGGGATTTACAAGAGATTCTGTGACGTTCAGTTTTGGAGTCTGTGCTTAGGATGAGGATGAGCTAATGGAAATGAAGATCATCATGAACGCTGCTTTAAACAAAGACAAAATATTGAATAGAACTGTACAGCCATGACGTCAATTTGTCAACTCAGAAGGCTAATTCACCATAAGTTCTCTCTGGAATCTCCTAAGGGTTTTTAGAATAGCATTTTTTCTGAAATGAAAAAAAGAATTTATGTGGTTAATTAGACAAACACGAAAGTCTCTTCAGGTAAAGGTTACTCTATTTTACTAATCACAATCCTATTGCCTCAAAATGCAAATTCTTCCAGGTTTTAGGACTACTCAACAGACAGTGGGCATGAGATTGTGTGTGTGTGTGTGTGTGTGTGTGTGGTGTACTTATACATATACAGGTATATATATATAACACATGTATGACACATATGTGTGTATAATTGTATGCTTATACAATATTTAAATATAAGTTTATACAAAGAACACACTGTGACATATGTACATATGTTACTTTTTATGATTGGTTATGATTTTTTATTATTGATTATGAGTTTAATATAGTGGTTATATGTTGTCCATCCATGTAATGAACATCCATATAATGTACGCCTGGGCTTTTCTTTCTGGGGCTGCTAGGGGAGTGGCGATGGGTGTTCAGGGAGTGGTCGCAATGAGCCCCACTCTCTCCCATACTCCTCCATCACAGCTTGATGTTGGCTGAAGTAAACAGAAGACCATTGGCTGTTCAGAGTCCCTCAAGCGCTGTAATGAATATGTAAACACCGCTTCCCAAGTTTCTTGGACTAACGGTGCCATCGGACAGTATTATCCACGTGTCTGGAGGGCTTCATTTCATTTAATTAGCCAAGCTTTGAGAGGTTAAAGTGTGTTCAGATCTCCCAACTGACCGGCAGCGCTTAATTTGAAACGCAAAGTGTGGATTGATGGAGGTGTATTTGAAACACTGAGAGCGGGAACAACATTGTGTTCAAATCCAGCATCTGAGTGTATCTGTGAATGTGTATCTGAGCGCAGAACATTGTAGCGGAGTTGCTATTTGCCGGCTTTCTTTGTGTTGCTCTTCTCCAAGCATGCTTGAACCTCGCGACGCAGGACCAGTTTAAACATCGCCAAACCTTCCTCAACATCCCAAAACTATGGCCAGCGACCACTGCTTATAGAAGAGGATTACTAAAACTACCTAAAACATCCCTTTTACCATTTCTCTGTCTCCCGTGAGCTGCATTAAACCCGCGTTGGTCACCGCGTCCCTCTCATTCATCGCGCCAGGATTGTTGAAGGACAAGTAAAAAATTGCGCCCTTTTGATAGAGCAGCGCTTCGCCGAGAGGAAACATGGATGTATTTTATCCGTCTGCCGGAGGGAATTCTATTCCTGGAGATCCACAGAACCTGGATTTTTCCCACTGCCTGGGATACTACAACTACAACAAGGTGAGATACGCTGTTAAACCCCTGAGCTGGTGTTTCCAAACTAGAAGCGCAAAGTTGATTCTCTGTTTGGTTCAGTAGATTTTAAATGGCGAGCGATGTTGTCATTTTTTTTGCGACTACATATTGTTTTCAACCAGTTTAAGTAAGATATGGTAACTTTGGAGTGGTTTAATGAGAGGGTCGTGATGTTTTTAGTGATTTTACTTTGGAAAGCACCATCATTCAGAGCAGGTGGAAGAGCTACAGCTAAACACGCTCACTTGTGGCAAGCCAATTTAACATTCCTTAAGATTAAACCGTAGGCCTATCTATTTTTATATAACTAGTACTTTTCTTTTTTTTTAAAGAACTAGTAAGTAGTCCAATAGTGATTTATGACTAATATTATCTCAGTTTTGCTATTAACTGTTGTTCACTAGATCCTTACTTTGCTACTCCATGATGAAAAGGAACTTAATTGCTTCTAGTAACAAATTGCAAATTTATGTCTGACTAGTATGTTCTTATTGTTGCTGGTACCTATACCAGTAATTATGTATTGGATACTAGTATGAAATAAAATCGCTTTTTTATGTCGTATATAATAACTCATCAGAGGGTCTTCTTTATAGATAAAATAAAATTTTAAAAATTGGAATACATTTTAGTGTCTTTTCAGTTTCTACTAGGAAAACTGGTGATTGATAGCAAAGGGAGGATAGTGAAGTAGCATCTAATGAATACCTCTAGTGAAACTGACAGATATATTAGTCATTATTAGATTACTTGCTAGCAAGTTAAAAATAGCAACACAAAAAAATATATAGTTTTAAGGAATAAAATAAAATGGCTTGCCATATTCCCCACTCTTTCTATTCTCAGTTTCTGAGTCCTCTGTATTTTCCTTAAACAGTATTTTGGCAGAGATTTGGCACAAGAGACAACCCCACTCTTTCTTGTGTCATGTCCTTTTTGTTAGTTAGTTCCAGAGTTAGTTCCAGAGTCTTATAGGTCTATAGATTTAGTAATGACTCCAATAAAGCAGAGGGATGCCTTCAGCAGTTAAAAAAAGACAAAAGGCTGTCAGTGTTACAGGACAATGAGTGAATTGTGCTGTCTTACAGACTCTGCATGATATGACAGGAATGTTTTTATTTGCTCCTAAGGAAATAGTTCTGTAATTCCAAGATTAAAGTCGAAGTGATACAGATTGCAAATCTGCTTGATTGTAAAAATAAACAATATGGTGTTACTATATACCATAGTTTGCAAAAAAAAACAAGGTTTTGTTTTTAAGTTGTGGTGGTTGGCCCTTTGTTAAGGTTTGAGTAGAAGCTGAGTTGCCTGCTCTTCTACATTGTTTATAACCTGCCAAAACAATTATATGATGGTTAATAAATCTAAAGCATAAGTGAAGTTTTGACCCCAATCCCTTAACATAACTTCATCCTGTTTTAATATGAAGTACAGAGTTGTTAATGTCACTGCAAAGACCATGGCTCAGAATGTTCTCTATTAAGCACTTGAACCATATCTACTACAATATTAGCCATCAGTGGCAGTGTCCAGTCATTTTTAGGGACCGTCAGAGATCCTCAGATTGTGTTTTGTACACAAAACTGTCTGTAATGCATAAACATTATTTGCAACACTATCAAGATAGTAAGAATATCTATGATAGTATTTTATGTTTTGTTGTTGTTGTGACACCATATTCTTTTCATTTGTATTATGTTGTTTTAAATGCGTTAGGACAGTCATCCTACACTTAAGCTCCTGTTCTTACTAATATTCCAAACTTCCTGGTAGGTTCAGTCCAAATTTAATTCAGTCCACAGCACATTAACATTGCTTTCAGTCGCCACATCTTTCTTTACAGTATATCTACAGTAAAAACAAAATGACTGACATAAACTTAATTTAGTACAAAAATAAAGCCAGAAACTATGTGTGGATGAGATGGAAAAAAGTGGCAAATGGGAGAAAGAAAAGGGGCAGGACGATATAATCATCTCCACCTGATCAATGTTCATAATGCAGGTTCAGGTGTATAAAAAAACAGTTTGAAACGTTGACACTCAAACCACAGTTTTGGAAAGGTCAACGATCACAACTGATTTGCAAACAGTCAAAAAGTAAGAGGTGTGTCCCATCAACAGCTCTAATAAATGAATCATTTTAGTGCAGTAACAGATCCGAGTCTGCGGATGTTCTCAAACTGAACTTTAGGCTACCAGTTAAAGGCCTGTATCCTTGAGACAGCTATAAGGGGTCTTGATTTGTGTCTGGAGCCACACTGTATGCAGTGGATTCTGGGTAATGAGTGTGGTTTGTGCAGGAGCATTGGGTTTATTAAGCGAACACATGTGTTAGCAGTCAGTGAAATTTACTAGAAAAGTGTTCCTGATGGCTTAAATAAACCAGTGCTTACATTTTGCCGAATGCAATGTGATTTTTAAATTTTTGTCTTTTTTTTTTTTTTTTGGTAGTTTATATGTGGAATTGTAAATGACACATTTAAATGCTGTTTCTGTTCTGTGTTTGGTCTAGTTTTGGTTTGTATTTATCTACTTAAATATCAAAGACAGATCTGTCACACTGAACTCAACCCTGCATGTGCTCGCTTTATAATTTCGTGAGTTTGTGGTAGTATTTACATAATGTCAGGTAAGAGTAATTTGCATCCTAGGTCAATAGTTTTATTTACTCTGATCATTTACAGATGTCCAATAGTGTAATAGGAGCGTTTTTTATTATGCAAAGGCATTACATTTAACTGAATCTTTTGACTGAAAACATTCAAGGTTGTTGTTAAGGTGATAATTTAATGATTACATGGATAATGAGACTTCACATTTTGGCAGGGAACGTCCGTCTTTCTTTTGGTGGTTGTCAGCATTCCTAACCCTATTCACTCTCTCTCTTTCTCTCTATCCCCCCTCTCTCTCATGAAAGACATCATTCAGTTATGCAAGAGATGGATGATTTTCTTTGTCCTGTTGTCCTGGAAATGTTTGTGTGTGTATGCATTTTGAACTTGACATAAACAGATCACTTTAGAACTGCTGCAAAGATTTGCACACTAATTCACTCATTGTTTAAATGTAAAAGACTCAATGTATGTTGTGCAAATTATACAACTAAACACTGAGGTTTTTTATTATACAAACTCCCTGCATGGAATGACAAGTTGTGTGGGTTTAGTCAGACTGTTTATAGAACAAATCAGAGATTGTTTTGACATACTAAGTTATTGCCATTTCAAATGACATTTACTTTCCTTTGATAGCCAACTATCAGTATTTACTCATAATTATCTGTCATAACAGTCAGATGTCAGTATATAATTTCTTCACAAGAATTGCTCAGAAATGCACACATTTCTTAAAAAGGAAAATCAGTGAGGATGAATGCATTGAAAGAGAAAGTCTGGGTAAAGACAGTACAGGAAGGAAGTGTAGTTGTTGAATGCATATTTGCAGGGGCTGCTGAAGCTGTTATTATAAGGAAATACTGATGATGGGTGACTTGGAAAAATTGAATATTCACTGAAATATTGCTTTAATTAGCTTTTCTTAAACTAGTATTTATCTTATGTTACATTTTGAGTTATACTCTTAATAAAGACAGAATCGTTTCCCATATGAGTGAAGGAAAGTTATTTTTAGGAGCTGGCACTGATCTGATTTATCAGGATCAGTGTGCATGTAAAATGATTAGATACAACATCATATAGCAAACTGTACAGACTTTGAAAGATGTAGATGCTGTTTCATGATTCTGTGCTGAAGACAAAGGCTAGAGGAAATTAAGTGACAGCAATTGAAGCAAGCAAACAATAGCGTTGTCTGCATTCAGCATGAACTCACTAGTTTACCCAAACATAGACTCTCGTCCCTCAGGTATAGCTTTTCAATTCAAGCAGTGTTGATCCATACAGCAAGGGTTAAATTACTCCCCAAACACATTCTTACATTCATATCTGTGTACAGTGATACAATGAATACACAGTAGGTGTCATTACACAGGAAGCAGCATAGATCTGATTCATGAGTTTTAATCGATGTAACATAATCCCTCTTTCTAGAGGAAGTGGATACGTGTGTTTGTTGGGATTCTGGGGATTTTTAATTTTTTTACGGTTTCTGGAATTTTTTTGTCAAATGTTGCTGCTTAGTGTCAGAAATACGATTTTTGGGAAAAAAGAAAGTCTAATCATTGTTAAAATATGACATTGAGTGAAGATGGTTTGAATATATATATATATATATATATATATATATATATATATATATATACATATATATATATACATATATATATATATCTTCTTTTGTGTTCTGGAGAAGAAATGAAGTCATACAGGTTTGAAATGACATGACAATGAGTAAATGATTCCAGAATTTTCATTTTTGGGTGAACTATCTCTTTAACTGCCTGATCGACAGCGGAAGAAAATAGCGACTGAGCTGATATGTGAATGATATAGTTTGACTTGCAATCTCCATTCAAACAACGTATCATTTTGAGAGCATGAGCACATGTAAGTGTGCAGTGTGTCTGAAAGGTTTCTCATTGCTTTTGCCAGAAATACTGATGTATTTATTGAAAGTGGACAGCTTTCATCAGGATACAAATTCACCTGTGTGATATGTCCTAAAAAGGCAAACAGATGCAAAGATTGTAATTTGGACTTGTGGTGTTTGTGGCAGGGTACACGTAATTTGCTACTGAGTGTTCAGATCTTGTAGTGACACTCAACAAAATGATGTGCCAATCACATTGTGTTCCCTTCATTTTCATCTTTGCAGAAGTACTGACCCCTCTCTCTCTCTCTCTTGCGGTCGTCTTCTCCCTGTTTCTATTTTCTTGTTCTCTTTTTATTGATCGATTTCGTAAAGTGAACTTAGACTTAATGTGATTTCGCCTCCAGGACGAGAAGTCACTTGATGGTACTAGTCGCATATCGCAGTGTTGTATAACCATCATGGTTATTCTCATTCTGTGCGTGGGAAGTGTCATCATTCAGTGTAAATAGCAATGTAATTCACTCGAGTCCTCCACAGCTAACCATGACCAATGGCCATCTCAGATGCATCAGTGATTGATGGAAGAAAGGTAACCATGCCAGTACAAGCCCCAGGCTCAAGAGCTCATTTCCACTAACCCCTATCAGCAGACTTTTTAATAGTGGCTATGATTGATTTAGTAGTTGGCTAATATGATGTTGTGTGCCTGGGCAAATATGTAAATTTGTAGCTGACACACACCATTAGCCAGGCTACATCACACTCTTATAAATCATGTCTTAATCCAGAGGTGGGGGACTCGAGTTACATGACTTGACTCGAGTCTGACTTGAGTCACACATTTAAAGAATCAAGTTTTTAATATTGTTTATATGTCTAAGACAAACCATGTGCAAAATCATAAGTCAACGCCATTGAGTATTTTCTCCTTAAAACTGCAGTGAACTAAAGACAAAAAGTTAAAGTGATTTAGAAAGGTTAAAAACGAATTGATTGGAGAAGTCCTGTATATGTCACCTGAGAGAGAAGTCTGTTTATTCATCAATTTATGATATTGTTTTATCATATTTTTATATATTTTTTTATAATTTGTCACTCCCCTATGGTGATATTTCATTGGACATATATAAGGGCCATTCTGTGACCGTCATGGAGATAATGATAATATTTTTTTCAGACTGTTAAGAAAATTAATGTTTACAAATACAAATGTGACATGAAAACATGAACATATGACTAGAACATCATGAACTCAAATGTTATTGTGAAGAAAAAAATAATAATAATTGTTGTAACAGTGCATAAATCAGACCTTTCAGGCTATTATAGCCTAACGCTATAAGCCTTATGCCAAAATTATTATTACAACTAAACAGTCAGTCATTAAATAAGAAAACTAAATAATTGTGTAGATGATTTGCTTTGTGTAACCCGACATCAGACATTAGGCCGAAGTATTTTTTTGCAAACAGTGCCGCGACCAATCAATCACTCCTTTACGACTAGCTGCCTGCTCATTCACTGTCCTCGCGGCTGCTGCAACTTGCATCAATGCATATCTAAATTCGCGCCTACTACGGTATCTTTGTAGAACGGTACCTTAAAAAAAAGAAACAAAAAAGATATTGCAGCCGATGAGCAGCCGGCAGGGGCTGGCTGCAGGACGACTCAAGCTCCACGGACAGTTTTATCAGACAATAACTTCTCAAAATTTTGCTTTAGTATAATTTTCGGGACAATTGGGGCAGGATTCAGGATTCGGGACCCACGGTTGACCAAAGTGCTGAACAAAACAATATAGTCAAAGATAGAAGTTACAATCTATAAAATTACATACACAAAGTTGAATAATACATTAAATAGCCTACATTACGATTCAAAATTGAATAATACATTAAAGATCCACATTAAGAAAATGTGTTTTAAGCTTCGATTTAAAAGTGGCAAGTGATGACACCGTTCGGATCGATACTGGTAGGCTATTCCAATCCAGAGTTTGGGGCCTGATATCACAAAAGCTTGGTCTCCTCTATTTTTTTAACTTAGATCTACTATGCACATAAAGCAATACAAGGTTGCTAGACCTAAGTGACCTGGAGCCTACCTTTGTGCTAGGCTGTGTAAAGATAAAAAAAAAAAAAAAAAAAAATTGAACTAAATTCTCAGTTTGACCAGTATCCAGTGTAGCGAAGTTAAAATAGGAGTGATGTGATCGGATTTTCGACTACCAGTCAACAGCCTGGCAGCCGCATTTTGAACCATTTGAAGACGCCCAATGGATGATTGGTGAACTCCATAATAAAGTGAATTGCAATAATCAAGGCGTGAGGTGATGAATGCATGGATAACTATTTTAAAGTTCTTTAAAGAGAGAAAAGATTTAACTTTTGCAAGACGTCATAAATGAAAGAAACATGATTTTACGACGGAATTCATTTGTTTATCAAACTTGAGCCCTGAATCAAATAGAACACCAAGGTATTTCGCAAATGTGGTAACATGAGAATTTAGGTCGCCGCGCTCCGGATTACCAGAGTCATAGAGATGACTTGGTCCAAACAGTACTACTTCAGTTTTATTCTCATTTAAAGCCAAACAATTTTGTGTAAGCCATAGTTTCACTTCCTGAAAACATGCAAGCAGGATTTCTAAAGAACTTTTGTTTAAATTAGAGGTACAGTTGGGTGTCGTCAGCGTAAATGAAATGATACTCCGTATTTGGAAAAGATGGATCCCATTGGCAGCAAATATAAAGAAAATAGTATAGGAGCAAGAATAGATCCCTGCAGTACACCACAAGAAAGATGTGCTGCTGAGTAAGTAATATTTCCAATGCATACAGAACATTTTCTGTTGGTTAAAAAAGACTTTCCTTAACAACAACGCGCTAATACACGGGCAACTAGAGCACAAAGAATTTACAACATTCTAATATATTACAATCGTGTTCCCATTATGTATGTTATGTATATGACAGATTGGTGCTGCACATCTTGCACTAACTGTATTTCATGATCGAAGTGATTCCAGGCATCAATGTCTTTCAAATCCAGTTGCACTTTATTTCGCCGGTCTGGAAGGTGTGCTGTCTAACGCTTACCAATCAAACCTCAGGTAGGCTACCACCCAAAATGGCGCAATAATAGTACCAATCAGAAAAATAGACAAATATTTTTTAAAATATTTTCATCTGGCTGTCATCGATATACTATATCATCATCTATCGGCACAACCCTAAGTCCACTATACATGCTGTTTCCTGCAAATGCTCTTCATCTACTTTTTCTCCAATATTACCTTTGTGCCTCATCTGGGTGTTCTTCTGTTTTAACTGATGAAGTAAACTTCTGTTTTTGCTTCTAACGCAATTGAGAGATGTTTGTGAATTTGTTTGATGAAAGAGTAAAGTAAATGAAGCCTGAGGCGATGTAATCCTGTATTTATATGTGTTTGTAACTGTGTGTGTGTGTGTGTGTGTGTGTGTCTGTGTGTGTGTGTGTGTGTGTGTGTGTGTGTGTGTGTGTGTGTGTGTGTGTGTGTGTGTGTGTGTGTGTGTGTGTGTGTGTGTGTGTGTGTGTGTGTGTGTTTATTGGGAGAGAGAAGGAAGGTGAGACAAAGAAAAAGAAAGGCATCATTGATCCTGAGCTGCTGAAAACTGTCACCAAATCTTCCCCTGAGATTGTGTTGAACAAAGGTTTGATGGCTCCTCTTCAAGACAGGAATGTGCCCCAGCATGCTAAGGGCACAGCACATCTGACAACACATTGTGCCCATGCCAGTTAGCTATGTGGAGAGGGTTTAGCATGTCCTCCTTTTTTTTGTTTGGAGCCCAGCCGAAATTCTGATTCTCATCCTGTTCCAAAACTCTTCTCAAATCTTATTGTTGCGAAACAAAGGGTGCCAATCTGGAATGCTGATTACTCCAAAGATATTCCAGTTATGACAATGACTTCCGATAAGAGAGAAGGGAAACTTTTCTATATATTGTTTTAGTTTGATGGGGTCACCAAACATCTTTCATGATGAGCAAGGCAAGAAAGTATTGCTACGTTTTTTTCCCACTTCTTTTGGGGTTATATATGTGTTCAGAGGATATTCAATGGTTACATATTATTGGATTATGTATACAGATCTTTTGACTAACAGTTTGTATATCTCTTTTACTTTTCAAAATTTCTAAACATTTATTTTGGTATTTTCTTCTGTATTGTGTAGTATATCTGAGGGAAACGGACTATCAGAAAAGAAAAAAATCTAGGGCGGGGACTTGGTTCTATTCATCCGATATTGATTAGATGGATTAGAATGCGAGCTTGCATGCAAACCTTTGTGGTTAACAAAGGTTTAAGTGGACAAAATGAGAAGTCTGGTATACATCACTGTCGTTTCACTAAAATAACGAGTCCGGTCATTTTCATAAATAAAAAAATATATGCATGAGTGAATTATTCATAATAAAATTAATAACATGCTTTTAGAAAGTAGATGCTTGAAATGCTTTTCATTTCATGGTGACTTGATCTGACAGGTTTCCAGCAACAAACAGATTTTCTTTTGAACATGAAAATGCTGTGTGATGTGACAGTCTCATCCAATGAGAAGAAATGTAATGTACAGTTGTGTGGATTTTGGACCAATGATATTTCATGGTGGGTGGAGCTAACCTGCACAGTAGAAATCAACAAAATTTATTGTAGCTTGTCATGGTTGTGGTTGGTTAGACAGACATTTTTATTTACACTAGAGATAACTTTCATCTCTTGTTGATTTATCACATTAGGACACCGTGTACAAGAGAACATCTGTCTGAATTTAAATTTATCTTTATTTAGCTCTTCAAGTGTAGTGTTTCTGAGATTATAATTGCACTAATGATTGCTCCCATTTCCTTTGACCTTTTATACATCATTAAAGCTAAAAGGACGTAGAGGAAACAGACTATTTAAAGAACAGTCTGGAAAGTGTATGTTCATGGCCCTACAAAGTATATTTTGGACTCTCAAAGCTCTCACAAGCTTTGTCCTGCTTCTTTGAAGTTATCGACCTCTCAGGCTTATTGCAGGGATATTTTCAGTGACCTAAAAACAGCTTTTGCTCTGAATCAAGCTGTTTCTAAAGATCCACTTGGTGCTTCATAAGCTGCTAAATAGACTGTTTTCTTACTTTATGGTTAAAACAGCTTTTTTATTTTTCAAAAGTTTCTCTATACAGTAGGGAAGGGATGCACAATATATCGACCATATCAGTATTGGCCGATATGTTCATTTTTAACGATATCGTTATCAGCCCAATAAAAAAAATTGGCCAATATATTAAAAGCCGATAAATAATTAATTATTTCCTTCAGCTGAGATACTTCATATGTGCATTGCTTGAAATATGATTGGAATCACTTTGAAAACAAAAATACAATGTAGTGCAGCAAGTCTGTCATATAGGCTTATAAATGTATAATAAGAACACGAAAAGAATGTTGTGAATTCTTTCTGCTTCGTGTTTTAGCGTGCGGTTACGGGAAGAGCGCATCCACAACAGTTACACCTTCATGACTAGCAGAGTCAAGTTCGCTTGTGAATTCACAGCCTTTTGTTTTGTGCAATTGTAAGTTTTAATAATATGTTTGTATTTGTGTATATATGTATATATATATATATATATATATATATACATCACATGGGATGCGTTTGGTTAAGTTAATTAACCAGTAACCAGTAGTAAAACACTTCAGTTTACCAGTTATCAGTTGGCCATATGAGTGTAAAATTAATTTTAAAACTTACACTGGTTCAAACTAGGCTACTGTAGCCTAGACCGAGGAGAGTTGTAACACTGCTGGTTTGACAAGTCAGAAAAGAGCTGTGGTGATGTCATCAATACCATACACTCCCATCACCTTTTTGAGCTCACAGGAGAAGTGGCATGTGACTGAGCAACATTGTAGATTTTATGACCAAAAAAAAAACAATTATAAGTAAGCAATCAATTGCAAAGCAATGATTGTATTTTTTCTTAAAATGATTAAAACGTACATAACCTACAGTACCCATTTCTCTAGTTAGTTGTAACAAACAGTTCTCATTAAAAATGTCCTGTCATCAATCTCCTCCCTTGTGGCAGTCACGTATTGCACTGTAAACCCTAACTTTTATTTAGCACTTTCTTTTTCTTTCAAGTTCACAGAACTGATATATTTTAAGTAAACTGAACTGTTTCATTGTTTTGAGTTTTATGAAATTATTTCTTTCAATTTAGACAAACTTAAGTGTAACTGAAATGGCTGGGATGTCTATTTCCCAGCATGCTTTGCTGATGGCACTCGAAAGGGAGAGTAAATGCTAAAATGAAGTGTAATATAATGTGTTTTTTTTGTGCAAGATTAATGTTAAGTGGGATATTTAGTAGTGATTAATGTTTTGTTATGCTAATTTAGAAGAATGTCTGTTAATGTTGGTTTTAGGATAGTTACCATCATGGTGACAAGTGGTGCATGCAGCTTGATTTGAGAGCAATTAATACCTTGATATTGTTTCGCTCACAGCAAGTGCTTCTGTACTACTATTGCTAATATGCTAGCAAATCAGTATGTTAGTGGATTAGCGTGTTAAAGCTAACTAAGTTTATACTAATAACAGTGTTCACATTGAGATTACATATAAGCTTTAAGTTAATTGTATGAATTAGTGTACTCATACATTTAAATTGTACTTAACTTGAAATGTTTAAGTACAAAATAAAAATCTGCTAGTTCTGCTTACTTAAACTTTGAATTTCAGAACTTAAAAAAATTGAGGCAATTGATTGCCTTAAATGTTTTGAGTGCTGCCAACTTATTCGGGTTTACAGTGTGTAGTTTGTCTTGGATTTTTAAAAAAATAACTTCAATTGAGTACATAGTTTTTTGTGCAAATTTATTGTCACTTCAAATTGTTCACTTTATTCAGAATTGATTATTCTTTGTTTTTCAATAAAGTTCTTAGATAAATTAGACGGTGTGGACCTTATTTCAGAAAATTACCTCTCATTGTTATCTATCCCCACCCTGTGTCACAACTCACCCTAGTAGAGGTAGGTTCAATGGAACTATTTGTATTTGACTTTAATTCACATCATCTCTGATTGTGTACACGTCCAAGTGAGGTTTATTTGTAGTAGACAAATGTGGCTACTGGCTACTGTTTGAGAGGTCTATCATAAACAACCACTAACATTTTCTTTTTTTATCCTGTAGCACTTTGAGATTTTACTAAATATATAGTGCGTTATAAATTACATTTATTATTATTATTATTATTATTATCACTAAGTTACTGATGCTCGAACAAAAAGTTTTACTTCCATCTCCGGTCTTAGTTCCCTACTGTATGTTTGAGTGTTTGGGACATGGCTTTTAATGGTGAGATTTTTTTTTTTTTTTAAATCAGACTCTCAAAAATTATATACAAATATAAAGATTAAAATATTTATATTGTCGGCCAATGTATCAGTTGTTGGCTTTCAAAGAAAGAATTAGTCAATGCATCCCTAATATACTAAGACTACTATCTTATCTAAAACAGTGATATAAACCAATCAGTAATCAGTGATGCTTTCTACACACGACTCAACAAATCCCAGACAGTTAACTGACACGCTGGTCTGTTTCTGATGTACTCCAGAACTCTGACACAAAGGACAAATGGATTTGAAACATTCGCTATGTCGCGTCCAGTTCTGTGTCACATCCAAGCTGTTTTGGCATGGCCGTCGAGTCCGGTGTAGACGTGAAAATATGACATATCTAGCCCTCATATTCACCTGGACAGTTGTGGTTAATGAAGAGAGACCACAGTGTGTTGCTTACATCAAAATATTAGTTTCTTCTGACAGTATGAAGCCGAACAAGTTAAGATGCCACTTAGAGACTTCACATCACAAGGAAAAGCCGGTTGAAGTTTAGAGCTGCACGATTAATCGTCGGAAGCGATTCAAACACCCAGCGATTTCATTCCTAAATGACAAAGATTTGCCTGCATCTAGGGCTGGGCGATAAAACGATAACGATAATTATCGCGATATAATTTTTCTCGATAAAACGATATCAAGAGTTCGATAAATGTTCGATAATGTTTTTGCGCCAAAAGCGGAACGAATCTCATTTGAACCGCGCGCGCCACACGGACCGTTTATCCGCTCGGCTCAAAGTCCAAACGGCAGCGCGAGCTCACTCGAGCAGACGCGTTTACTCTGATCGTTCTCGGTCACTAGATCCAGTGAGAGCGCTTGAATTCAGCGAGGAACACAAATGTCTCAGTGATTTAAACCAGTTTAAAGGCAGATGAGACCGCGCTGACGAACAGGAGAAGCACTGTGCGCAACGATACAGTCAGAAGCTTTTCCGTCTACACATTCCCATCATTTACCACGGATTTAACGTTACTGTAACGTTAGCCTAGTAATATTAACTGCACCATGAAATGTGGGATATATATATATATTGAATTGTATAATATTATTAATGTATACAATGTATTAAAGGACTAATGGAATATAATTACAGTTTTTAATAATGTATTTAGGCTACTGGTTTTCATAAATACCATAGAAACGTCACAATATGTGACGTTTCTCACATAGAAACCATAAAGTTACATTTTATCTGTGGTTATCATGATCTAAATGCATGATGCTGGATGACCAATGGTTAATTTTAATAAAACTAAAGAATATTACATTTTACCAAATAAAAATATTTTTTTTAACAGATTTTACTGTTTTTGTTAATGCACATAAATTGTATAAAGTAAATCTGCATCCTAACTCAAGCTAATACTACTGAAATAAAGATATTTATTTTGTTAAGGTAAAATGTCAAATGTTTGAATGTTCTACCTTGGATTTGTGAAATGTTCACCTGTTTGGCAAGTGTTTGGCATGATATGTTCTGACAATAAAGAGTAGTTTAAAAACACAACGCTCTGGTTTCTACAGCTTTCACTTAGGAGTACAAATCTGTCTTTAAACTTGAAATAAATAAAGATTTGACATTTATCGATAATTATCGATATCGACTGATATAAAAAAAAATATCGTGATATTTTTTTTTGGCCATATCGCCCAGCCCTACCTGCATCTATTACACCTTTGACAAAATCACACTGGAAAATTCAGATCTGCGTTGGCTTTGCCACTGATTTAGATAGAGCAGTTATCATGTGTAGGTGTGAAACAGCGTCACAAATAGTATTTTCAATTTTCAACACAGTATAATTGTTTCTGTGTAATAACAATTCTGATTATCACAGAAGTACAGGAATAAAAGTTTATAGTTCAGATATAAACAATGATGTCTCCGGTAGCAATCAAAATAGAGCAAATCACCTTTTGAAAGTAACTTGATGCTAATAACGATTCTATCATTACATCATTACACCACCAGGTGGCAACAAGTGACTGTTAAAAAATATATTTGTCATTGAATCATTCAGTAATGAAACAAGTGAAATCTTTATGAGTGAGTCATTGAATCATTGAACAACGCGCATACACTTTGATTCTCTAATCTAAATGGACGCAGCAGTTTAAATTTTTGCAAATCATACATTATTACAAGGAAAAAATATTAACACACGAGGGAAATCATTATTGTGTCCATGAAGATGTGAAAAAATAGGCATAAATCTAGCTTGAATTTACCCAAATTATTATACGCCTGTTTAATCGAAGCTTATTTGGGTGGGTTTCTCCCATCCCCATACATTGTCACTTCTCTGTCTTTTACGGCCCTGACGAGAACGTCGGTCTCCTCGGCTGTGAACCGCTCCTGGCGTGCACTGGCAAATTCGCCGTTATAATAGCAATCCGCCATGGAACAAGCGCACCTGCTCTTAAAGGGAATGTAAGAGGACGCTCTGATTGGTTTATTTCACGTTACGCCCAAACCACACCTATGAATAATAAAGCTACTTCAGACCAACCCATTTTAGATTTGCGTCGGGCGCAAGAGTCATTTATCCCGCCGGTATAATAGCAACAGCGCCTGGGATCCGCCCACAAAGTTACTAGCGTTTCGCGTTTGATACTTGCGTTTCAGATCGTTAAAATAGGGCCCATTGAATCATTCATTCAAACCGATTTTCTTTTAAATAATTCAGTTATATTAATTCAACATTTCAAATAGATTGCAGCATTTTATTACATGTTGTTTTGTTTAGTTGTTTATTCAGAATAATATGAATCGTGATCTCTGTTTGAAACAATGAAATCGTGATTCTTAATTTATCCAGAATCGTACAGCTCTAGTACTGTTTCAGTAATAAATTCTATAGGATTTTGCAAACAAGGTCATGTATATATTCATCAAATCATCCTGGAAAATTTTCTCAAAAAACATGAAGCAGCACAACAGTTTTCAACATAATAAGAAATGTTTCTTGAGCAGCAGCAAATCAGCATATTAGAATGATTTTTGAAGGATCATGTAACCCTGAGACTTAAATTGCTTACATTTCAGCTTTGCCATCATAGAATAAATTGTTTAAACATACTCAAAAAAAAAAGGGGGGCCAATTTTGGGAACTGATCTAAAACAATCCAGTCGTCTCAGCATTTAATTTACTTTAAACAAATATGTTCTTTTACAACTTAATTGACTAAAACACTTTTGATCGTTACTCCATTCTGAGATTAACATAAGTCTCCACATATTCAATCATTTGTGACAGAGGTAGTGTCAATTATTCATTTGATGAAGACATTGGTTTTCATCAAACTCCATTTTTTGATACCGTGTTACAGAAGTGATTAGTGACAGAAAAAGGGGAAGAGAGGAGGGAAGATCTCGTTATTATAACTGAAGAATGATGCTTCAGATAACGCGTGTCAGATGATAATATAAAATCTGTTAGTCCTTTGTCAGGTTGCAGCACACATTCCCAGAATGCCCTGCGGCTCCAGGTTGTCCTGTATGAACTGACAAAGACAGCAGGTGTGCAAATACTAGTAAGGCTCACTGAGCAAAGAGTTCAGATAGTGGGGGTAAACAAAAGACTCATTTGAATGAGCAAACAGAACACATATTGAAATGACTCGTACGATTAACAACATACATAGACATAAAAGACTAACTTTAGATTTGTTTCATTATTCTTTCTTTCTTTTTTCTTTCTTTCTTTCTTTCTTTCTTTCTTTCTTTCTTTCTTTCTTTCTTTCTTTCTTTCTTTCTTTCTTTCTTTCTTTCTTTCTTTCTTTCTCTCTGTCTGACTCTTTTCTCTCAACTTGAAATTCAGTTGGATTTTAAAACCAGTAAGGTGATTGTATGCAACTGGAGACAGTGTTATGGAAATTAGGGACCAATGTGTGTTTGCTATTAGCTTAAAAAGGTCATCAGTTACTGACATTATGGGTAACTCCTCCTCTACTTTCCCACAAGGTAGCTGGGTAACTTTTATATGTCTTGAAAAGCCTCTCACTTTCTCTCTCTCACTTTCTCTCTCTCACTTTCTCTCTCTCTCTATCTCTCTCTCTCTCTCTCTCTCTCTCTCTCTGGATTTTAATTGAAATATTTTATAAAGGTGCATTAGACTGATGAGAAAGAAAGACCCTTTGTTTTGCATGGTAATGTAATTCACTGTAATGTATTTTAAATTGTTAGGCCATGTAAACGTTGGCAGTGTACTCCCTCACTCTCTCTGACTCTCACTCTGCCATCCCTTTTCAGAACGGATTTGTTTCTCTTCTTAGGTTTACATTTAGCACTTGACAAAAATCTGATTGTCAGCATGTTGATTCACAGTCGTTCTTTTGGACCCGCGCGCTCCCAGTTACTTACTTTGTCAAAGCCTAGAAGGAGGACCCGCCATTGTCTCCCATGCCTGAGGCGGTACAGGAGCTTGGTTTTGTTCAGTAGCAGCGCATTGCTCCAAGGGCACTGATTTCCAAAGGCTGGCAGCTTGTGCTGACATGCCGACTCATTTAAATTGTGCTTGACAGAACAACCCAGGGCAATTAATCATTTGACTAGCATGTTGAATGATGCTGTATCACAGGCAGAGGAGAGAGAAAAGGACCTCTCGCACGTTTGCTCTTCCTATCCGATTCGCCAACCATGAAATTGTTATCATGCCCATGACAGCGTATTTTCCCTTGTAATAAAAATCTGCTCTGTACAGAGGATCTGTTCTTCTCATTAAGACAGGGCAATGGACATTCATTTGCTGTCACTTATATCGTAACACATTAAGACATATGCTCTCTGTTTGAAGCTAGATGAAGACAAGGTTCTGCCAAGGGGAAGAATTATTAAAAAAGAAATAAAGAAAAGGAGGTAAAAAAAAAGTTTGATGCTGTTAGTTTTTCATAGCCACCAACCATATGGTTTGCCTCACTGCTAAGCCAGCTGCTGATTTTTATTTCATATGCATATTAAAACTGGAGAGTGAATGCTTTGTAGACGGTTTCCAAAAATTGTACAGTGATTGCTTCATTGCTGATGGGTCTTTTATAAGCCTCAGAGGAATCCTTGAGAGAAACACCAGTCTGTACTCTCCGCTAAAGTGTGATTGAATGTTGCATTTAGCCTCTAATAAAGTTCTATTGGAGACTTCAGCAGCTGGCTTCCATCTGGAGTGTGTGTGTGTGTGTGTGTGTGTGTGTGTGTGTGTGTGTGTGTGTGTGTGTGTGTGTGTGTGTGTGTGTGTGTGTGTGTGTGTGTGTGTGTGTGTGTGTGTGTGTGTTGGGGGTGAGGGGCTTTTATGTATTTAGGTAGGCGTTAAATGAAGCACCTCCATTTTACTAAATGAAAATTTATAGTGGAATATTGTGGTTAATATGGTGTTACATGAAAAGCTTGCAAGGCTGAGTTGTGCCACAGAAGCCGAAAGGGAACCTTCAAAAGGTTCACTGATGTCTCAGTCATGGTGTTTGGTTGAAACAAATGTTTTTCAATGAAAAGGAATACACAGTGAAAGTTTGTAATGGGTGCTAGCTAACAACGCAAGCTCACTGGAAAAACGTGCCTGTGCAACGTTTCTGCAAAATGATTTTACGTTTCTTCTTGGACTTTTTGTGACATCTTCATAGTAAAATGTCCCATGAGTGGCGCTAAAATTATATCCAAAGCAGATGAACGTGAATCTGGCAGTGCTTTCTTATGTTAGTAGTTGTACGTATTGTGGCAGTTCAAAAGTTAAATGTCTGATGAGTGTCACTAAAAGGGTTAATGCGCTATCACGTTTGAAAATAAGTAACGTACCACCTACACTCAACTTAACCAAGTGTTAACAGAAGCAAACACGGAATAAAAACACATTTGCTGAAGCAACCATGGCATTTTAGCTTGCATCATGGGAATCATACCCAAATGCTTCCCATTGCAAGTGTAATGCTGTACCATGTGAGCTACTGAGCAAGGTTGCTTTGTCAGAAAAGTCATATGGTGTTGGTTATGTGATGCTGCTAATGTCAAAATGTATTAGTTTACTACAAATCATGCACCTCAAATTAAAGTAGGGCTGGGCGATAAAACGATAACGATAATTATCGCGATATAATTTTTCTCGATAAAACGATATCAAGAGTTCGATAAATGTTCGATAATGTTTTTGCGCCAAAAGCGGAACGAATCTCATTTGAACCGCGCGCGCCACACGGACCGTTTATCCGCTCGGCTCAAAGTCCAAACGGCAGCGCGAGCTCACTCGAGCAGACGCGTTTACTCTGATCGTTCTCGGTCACTAGATCCAGTGAGAGCGCTTGAATTCAGCGAGGAACACAAATGTCTCAGTGATTTAAACCAGTTTAAAGGCAGATGAGACCGCGCTGACGAACAGGAGAAGCACTGTGCGCAACGATACAGTCAGAAGCTTTTCCGTCTACACATTCCCATCATTTACCACGGATTTAACGTTACTGTAACGTTAGCCTAGTAATATTAACTGCACCATGAAATGTGGGATATATATATATATTGAATTGTATAATATTATTAATGTATACAATGTATTAAAGGACTAATGGAATATAATTACAGTTTTTAATAATGTATTTAGGCTACTGGTTTTCATAAATACCATAGAAACGTCACAATATGTGACGTTTCTCACATAGAAACCATAAAGTTACATTTTATCTGTGGTTATCATGATCTAAATGCATGATGCTGGATGACCAATGGTTAATTTTAATAAAACTAAAGAATATTACATTTTACCAAATAAAAATATTTTTTTTAACAGATTTTACTGTTTTTGTTAATGCACATAAATTGTATAAAGTAAATCTGCATCCTAACTCAAGCTAATACTACTGAAATAAAGATATTTATTTTGTTAAGGTAAAATGTCAAATGTTTGAATGTTCTACCTTGGATTTGTGAAATGTTCACCTGTTTGGCAAGTGTTTGGCATGATATGTTCTGACAATAAAGAGTAGTTTAAAAACACAACGCTCTGGTTTCTACAGCTTTCACTTAGGAGTACAAATCTGTCTTTAAACTTGAAATAAATAAAGATTTGACATTTATCGATAATTATCGATATCGACTGATATAAAAAAAAATATCGTGATATTTTTTTTTGGCCATATCGCCCAGCCCTAAATTAAAGTATATTATATCATGCAATATGGTTAAAGTGTCTTGAGGTCATAACATAGTATCATTCAAGGAACCACTTGAAAAGTTAATTAATCAATAATCTGCCTCTGTAGTTATAATTTATCTGAAAATGGAATACAATTGTTGTTTTACTGCCACTAGACTTTATTTCACCTGGAAACTTCAGTGAATTGTTTGTATATCTAATCTATATTTTTGGAATTTTGAAAATTGTATGTAGTAGAGGCATGTTTTCCCA
Source organism: Phoxinus phoxinus (assembly GCF_949152265.1). Lineage (NCBI taxonomy): Eukaryota > Metazoa > Chordata > Actinopteri > Cypriniformes > Leuciscidae > Phoxinus > Phoxinus phoxinus. The sequence continues at coordinate 31,420,959 of NC_136877.1, read as the reverse complement.
ATGAGCATATGTTTTGGACTAATGTGTAAAATTGTATGATTGAATAATGCAATAGAATGTGGTCTTATTTCGAACATGTTCACTTCGGTTGTTCACCATACAGATGCAGGTGTTGTTTTTCTCAGATGCAAATACTTGAATATGAAGCCTTTGCATGCATCAGTAGGAAGGAGAACATAGGGGTTAAATGGGACGATTCAGTGTGTAACTCATCACTTTGATGCAACTAAGCACTTTGACAATTTGAATACACTTAATCTATACTGTTGTACACTTTTCATTCTTACATTCTTAGCTTATATACGTTTTTCTATAGCTGAAGTAATCTTTCTTCATTAGTTGAACTTGATATAGAGGAGCATTGTAAAAAAAATATTATAGTAAGTTAAGACAAATTGTTACATCAGAATTTAACAGCTCATGAAAGTGTTCAGAAAATAGTTCAATGACTTGAGTAGTGCCTTGCTCAGTGTTTAGTTAGAAACTCTGTTGCCTCCAGAGTGAGACAACTTGTCTTGTATCAATAAGGAAGGATCCATCCATATGCTATTCAGTATGGTTTTGGTTCTGTGTAATATTCTTAATTATTTTTAATAAAATTAACTTGATGGTTTACAGTTAAAACAAGCATTTAAATTCAGTTTCAAATCCCCTCTAAACTTCCACATGTACAAATGACATTCTCAGGATTTAATTGCACTTTTTTTGAGCAGTTAACACATTTAAACGATTCGACATTAATACTGTTTCATTCTGTTCTGTGTGGTTTCTAAAAACTGACCTTTGAAGTATATATTGGAACTGATCATAGTTCACACTCACAAATATCCCTAGCAGAGCATGCATTCCTCAGCACTTTCAATATTGCTCTATTTCTTTGAGTGTTTCAGCATAGCAGCCAATGTCTGAAATTTAAGAATTTTATATTGGCGGTGTGTTTGGAGAAAGTTCTTATAAAGTGTCATTGGGTGCTGCTAGTTGTGCAGAAATTAAACACTTAACCTTCAATATACTCCCATTCTGAGTTTTATATGAACACACAGTTGGTCCACTTATGCGCTACTGTAGGGGTCACTAGATGTTGCTGCAGCGTTAGTATCTGTTCGCTTAAACAGCTGGACAGTACGCTCTAGAGTCTTACACTCTGTAAAACCCCCATTGGTAGATTGTTTTAGGAACATTACCCTTCTCACTCACCCTGATAAAGTCTGTATGAGAGCATTCATCTCCCCATGCTCCTCTGAGCCACATGTCAGAGCCCCGGAGACTGGAATCTCCAGAGCTCTGTTTACACAGGGGCTCAATCCACTCCTAAACTCAACTGGCCTCACCAAGCACCGCGGTGTAAAAGAAGGCCATGATCACTACTAATTGAGCATCGGGGTGGAGTCTGATCTGTTTGACATCCCCCGGTTTGAACGGCCATTTTGTTCTGCGCTAGTAGAGAGAGAGTGAATTGTTATCAGGGTAATCTTTGTGGGTTGAGCATATAAACAATGTCTCCTCAGTATAGTAACATTCTGTGCTGCTCGGCCTGTGTTAAATGACAGGCAGCGTTGTGTTCATATAGGGATCTGATTTAGCCATATAGGTTTTCACTGCCTTGGCATGCAAGACCTCTATGTTTAACATCTTTGTTCTCAATCCAGTGGTACCGTAGGATACGATCTACTTGTGCGGCGTTCCTCAAAAAGGTTGCTAAGCTATCTTCTCTTCATACGAGAGAGAGAGAGAGCTAGAGAGTGTTTGGCCCCTGTATAACTGAGGCTAAAGGGCTGCAGAGGAGAGCTGTGATATTTGAAGTAATTCACAAGTGCATGTGTTCGCACATTAGTGGGATGCAGTCGGACAGCCACAAGGTTGAGAGCTAATTACAGCATTTAAAGCCTATCAGTTCCATGTGATTGCTGCTTGTGCTGGGTAAACGGCTTTTATTTGGTATGCTGTGGAAGTTTCCCCTCACAGCGAGGGCTCTGTGGCAGCAAATTATTTTCATCTTAATTGCATGTAGGTGGAGACATGAAATAATGGGGCATATTTGTGTTCAATCTGCTGTGTTTTCATTACATTGTGGAGGAAAACATTGTTAGCGGGAGTTAATTAACAAATATGAGTAATTGCTCCATGCTCATATTTATCACTAGTGTGTTCGCAACAGGCAGGCCTGAAGCGCTAACGACAAAGTGCTACATAAATCAAAGTGCTTTTCTTTGCCAAAGCAGAGCCCTTGGGAGGTACCTTAGAGCTTAATTAGAATCTAGAAGGATTTTGTTTTAAGTGTGAGGTGAGCAAGCACTTGAATAACAATGATAAATTAGGCCCTAGAGCATTGCATGTATGTTTTGGACCACGCGTGCAATGTTGTATCCTATTTCTATATAATTCATAAAGTGTGATGGCAGAGGCGCTGCTCCAGACGTTCTGCCGGCCCTGTCGATTTGATGAGAGAGATTAATGCAGGTATTGCTGTTACTGGCAGGAAAGTTTACTGAAACGATGCCAGAGTGTTCACTGCAGAATTACCCAGATGGGATTACGTGGACTAGTACGATTTTACGAGGCCGTTTAGAATATTTTTCTTGTCACAGAGCAATACGAAGGGATGCTTAATGTTGTGCTTCACTGTCAGTCATAATTCAGCTATTTGGCAGTCCAAAATATTTGCCATCCAACATATTTGTGGTCAGCCAATATAGTGTTCATTCCTGATGGGAAATTACTGTGTAACTTTATAAGTTTTCTGTTTCATCCGTTTTTTTATCAGTTGTTTATGTACTATTTTTAGAAAACTTCATTTCGATAAAAACATTTTTTTCAAACTTGTCGTGCATAAAAACTTATTTATATTTGAAAAAAAACATGATGATATGTAGGCAATCTGTTGTTATCAAAATCAAATTTTATATTGTTATTGTACTGAAACAAAAGATTAATTTATCATCTGGAAAATATTTACTTTTTATTTAGTGTGTTTTTCCTAATTCTAATTCATAAACAAGTTACTATTAAAAAAATAAAATAATCACAATAAATGTAATTCCAGAGCAGTTTACAGTGAACTTTGACTAAACAATACATAATTTTTCTCTCATATTTTCTGCAGACCCCCTAGAATCTTCCAGTTTGAAAACCCCTGAACTAACCAGTCAGGTCACCAGCAATGTAGAGCACTCGCGGGAAGACGACTTTCATCATTTAGCCACTGAAAGAAGCGGAGTTCTCTCAATGCACACATGCAGAGAGAGCATGTTGCTGATGTGAAGGACTGTCTATTGCCACGCAATTCCAATTGAAGGCTTCTTTTGCACTATTGCAGAAGGCGCACTAAACGTTGTCTGCGGATTAAAAAAAAAAAAAAGTATGCTGAGTGAAAAGACTTCTCTGACAGACACTTGTGTGATTCTTGATTACAGTCATACTGATACTCTGTGGACATGCATATGGACTGCCTGTCTGTCTTGGCACCAGATTCAGCCATCTGGCCTCAATTATGCTTTAAACATGCTTTGTTGTACATGACAAGTCCACATTGACAGCGAGTCTGCCAGTGTTTAAACGTCATGCCTCTGGCTACGATTATACTCAATCAGTCACTCTGATTTTAATTGGAATGGTTGAGGATGAGTGGGAGACGTGAATGAAAATAAAACTGTCTTCATCACTGCTGTGGTCAATTTGGAGGTTTAAAGAGTAGCTGTGCAGTAGAAGAAGAAAAGATGCTCAAGCTGATTGAAATTGAAATGTACTCTGCAAAGAAGAGTGTCCTGCATTATCCTTTGAAATGAAACCATTTTTTACCTGTTTATCTTTGCGAAGTCCCTCTGAAATGGTTTGTTTTCGATCAGGGGTCGGCAAACGTGGAGGGATCGCTACAGAAGCGTGCACCTCCGGTCGCACAAATGGTTTGTCGAATCGTCACGCGCATGTTATAAGTTTAATAGTATTTATAGCTCCTGAATGGATAAAACAGGCTGTGTGACTAGGATAGATGATTACCTCGAAATGTACAGCTGTATGAAAGTTCGAGGGAATACCAAGTTCTGTCATTAAACTCTAGATGGCTCAGGCCGATTTTTCCTTAACTCAGCCTGCTGACAATTACATAGTTTCTGTTGCATCTGCATCAACATATACATAGTTGGTCAGTGTTTGCTGTAGCAGTCTGCAGTGCATTTTCAAAGTTCCCCTGAAACCCTCCACATTTCCTAGCTCCACCTGTTTAGATCTGCTACAGGTAATTTCATATATGATATTTGTGCAGCAGCAGTATGTCTGTCTTGCTCACAGCAGCGTGTCTGTGTATGTATGGTAGCAAGTCTCTGAACTTGCTCTACAGCAGTAGCAATAATCAACAGCAGCAGCTTAGCAGATCTATTCCGATAAGACCAAATACATTAACATTGTCACATCCATTACCATGCTAAACTCTTCTGAGAGTTGTCATGATAGACCTTATTTAAATTAATGCATACACCTCTTCAGCTATTGTCATGTGCCAGTGATAATCCCTTTGCGTGCCAATGTTGCCCTGTTTTAGATCAATGTTTATGGATATCAGCCAGAAAATGAGCCTTGATCTCTTTTGTGCAAATGAATGACATTATTTATTTTCATTGTGTTTTTTTTATCAATTACATCTCCTATTATCTCTTCAGCACCCTAGAGAAACAACAGTCTATCTCTCGTTTCCCACCATCCTGGCATACGTTCCATGCCATAACTTTCATCTATCTCTTTACTCTTAGGCTCGGATTAGCCACTTGCCATTGTCTTCACCGGACCTGCTGTTGCTGTAAATTGGCTGGCTGTGCTGTTGTGAGGTTATTGCTTTCAAAATATCCACGCTAACAGTGTTAGGAGTACACAGGATATCCCTGAAGACCTCTTCAGATGCAGAGAAACGGGTCAAACACTGACCTAATGAAGACAGATGGAGGTGGACAGTGTCTATATGAGTATGATGGTCGGCCTGCGGAAGTTTTTCTTGTGTTTTGGCCAATCTGTTATCTTAGTCCAGCATTTCTCCCATTTGGCCTGTAACAGAGGTCAAGACTCAAAAATAGGATCTGTTATTGACCCTCTTTTCAGACTTTTCACCGTAAAATGGGGTAATATTGCACAATGTCCGTGTAAATTTTTCTGAAACCAGTCTATAATGGACACAGACAAAGCAATATGTCTAAATTATTTACATTTTGATTACATTATATTGTACTTAAATATTTCGTTGGGATCAGTTTTTTGCCATATATTTTTGCAGTATATTGTGTGATTAACGTGTACATTGATTTCTCCAGTTTACTTTGTTGATGTAGAGTCTGAATCACTCAAAATATGATTTCCGCCATCTCTTCTGTTCTCTTAAAAACATCTTTATTGCTGAAGATAAGTTCTCTCTCCATCCACATCACATGAAACCCTTTTAACAAAGGCACAGTTTCAGTAATTCCCAGTTTTATTTCAGTTTCTCTTTGATCTCTGTGCTGTCGCTCTGTCTTCAATAGTGGAATAATTTTAGGGCATATATGTGCAAATCCTTAGTGCTCTTTTGTTCCTGGGCTCTCAAAGTGTCACCATAATAACCAGAAGTGAAAAGAGAAGATTAGGTATTGTAATTGCAATTGTGCGATACATATGGGATGCCCATTGATTTGTTGGAATGGCTCTAATGGTTAATTGTTTCATACATTTTCTTTCATTTAGCATGCTATGAAGCCTGGCTCATGGTTTGTCTTTCATATATGAGCAAGACCTCTCTTTCCATATAGCTGTGTGTGAACAGTACACACAATAGGTGGAAGCAGTCTGTGTGGCACAAAACCTATAAACTGTTTTCATTATTCAGGCTAATTTATATCAACCACGCTGTTAATCTTCCACAACCTGTTGATTGCTTTGTTTCTCGACACATTTCTGGAGGGCAGCCATAACTGTGTTTTCAGAAGGACTCCTGTCAGTGGCGCCAGGCTACACAGCCACAAATTGGAATGTGGCACTGGCCCGGGAATACAGCCAAGATTTAAATTAGACAATAACCTCTGGCCCCTCATGCAGGCTCCTCTCTGCAGCTGTAGGCTGATCCATTTGTTTAATATGGTGGAGTATTCGCTAGAATAATAGGCTGATGTATGAGCCGACTCTTAACAGTTTGTGTTTCACAGACTTGCAGAGACTGAACAACTGGCAGGCAGTGCACCCACTGCAGATGTACCCAAACTGCAATAAAGGAAATGTACTGTATGTAACACTTGGAGAAATTAGTCGTGGAAATGATGAATACGAAAAAAAACATCTGCTTTGGAAGTTTCACAAAGAGTTGTTTGGTAATAAGAAAATGCATTTAACATTTTTATAGGGTACACTTTTATTGCTTTATTTTTTTGTTATTATACAGAGCTTGTTGGTACATTCCAAAACCTGAAATGAAATTAGGTGCAAGTCAGCATACATATATTATAATCTGTGTTCACTTCCATATGTGGGGGCGAGGGTGTGTGTGTGTGTGTGTGTGTGTGTGTGTGTGTGTGTGTGTGTGTGTGTGTGTGTGTGTGTGTGTGTGTGTGTGTGTGTGTGTGTGTGTGTGTGTAACTGGATGTTCTGTTCTATTGTGGGAATCTCTGAAGCCATATCCAGGGTGTTAGCTTTACTGTGGCGCAGAGCCAGTGCTGTACCCAGCGAGATCAAAGATGAAGCTTCAGCTAGTCAGTGCTTTCTTTAAAGGTTTTCTGTAAGGATTGAAATGGAATAACTGACCTATGACTCCAACACAGGAGATTACAGGGGTTGTCATTAATCAGAGGTATTTAGACAAGACAAAACGGGGCCGTTTTGATTTTAATCGAATTTGTATATAAGATGATTATTATTACTTATGAATTATTATTATTATGATGATACTGAAAATGTTACTATTATTATTAAAAGTAATAGTAGTAGCAGTACAATTGTAATGTTGTTGTTGATGATTATTATTATTATTACTTCTTTCATTCAGGATTTTGTAACCCATGCTGAGATTAATATATATAAAATCTATTAATTTTTATTTCCATTCAGTGATCTCTCTTTATGCATTACAGTGATATAATGCCTGTCGTGCTAAAAGCTTAGTGAATGGAAACTCAAAGACTTATAAATGGATCCATTTCACATCTCTCATCTGGTGGGAAAAATCTCAAGTATAGCTCTCAGATTTCATTGTTGCCACTTGTAGCTCTTTTGGCAATTGTGCACTAGTCCAGATCTTCTCTTTATCTCTCTTCCTGATATATTTGTAAAAGGCCAGCATCTACAGCAATAAATATCATGTAATGCAATTGTTTTCATTTATACATAGCACCTATACACCCAGATGTATTTGTTTTTAAAGAAACTGAAGTATAGCCGAACTTCAGTACAGAAGAGAGAAGTGAAAAAGCAAGGGAGAGAGAGCGAGAGCATGAAAGAGAAGGATGAGAGGAAGAGGTGACTGTCTAAAGAGAGTCTCTGTCAGTGTGATTGTATTCTCTCTGTGTGCAGTGCTTTCATCTAATGATTTTAGCTTTAAACTGACTTTTAGAGATCGATTTCTCCTGCGGATCAGAACGGCCCTGCTTTAGGCTCTTTGTGTGGGCCTGCTGGACAAAGATGTCAGTTTACACATATCCCTTCCTGAACTGTGTGTGCTTATGTCATTTTATATTTGTGTGTATCGCTTATATTGTTGTATTGTTGTGTGTGTGTATGTATGTATGTTGTTCACGCCATCTTGAGGCTAGTTTTAGTCTCCCTTTAAGCACCAAATATAATTGCTTTCTCAAAGTATTATATTTTTATAATAAAGTAATCTTGCATATGCGTCATACTGCAGTATGTTTGTTCAACTCACCCATTTGTAGATAATGACCATGTGACCTCAGTAATTCTTCAAACAGGCTGTTGGTCATGGTCACATTCTCAAGTGGATTGTGTTTGGGTTGTGCCGGGTATTAGTTCTGTAATATTGTTTTTTCCCCCGGGATGATTGAATTCACTCTGTTGTAATAATATCTTATTTCCCTCTGGAAACACTTGCATAAGAATATACAAACACTCAGGTTATAAAACCTGGCTGAGTCTGGACGCTGGTGTCCAAATGCAGTCAGGAACAGTTTTGTGTATATAACAACACTAACATGAAGATTGTCTAATGGGACCATTTTTATATTTGAAATGTGTAAAACTGCATTTAAAAAAACACGTTAATTAAAGCGATAATGCTTAAAATCGCTTTAAGACTCAAATATATCAAATATAAAATGTGTGACATTTTTTGCATATAATTTGTGCATAAACTAAAAAAAATCATGCATATACTATTCATTGATTTGAGCGTTTTTAGTTAAATGCATATATAGAGGTTAGACGTGTAAAACGAGATATTTCCAAAAAGTAAAGATATATAATCATCATTAAAGCACTAATGCTGATAAATAAACGCACTCAAAAAAATGAACAAAGGAGTATAAATACTGAAATTTACATAACTAATCTGCTGGTTGGTTGTTAAATGACCAAGTTGACTAGTCATCCATTGTGACTCCTGCCTAATATGGGTGTGTTTTGAGCTCGTTACTGTTCACTAACGAGGCAGGGGTAGCGTTTGCATTGCTTCTCTCATCTTGTTAATTACAGAGGCTCCATTGTCTGATCTGACCCATTTTCAGTATTCTCTCTTTCATTCTTTCAGTTTGTCTCATCCTCCCATCACGGCTAATCTCATTTGGCATCTGGCTCAATCCCACCCTGCCATGAACATGAGAGGGTCTGCTCTCTCACTGAAGAGAGCCAAGAGCGACAACAACACCCCGTGTCCTTTTCCATTCACGCTAACTTCTGTTTCCTAAAAGCTCTCTTTCATTTTATTTCTGTTTATCGGCATCAGTTGTTAAATGTACAGCTGACAAGTGGAAGCAGGTGATTTAAAGCAGCCCTTCTTGTCCTTCTGTTATATTAATTTGAGAATAATGTTTGTTCAATTAATATTCATGAGTTGTGGATCTGCATGTGTCAGTGATGCGAGGCAGAGAGGCAGGTAATGGGATTTATAACAGGGTGAATGCTGATGGTGTGAACGGATAACTTAAAGCCTGGAGCAGTGCTAGTGTGTGTACATACACACAAACACACACTCTCTTTCTTCCCCTTTGCTGTTTGTATTATGTAGACCCACATTAGTGATGAAATGAGGCATGAACTTTTTTCCATCTTCTCAGAATCCACCTTGTGTTCTCTCTCTGTCTCTCATTTGATAGATCTCTCTCTCCCTCCTTTTCTTCTTTTTTAACTTTCTCAAAAGATTCATTGGTAAAGTCAATATGAATTGCTGTTTGCAATCTATTTTCCTTAATGTAACTATTTAGAAGTGAAACTGTATATTTAAGGGTAAAAAAGTGTGTGGTGGAATCAATTGGATCATAATAAAACATTCTATACCAGAATAGAAATAGTCCGAATGCGAGTTAGAACAATGCATAAATTAATATTTGACACTTCACTCTTGAAAAGAAAGGTTCCATGAAGAACCTCAATCATCAATGAAACCTTTCCACTGCACAAAAAGTTCTTTATTGTGGATTTTTTTATAAGATTATTTAAATATTCTTCACCCTAAGAAAAGTGGTTGTTCTATGGCATCGCTGTGAAAACCGCCTTTTTAAGAGTGCTGATTAACATTTATCCAATAGCCTGAGTGGCCTAAGTGATGTCTGCATTAGAGGAAAGTTTATTACATTTTGATTTAATGATAATGGATGAACTATTTTTTTCCCCTTGGAATAGCATGATTCACTGATGAATCATTTACAATAATACACATTCATTTAGAAAACTTCTACTTTTTCAAAAAAAATTATTTAATGTTGAATCCAAACAGTGCTGCAGTTATATTGATTTGTTTATCAATAGTTGTCATTTTTGAAGGGTGGGATGAGGGAAATTCTTTTCTTTAATGAGATGTTTAGTCAAAGACCACTCTTTCTGTCTCTCTCCCCATTGGCTGCTCCAAAAACTTTGGTTGCTTTTCTCATACTACTCTCAACCAGCTCACACCAGTTCTCCATCATGGTTTAGACTAAATGCACCTAAACTGCACCGATGACAGCAGACTTTTTCTGATATGATCAGAATGCTTATAACAACAAATAAAAAGACACGCACTATATGGAAAAAGTGGTCATTTTTCAGTGTTTCTATTTCCGGAGGCATATACCGCTGACGTTATGGTGCTGTATTGTGCGAGGCAGTGTGTTGTTCCTCTCTTTAGTGTATATGCACCAGGTGAGCGCTCCAAAAGGCCTCCTCAGCCCAAAACACCTGCTCTTCAAGTCCTGCAGCTGCCGCAAGGCCTGTGTGTGTGTTTGCGTTGTGCACGGTTACACGTGTATATGTGCTGGTTAGACTTTTAACATTTCAGCTAATTCTTTTTCTTTCCCCCACCGCTCTTTCTCTTGCTCACTCTCTCTCCAGGGCATAGACTAATTAATGGATACCATTCGCAGTTGATTAGCTACAGTTCCTTCGGTAATTACATTCGCATACTAACCACTCAGACAAAAAGATGAGGGGGGAGAGAGAACAAAGCAAGGGAAAAATAAATTAATGCTCTTCTCATTTTGCTCTGATCTTAATTTGTTCCTGCAATTGTTTGCCCTCCACAATAAGATAAGAAAGCCCCTTTCCCCTCTTATTCCGACTCTTCTGGTTGTGTAACATCTGAAGGAATCACTTTGTTTTAAACAGACAAAAGCTTGCTGTTGGATGCGCCATTGAATCAGGGCCTTGAGGCTGTTGTGAAGACTTTTTCTGGCTGTTCTGGTTGATGTTTGTGTGTGCGTGCGCATGGGTCCTCACGTGTGTGTGTGCGTGTGTGTGTGTGTGTGTGTGTGTGTGTGTGTGTGTGTGTGTATGCATGATTTGTCTGGTTATAGAGGGCCCTCTGTGCTGGCCCTCCAGCTGCTAACCCATAATTCCTCATTTTGCTCTTCCATTGTTCCTACCTGTCAGTGTGTTTGTGTCTCAGAAGAAAAGATAGTATGCCTGCCATTTCAACAATTTGCCATCATGTTTGATTTAGAGGGGTACAGATAGAATAAAGGATCAGAATAAAGAAAAAAACTCCATTTGGAAAGGAAGCTGTAGAATACTACATGGATACTGGAGAATAAACAACACCACCATCCCATCATATTTTCACATGTAAAATAAAGAAAATGACCTGAAAATGTATGTAGAGTCAGTTTTAACGTATTTTTTTATTTTCTTTGTGTGTGGGGGTTGTTTTGCAGTGCTATACAAGCTGCTTTGTGTTCACCTGCTATAATAAACTGTGATCTTTCATCAGCCTGTGTGGGCATTTCAGATTATTAAGACGAGTGTGTGACTCCCCCTCTTTTCAAATGCAAAGTTGCCGCACCTAGCTGCCCCACTGATGTATTACAGTACCAAGCGAGGTGCATTAGCAACTGGGTTACTTTCTGTCTGTCATTATTATTACCCAGTTACATGAGGGGTGAACTAATCAATTAACCGTTTTGGTACTACTTTGCAAGATAGAAGAAATATTTCAGATAACATGAATGTACAGGCCTGTCAGTATTTCCCATGGCTGTTTGATTCCAGAATATTTGTAATCGATTCTGAAATTCAAATTCAAATAATTATTATCATCCTTTAAAAGATTCCTTTAAATATCCTTTAAAATATGTACGACTCCCCAACTCCTCAGAATCGAAGAATTGGTTCATTTTGAATTCATCTCCCATCCCCTCTATTTTGTGCATAAAGCAAAATCCATTGTTACTGAGGAATACAACTAGTGAATCAGAAAGAGGTGCAACTGAAATGACTAATCTATTCTCGTTTCTTTTGCAGTTTGGGAATAACAACAACTACATGAACATGGCTGATGCCAACGGAGGCCTGCTAGCAGGAGATGTGAGTACATTGTTGCAGATAACCTTTCATTTCTATGGATGGTAAACCGTTGATAGTTCATGCCATGAGGAGTGTTATTCTGGAATCACTAAACAGTCATTTCCATGTCTAACCATTTATTGTTTCAAAACAAAGTCAATTCATTTAGCATGCTTGCCTCTCTCTACGTTCAAATGAAGTGATTAATTTCAGCGGCAGGTGTACAGCTGCTGCATTTACATAAAACATGATTAGCTCCCTACATGCCTTCCTGAACTGCTTTGGGATTTTCCACACCCCAAACCCTTAAAGCTTAGAGCTTGTTACGCCAGCAGCTACGTGTTAATACACATATGTTCTAATCTGACTGAATGATTCCTCCAGTGGAGCCGATATGTTTACCAGCGTTAACAGTGCAAACGGCTCAGTACTGACCAGAGGTTGAGGAGCACAGGGGGCAATTGAGTTGGGATTAGGGTCACTTTTGCAGGGGGATACACAGGTTTCCACATCCTGCTGGTATGCTCCAGGTGACGGCTAAAGGAGCATGCATGTAAACACCTGTCCCCATGATCATTTAAAGATACCATCAAGCTAGAAAAGGAAAGAAAAGTGGCACCTCTCACAAAAGTCACTCTTTCTCCATCATTTTTTGACAATATACTGCAAATCACAGGTGGTGTATCTCAGGCTGGCCCTACTATCTGTGTGTGATTGTATACAGGTGCTTTACAGTATGTGTTGTCACTCACTGTTACACTCACTGTTGCCACTGCCTGATTTCCATCACATTTCCAATGCAAATCTCCTTCTCACAATCTCAACGGCATCAATAGACTCATGCTGGCTAAGCAAAGATAATGTCTGTGAACATCAAGTGCGTTTGTTGCACATTTGTTGGTAACGATGGGTTTGCGTGGGCCTCTCGCTTCATTTTCATTTTAAGTTCAGGTGGTCACAGGCAGTTGTACCCACATTTGATGGAGCCGGTTGCAATCTCCATAAATTCTTCTGATAAAAGTGTTCCTTTACTGAGGCCAAGCTCCAAGTTGGCACCTGCAGTGGAAGTAGGGCTGTCGAGTGTTGACGGAAAATTTCCCCTAGTTGAATTTTTTCCTAAGAAATAATGTTTCCTCCTTCGCACTGCAGCTGGTATTATGACACACGACACAATGAAATTAAAAGCATTAACATTTAAATTCCTCTTTCCCATACCTGAAATATGTGTAGGGGGGTGGAAGGGGGATATTGTTTCTTGTAACTCAAGCTGAAGAGAAATTAAAGGGACTTTACCCTAGTGAGTGCTGTAATTTCACAGTGTGATGGGTTTTCCATGAGCTTTAGCTCTTTCATTAATCTGCTTAATATGTCATCTTTAGGCGAGAGAGAGAGAGAGGGGCCAGGAGAGAGAGGCTAAATATCTCTGAGTCTGACACTCTGCACTTTGTATACAGACCTGCATATACTGTATATAACATTAGTTTTAATGTAAATCAGGTCTTTATATACACATCATCTTGTTATATTTTTAAATAGACCTTTGACGATAGGATAAATACTATAAATTTAGCAGAATATTTTTTGAGTAAATAATGGTAGCCATGTGGTCTAAAAAGTGACAATGTTTTACGGGTTCGAATAACTTTACAACTTAGAATTGTATATTTTATGAAGTGATATAATGTTAATGTACCAATCTACTGTACTTGATCCTCCAAAATCTGCTTTTTACCATAATATGATAATACAGATCCTACAATAGTTATTCGGGAGTGTCCATAAAACACTTTATCTACTTCAACATTGCATGTTTAATTCAAGATTAATTCAATCTGTTTCTTTGCAATGTTTTTGTGAAATTTACCAGCATTTTTTGAGTGAAAATTGTTCCTACACTAAACTATTTGAAGTGCAGGGTAACACATAAACACTTAAACTTAAAACATTCAATAAACATTGACTAAATTACATAAAAGTTAACACAAAATACCCTAATGTACATTACTGATTACATAAATGAGAAAACAAACATGTGATGTGTCATGTAGTGTCTTCTGGGAATGTCCTTTTACTGTTCTTCTTTGTGAATTACATAGTAAAAAAAGTTTGCAGTATTTACAGTAAAATTACAAAGTTTTCACATTATATAGTTAGATAACGTACAGTTAACAAATGAACAAGTTTTACTGTTGCATTTTTAGTCTTTTTCTGTAAAAATGTATCAATAATTAATCAATAATTAATAAACATTGATCACAAGAAATATAAATAATATTTCATACATGATAATGTATGTAAACCAGATTATCTTGAGCATTGTAATGCTACATGATATGGAAACCATATATCATAGTGCTTGATAAGGTGACCTCTTCCTTCCTGCTGTTGAACCGAAACTGATACGGCCATATTCAGTTCCACTTAGTAATATCACTTATCACACACAATCTCATTACACACACATGTAATCACTACTGTATATGTAGAAATGGATTTGGAATGGCTGCTATTGGACTCTGAGAGTCTTTGCCACTGTCATCTGAGGAGAGCTTTTCTCTCTGCTGAGTTGATATTAGGAGCTTTGCTCTATCGATCCTTCTAACCATCATGCTCAGTAATTGTGATTCACTGCCTTTTAACAACTGCTGCTTATGTCTCTGCTGAATCAGTTTACTAAATCTACAAAGTGAAAGGGGTTATTGCTTCATAATCGGTGCTATTGGTTTACCTTGGCTATCTGACTTTAGCGTATTAGGGTTGATGGATGGTTTACAATGCCTATGATAACGTCAGTTAACTACAATAAGTAAATCCACTAGCTAATTACTCTTCAACAGTGATGACATAGAAATATGCAATATTCGATAGATGGCTGCACACTTGTTTCTCTGACTAAAAGACTAAAAATGCAACAGTACAACGTGTTAATTGGTTAACTGTAAGTTAGCTAACTATATAACTATACCAAAAAAATATCTAACTATATCTAATGTTATATATATCATGTTATATATATATATATATATATATATATATATGTTATAGTTATCTAACTATATAATGTGAAAACGTCTCGGGTTACGTATGTAACCCTTGTTCCCTGAGAAAGGGAACGAGACACTGCGTCGGTTACGACACTAGGAGAACGCCCT
This sequence comes from Phoxinus phoxinus, assembly GCF_949152265.1. Taxonomy (NCBI): domain Eukaryota; kingdom Metazoa; phylum Chordata; class Actinopteri; order Cypriniformes; family Leuciscidae; genus Phoxinus; species Phoxinus phoxinus. The sequence continues at coordinate 31,405,876 of NC_136877.1, read as the reverse complement.
TCAGCGTAGCGCGTCTGAATTTATGAATGAAACCGAATCCAATCCTATTGGCGTTGCGTGATGACGTAGAGTGTGACGGCATAAGCGGATGTACACAAAAGCACGCCGGCACACAGGAATGTCAGCTTTTGCTATGAAGCAAGTGCTCCAGGCGGGGTGAGGTGTGGCGAACCGACGCAGTGTCTCGTTCCCTTTCTCAGGGAACAAGGGTTACATACGTAACCCGAGACGTTCCCTTTCGAGGGAACTCGAACTGCGTCGGTTACGACACTAGGGGAACGAGATACCCACTATACCACAACGAACCCCGCTCATTCTAGTGTGAAGCTGTCTTCAGGCACAACTTAGGACGAAAGCACTCGTGCACCGGGTGTAGAGGGAAGGTCCAGACTGTAAAACCTCATGAATGTGTGCGGAGTGGCCCAGCCAGCCGCCTCACATATGTCATGGATAGAAACCCCTGAAAGGAGGGCTCTAGAGGACGCCATGCCTCTGGTGGAGTGAGCCCTCACAGCCATAGGTGAAGGCAAATTGCGCACCTGATAGGCCAGGGAAATAGTCTGAACGATCCAGTTGCTGATGGTCTGTTTAGAGGCGGGAAGCCCCTTCTTGGGCGACCCAAAACACACCAGCAACTGGTCTGACTTCCGCCATGAGGAGGACCTCCGGATATAACACTGCAGTGCTCTGACAGGGCAGAGCAGATGAAGTCTCTCCTCATCCGCCGTCACGTGAGGTGGTGGATGAAATGCCTGCAGAACCATAGGCCGTGCCACATTAGATGGCACTTTGGGCAAATAGCCGGGCCTGGGATGTAAGATGGCCTTAACGTTGCCTGGAGCAAACTCCAAGCACCCATAGGAAATAGAGAGCGCCTGGAGATCTCCTACCCTCCTCAGAGAAGTAATGGCCAACAAAAAGACCACCTTAAATGAAAGGTTCTTGGCCTCAGCCGACTCCAGTGGTTCGAAGGGGGCCTCGGCCAGCCCTTCGAGAACCACTGCCAGGTCCCAAGAGGGAACCCTGGTGCGAGTCGCAGGTCTCATCCTCCAGGCTCCACGGAGGAAGCGTACGACCAGGTGATGCCTCCCCAGAGGACCATCACTCAGAGGAGCGTGGAAAGCCGCAATGGCAGCCACATAAACCTTGAGTGTGGACGGGGTAAGCCCGGCAGAAAAGCGGTCTTGGAGAAACTCCAGTACTGAAGCCACTGGGCAGTTAACTGGGTCCAAATCACGCTCTCTGCACCAAATGGAAAATACATTCCACTTAAGGCCGTATAACTTCCTCGTGGAGGGAGCTCTGGAAGTTAATATGGTTTCGACCACTCCAGCTGACAGGCCGGCTTCTAGGTACTGTGCCCCCTCAGGGGCCAGACCCACAGTTTCCACAGCTCGGGTCGAGGGTGGAGAACTAAGCCCTCTGCCTGGGACAGCAAGTCCCTCCTCAGAGGGATCTGCCATGGCGGGCCTGCCAGGAGTGAAATGATGTCCGAGAACCATACTCGGGCCGGCCAAAACGGGGCTACTAAGAGTAGACTGACTCCGTCTCGACGGACCCTTTCCAGAACTGCTGGGAGCAGAGCGATCGGGGGAAAAGCATACAGACGTAGCCTCGGCCACGTCTGTACTATGGCATCCAACCCCAGTGGGGCTGGGTGCGTGAGGGAGAACCACAGTGGACAGTGTGTCGTCTCTCGAGACGCAAACAAGTCCACTTCCACCGGGCCGAACCTCTCGCATATCAACTCCACCGTCTCGGGGTGGAGTCTCCATTCCCCGGGCCTCAGCCCCTGCCTCGACAGTACGTCTGCTCCCTGATTCTGGTCCCCCGGGACATACATCGCCCTGAGAGACGTAAGTCTCCGCTGGGACCACAGGAGGATCTGATGCGCCAGTCTGCACAGAGGGCGCGACCTCAGACCCCCCTGGTGGTTCAAATAAGACACAACCGACGTGTTGTCGGTTCTCACAAGGACATGGCGACCATGGAGGTCTGGCAGGAAGCTCCTCAGAGCCCGGAACACCGCCAACATTTCTAGGCAATTTATGTGCCAAGAGGAATGATGGTCCTGCCAGAGGCCTCTCGTAAAACGGCCGTCCATGACCGCGCCCCAGCCCGTGAGGGAGGCGTCTGTCGAAATAGATACTCGGCGACATAACGCTCCCAATTTGGGACCCTGGGACAGGAACCAAGGCTTCTTCCAAATTGACAGGGAACGAAGGCATCTGTGCGTAACCCTTATCAAGCGGAATGGGTTTCCCCTCGGGGAAAACCCCTTGGTTCTCAACCACCACTGTAAGGCTCTCATGTGTAGCAGGCCAGAAGGTATCACGCTGGACGCTGCTGCCATGAGACCCAACACTCTCTGAAAGTGTTTGACAGTGACGGCCTGGCCTAGCTTTATCCTGGACACTGTGGTCAGGATGGACTCGATCCGAGCAGGAGACAACTGAGCCTGCATCGTGACCGAGTCCCACACCACTCCCAGGAACGTTGTTCTCTGGGCTGGTGTCAACACGCTCTTTTTCGTGTTGAGTCTTAACCCCAGGCTCTGGATGCGGGCGAGGACGACATCTCGATGCCGAATCGCCAGCTCTCGCGACTGGGCCAATATCAACCAGTCGTCGATGTAATTTAGCACCCTGATGCCCTCGAGCCTCAGGGGTGCTAGAGCTGCATCCATACACTTGGTAAAAGTGCGAGGGGAGAGTGCTAGGCCGAACGGAAGAACCCGATATTGGTAAGCTTCGCCCCCGAAAGCAAACCTCAGGAACTTCCTGTGAGATGGAAGGATGGAGATGTGGAAATAGGCGTCCTTTAGATCTATCGTGACAAACCAATCCTCGGATTGAATTTGACTCACGATGATGGGAATAGTGAGCATCTTGAACCTGAATCTCCTCAGAGACCGATTCAGATGCCTCAGATCTAAAATTGGACGCAACCCTCCATCCTTCTTTGGAACTATGAAGTACCGGCTGTAGAACCCGGACTCCCTGTCTGGTGGGGGAACACACTCTATGGCCCCTTTTTCCAGCAGCGAGTGAACTTCCTGTTCCAACGCTAGACCCTGCTCTGGGTGCACTGAAGTCCAGACCACCCCGTTGAATTTTGGTGGGCGGACCCGGAACTGCAGTCTGTACCCAGTTCTTACAGTGCGCAGGACCCAAGGAGAAATGTTCGCGAGGTTTTGCCATGCCTCTGCAAAATTCACCAAGGGAACCAGCCCCTCGGGGCTGGTGTCCAGTGTTTTGTGCAGGTCTTTGACGGCCCCCTGAAGCGGAGAACCGGCAGGGGAGAACCGACAATGACCCACAGTGTGCGAACCTGAACACTGACTGACTGCAAGCCCTCGGGGCAGACAGACCAGTGTGTGCTCGCTGGGAGCTAGCGTGTCCCGAAGCGTCAGAGACGGCGGGATACTGACGCCAGCTTCCCGAGGGCCCAGCAAGAGAGGGGACCACAATCGCTCTCTCTCGGGGGGGGCGGCCCTTTGAGGTCTCGTAAGAGCTAGGACCTCTTTCCCTTAGCCTTCCTGGACTGAAGGACGGTCCTCAGATCCGCCCTCTCAGGTGGCTGCGGGTACGAGCGACGTCTAGAGTCCCAAGCTTTTTTAGGGGGAGCTCTAGAGGCGACACTCGCTTTCTGTGCCTGGCGATGAGAGGAACTGGTAGATGGCTGTGGCTGTTCTCTAGCAGCCGCCCTCCTGGACCTTGAACGGCGAGGGAGATATTGTTTAAAAGCTTCGCCCTGCTTTTTAACATCCTGAAACCTGTCAACCACGGCGTTAACGGCTTCTCCAAACAGACCCGAGGTTGAAACAGGCGCATCAAGGAGGAAGGTCCTGTCCTTCTCCTTAATGCCAGACAGGTTGAGCCACAGATGTCTCTCCGTGGTTACCAGAGCTGACATGGAGCGACCGATGGCACGGGCCGTCTCCTTGGTGACCCGGAGGGACAAATCTGTGGCCCTGCGAAGCTCCGCAATATCCTCAACCGAGGGACCTTCGCCTTGGTCCATGTCCCTCAACAGGTCGGCTTGGTACGCCTGCAAAATAGCCATCGTGTGCAGGCTCGCACCAGCCCGACCTGCCGCCATATACGCTCTGCCCACCAAAGCTGATGTGGTGCGGCAAGGCTTAGAAGGCAGCGCCGGTGTCTTCAGGGATGACGCAAGGTCGGGTGAAAGGTAGCTAGCTAGTGCTTCCTCAACCCGAGGCATCATCCCGTATCCCTTATCCCTAGCCCCCACGACATTACTGTAGTTTAAAATCGGGGGGTTAGACAGGCGCGCAGAAAATGGCCTGTTCCAAGATTTACACAACTCATTGTGTAAATCCGGGAAGAAAGGGAGAGACCGGCGTGAAGGTTGCGTGCGGGGCTGCAGGAAGCGCTTATCGAGCTTGCTTTTAGGACGCGCTTCCTGCCTTTCCTGTGGCCAAGAAATATCAAGCTTGGCCACAGCCCGTGTTAAAACCTCCACTAACTCACCATAGCTGGGTGCAGGCTGAACAGTACTGTGTCTTTCACTTAGATCCCCCTCCTCAACATTAATCACATCTAATTCCTCGGAATCAGAGAGGTGTAAAACTGCATCATCCCGAGCGGGAGAAGCCGCGAGGCGGGCTCCCGAGCGGGGAATAGGGGAACCTGAACTCTCAGACGAAGAGTGGGAAAGTGCCTCGGCAGTCCCACTGTCGTCTAAAAGATCTCTCTGCGATCCCCACGATGCGAGGCGCCGCATTGCCTCGGCAGATGCGGGACCCGTACCGCGGGGAGAACGCATTTGGCCATCCTCGGAAAACAAAGCCAACCGAGAACGCAGCACTCTCACTGACATCAACTCACAGTGAGCGCAAGCAGCCCCCTCGAGAGCTGCTTGAGCGTGCTGCCTTCCCAGACAAGACACACACAATTCGTGTGTATCCCCAGCCGTGAGAAAGCGTGGGCATGGGAACACACATTTAGAAAACTGTTCACTTGCCATGATGAGACGAAATATAGGATATATACTTTCTTTTCAAATGATTCGCTAGTTCAACACACACACAGAGCGCTTGCTGAATAGTAAAAAGCTGACATTCCTGTGTGCCGGCGTGCTTTTGTGTACATCCGCTTATGCCGTCACACTCTACGTCATCACGCAACGCCAATAGGATTGGATTCGGTTTCATTCATAAATTCAGACGCGCTACGCTGAAGGGCGTTCTCCTAGTGTCGTAACCGACGCAGTTCGAGTTCCCTCGAAAGGGAACTATGTAATTTGACCGTAAATACTGAAACAGTGCTGGAAGATCATCACTCATAAACTAGGATCTTATTATTAGTTGTTTATTCTATGTACTTTTATGCTTTTATGTTATTTTATTTAGTTCATATGTTAATTAAAATCACTTGTTTGGAGGGTTTTTTGGTCCCTGTGCACCGTTAATTATGTTTTGAAATAAACGGCTAGCCTACCTAATCCATCGCACGGCTTGAAGACATTAATACATGTAGAGTACGTAACTACGGTGCGCTCTCTTTTTTCCCCTCGTGTGTCTGCTGCACGTTTTGCACGAGCCGTACGCACCTTAAAACTACGCACACATGACCTTGCTGAATCAACCATCAATACGTTTTATTGATTAAATTATTATCGACAATTAATAAATAGTCGATTAATCATTAGCGCCCCTAATATACACATTCCAAACGCAGACATCTCTGGGTGTTCTCACACCGAGTATGCTTAGCTGTCTCTTCAACGGTTTGCATAACCTTCGACAATATGTGATTGGTTCAAATGAAAGCAAAACTCATACTATTTAAAAATATTTGGGCCCTTACAGGTTAGTATATTTAAAGGAAATAATGGCAAGCAAAGGAGAAGATGATCTGCTTAATTTATGTCTGTGGAGATTAAATAATAATAAACACCCCTGTAAAATCCACACAGACTCTCAAAGGTCATCATTCAGCTTTCTGCACAAATGAATGCTTGAGGGTTGGACCTCATTGCAATGCCAGATAAAGTGAGGAAATTATAGCAGAAATATTACTCTATTGTGTTCTGTGTACGGATGATGTATGTATAACCTGAGGCTGTCTGTAAATTAAAATCAATCCTGAATAATCTCATGATGTTTTTGTAATAAACATGATTAATTTATCACATTTGGGTTTGCCGAAATTTGCCTCCAAACATAATATTCATATATAGTGTAGTGTTTGTTCTGTTTTATTGGAATCATATTCTATTTTAAGCTATAAACTATATAACCATGTTTTATTATCAAGCCTAAAGATCAATGTTTTTTTTAATTGTTTTATTGAACAAGGACACAGAGTTTGGTGTGTTGAAAAACTTCTTTTAAGTGGACCAACAAGTGAACCGAATGAAAATGAACCTGCTGGTACTTGCATTTACACTGAAATTCAAAGTAATGACAGATCTATTTTTAGTCAACCTTAGGGTTTAAAGTGTTTTTTTATTTTTTTTTATTAGATGTTTAGAGTTTAGTTCACTTTAGTGAGAAATAGGGGTGTCACGATTCTCCAAATCCTCGATTCGGTAAAATTTTCGATTCTAAGGTGTCAAGGTTCGATTCGGTTCTCGATTTTTAAATATATATATTTTTAAAGCACAGGTTTAATGCCATTAAAAATGCCATTTTTAGACTACACTTTTATGCAATATAATATCTGACCTTTGTTCACAATGTACCACACTACATTGTCAAATAAAACATGTATTAACAACATAATGTAACAATAACTTATATATTCAGTCAATTAGAAACTTAAAGGGGTGGTTGATTATGATTTCACTTTTCTAACTTTAGTTTAACTAAAGTTGTAACTGTTTCTGAAAGTTACAACGCTCAAAGTTCAAAGCAAAGGGAGATACTTTCTTTTACAGAAATCGCTTTTTAAGGACTACAACAAACAGCTGGTAGGCACTACACGACATTCCTCCCGGGTTAGTGACTTCACCAACCCTAAAATTTACATAAACCCCGCCCCCTGATCACGATTTATAGATTATCAAGACAGAATATGCTAATCAATGACTAGAAGCTAACTTCACATAAGCTACATAAATTCATCAACTAACCATTCAGAAATGTTGTCTACATTGTCACTTCTTGAGTCTATCCATCTTTCTGACTGGTTTGAACATAAAAGGATAAAGGTTTTTGAAATGTTCAGTGCATGTGTGTGTGAGGTAAAAGGACACAAGCTCTTGAAGCTCCGCCCCCTGTGCTGTGCTCATTTGCATTTAAAGGGGCAGACACAAAAACGGTGCATTTTTGCTCACCCTCAATAAGTGACAACTATAAAATGCTATATAAAAATATCTGTGGGGTATTTTGAGCTAAAACTTCACACACACCCTCTGGGGACATGTATTTTACATCTTGTGAAAAGGGCATTATACCACCCCTTTAAGCAAAATAACCTGCCATCTAGTATCTCTTTTGTAACTGCAGTCTTCTTCACAGAAGATGACATTCAAGTTCACAACAAATAAAATAAACAGTTGTTGGTTTAACAGATACATCTGCGTTTTTGTGGTGCCTGTCGGTACACGATCCGTTCCACCTGCACGATCCGTTTCACGCATGCGTAGTAGACGCAGTAGAAAACGCGCATGCGCAAATGATAATTCTGTTTTGCGACGATTTGACACTGCACGATGTGTTCCACGCATGCGCATTTTTGTACCGTTAAACTTTCATTCACTCACAGCTGTGTGTGTGAGAGAGAGAGAGAGAGAGAGAGAGAGAGAGAGAGAGAGAGAGAGAGAGAGAGAGAGAGTGTGTGTGTGTGTGTGTGTGTGTGTGTGTGTGTGTGTGTGTGTGTGTGTGTGTGTGTGTGTGTGTGTGTGTGTGTGTGTGTGTGTGTGTGTGTGTGTGTGTGTGTGTGTGTGTGTGTGTGAGAGGTTTTTTTTTAAACTTAAATAAAGATATTCAAATGTACTTCAGTACTGTCCACCTCTGGTCTCATGTCACTTCTATGTGCACACATGCTTCTTTTCAAGTCATATTCATTGTCAGTTTGAAATACTCTATAACGTTTCCCCAGACTTGTTTGTAGTTCTTCATGTAAGTGCAGATAGTCTAGGCAGAAATGCATATTATGGTCCTTATTGTCTTCTGTAAACAACATTGAAGGGATTATTTTCCTCATTTAGATTATATAGATATATTAGCCTATATAGACCCATACTAATACAAAATTACTCAATTTAAAAGTTAACTAATATTAGCAGCTTTTAATAAATAAATAAAAATACAAACCGTCTTACAATACTGACCTCAGACCAAAACACTAAATTAAGCCTAATACCATACAGCAATGAATCGCAAAGGAGAGTGTGGAGGAAACTGATCATGTATGTTCATGTAACTCCTTTATTGTTTTGGATTGGCAACCACGTAAACACATCGACATTTTAAACACAATACAACTAACGTTACACAAATATGCCGCAAGTTGTGCCGCCTGGCCGAAAACCGTGACGTTTTCTACTACGTAACTATGCGCATGCGTGAAACGGATCGTGCAGGTGGAACGGAGTGTGTCCTGACAGTGCCTGCGGAGATGCCCTGTGCTGCCAGTGGAAGAATATGGTACACGCACATAGCAGAGCTTGCAAACTGTGGCTTTTTTGAAGCGCGAACGTTGTCAACATAACTCACTGGAAATCCAAAATACTTCCACACTGGCGACTTCAGTGAAAGAGGGGGAGGTTCAAGTTCTGTCGATGGGTCATCTGCAGTTGCCATGCTATCTTTTGACTTGCTGTAGCTAAGTTAGAGGAGGTTGACTCGCAGCACTTCAACACGCGTGTTTTTTTCCGCTTGGCAAGCCGACCGGACGTGACATGGGGGCGTGGCAGCATCAACGATTCCATTTTTTTATTCGAAATCGTGAGACCCTTAGTGAGAAATTAGTTAGTTTGATTGACATTTTCTCATATAAGTCTCATGCAAGTCAAACCGATCCAATATCACTTATGTAAAATAAATAACTGTGAACACACTTAAAAACAGCACTTTCTGAAGATTTACACAAATTGACCACTGACCTGATCTTTCAGTACACACATACAGTACACACACATAAATACACTCTCCAGTGACCTACCACCTCATCCCGCAACACCAGCCTTACACTGACAGCTGACAGCTTCTGTACGTCAGACATAATACAAGCACATCTCAATTCTCATTTACACACACATATACACAGTCACACACACACCACCTCACTGTCTCTGAGAGCAGATGTTAATTTAATCTATGCCTTCTCTCTCTCCTGTCTCATTGTGTTCAGTCAGGTATTCAGTGTTTTGTTTTGTTATTTGTAAAGGTCAGTGTCATTTTAGTTATGCTCTGATGTGAAAAAGATGAAAAAGGGACTATATGTACCTCACATTTGATCTTTGAATGTCGTATCAGATCTTACAGCACAGCTGTGTGTTGTTGGGACATTTAGGTCGGGCCTCTCTCTCTCTCTCTCTCTCTCTCTCTCTCTCTCTCTATCTCTCTCTCTCTCTCTCGCTCTCTCCTGCTCTCTCTCTCTCTTCTCACTCTTTCTTTTTCTCTGTGGTATTGTACTGTGAAAACATGCTGGCACTGCAGGTCTTATTCATAGATAAAGGTCATGAAGTAAAGTAAATGAAAAGAGCACCACTCTCTTCCTGTTTTCTCTGCTTTGCTATCATTCATTCCCTCCCATTTGATCAAACTTGTATTTATATTTTTGTTTAGTTCCTCTCTCTTCCTCTATTTAATTTCCCTGTTGGCCCTTAAATTCAGTGTCCGTGATGTCCTGTGATCACTGCCATGTGCATGATATTCGAAGCGTTCTTCTCACATGACACAATTTTTATTATTTATGCCTCAACGCCGCTGTTTTGATTAACACACTGTTAACTGCTGCAATGCCACAGGGAGGGAAAATGAGTTTGTAGCTTGTGTGTTAATGGAGAACTGGGAAACAGAGCTGTGCTGGCCACTAATGGCTTTAGTTGGAGGTAATGTGAACATGTGTTAGGCACTGCAAGCCCCTGGCTCTCTCTATGACAAAACACACCACTGCCTTTACAAGATCTGCTACTCACAGCTTTGGAAAAAATGCTGCAAGTTAAATGCTGGAATGGAGCCACATAAAGGGGAGAATAAGAGGGAGAGGTGACGGAAAAAGAGCTGATTATTAGCCTTAACCCCTTCGACTGGATCTCATCATACAGGCATTGAATGAGCTTTGAGTCTCTCTCTCTCTCTCTCTCTCTGTGTGTGTGTGTGTGTGTGTGTGTGTGTGTGTGTGTGTGTGTGTGTGTGTGTGTGTGTGTGTGTGTGTGTGTGTGTGTGTGTGTGTGTGTGTGTGTGTGTGTGTGTGTGTGTGTGTGTGTGTGTGTGTGTGTGTGTGTGTGTGTGTGTGTAGGGGGGATGGTGGTCAGGTTTTACCTACACTGTGAGGACCAAATGTCCTTGTAAGGACGCCTGAAAGTACCTACATCGAGACCAGCCAATGGCCTATAAGGAAAATGGCTTAGTAAATGTACTAAATAATGTCTAAATTAAAATCTAAAATACAAAAAGATTTTTGTAAGGGTTTAGATGTATCGGATTCAAAATATCATTAGCTCAATGTTATTGGAAAGTATCGCTGTAGTGTGTGGGACTTTCACTAAAAGTAGAAAAACATTTCTATAATAAAAAAATAATGGCATATTCCCTGTGCACATAATTCGTTTACAAAAGAGAAGTAAAAAACTGGAAAGAAAAAGGCTGAGAATGAGGAAGTAAGAACATGAAAGACAAGATATAAAGTGACAGCAGGAAGAAAGACAAACAGCTTCAGAGGATGAATGATGTGTTGACATGATGTTGATATGTTTTTTCGAGGTAGTGAAGGAAACTCATTGAGAGTATTAAAGTGAAGATGGAGAACAAGATTGAACATGAAACTAGGTTCTGAATACAAACAGAGAGAGAGAGAGAGAGAGAGAGAGAGAGAGAGAGCGAGCAGGAGGAAGAAACAAAGAGATAGAGGATTGGAGGTCAGTGAATTCCTAGATGAGGAGGAGACAGAGCAGGTAGTCAACATAAGCATATTAAGTGTGAAGATAATGTAATTCACAGGCAGAGGGATTTGGTCGTTTGATGAACAGATTTGTTGGTGCAACAGAGAACAAAATGTGACACTTCTGGACAGCTAAAATAATCTGTGTGAATATTCTCTAAACCCATCACTCCCTGCATTCCCTTTCTCCTCCAGCCAACATCATCCAGCTCGGATTAAGCGGCTTTAATTTTGTCCTCCTGCTAGTGTGATGATAGCACAATATTGCATTTCAGAGTCAGACATCTTGTTTTTCACACCCTGTTTAATGGAAAATGTAATGGTTTGTGTCTGAATGAACATTTTCTTGTACAAGTATCAAATAGGTGTTCTTATCTCGTCTTCTCTGGTCAACATATTTCACAGCTCTGAGATTAAATGTTTTCATTGTATAAGAAATCTGTAGGTTTTGTTTAATTGAATTACAGTGGTTCTTCTTTTTAACCGTAGTAAGAATTTGTGTGATTTCAGGATTTCAACTGTCCAAATTTTGTGCAAAAATAATCCCTTTGTCTTTTCCTTAGACATTTCATACTCCGAGTCTTGGTGACGAAGAGTTTGAAATACCCCCCATCACCCCTCCTCCAGAGACCGAGCCTGGTATGGGCCTCCAGGAGGTGGACTCACCTTTCCCCAGGCTACCTGACCACCCCAACTCTCACCGGGGGTCATTCACCCCGCAGTTCCCACCCCAGAGCCTGGAGCTGCCCTCCATCACCATCTCCAGAAACATGATGGAGCAGGAAGGACAAATCAACAATGGACATCCAGGGGTAAGTGTTTGGTTATTTGCTTGGGCATCTTAAAAATCGTATTGTTTACAGACGTTGAAGGCAGTTGTTATACAAAGGCAACAAATTCCACAAAATAAGTTTCCACATCATCATTCACTGGCAGTTACATTCAGATTTTAGCTTCACCTGTATTTAGGTGCAGATTTAAACCAGGTAATTTTCCTCCTCTAAATGCAAATAAGTTTGCCAAAGGTGTTATGTGCAAAACAAATCAAGGTGCCTGATGTTACGTGTCAGTGTTATAAAACTAGTTTGTAGACAAAGCCTTAAAGGGATAGTTCACCCATAAATAAAAAATCATAATTTCAAGTAATTTTCTATGGAATGCAAAAGGTAATATCCTGGCCACTCTTTCCATTTTAATGAAAGCGAATGAGGTCTGGTTTTCTCAAGCTCCAAAATGGAGGGAAAACACACACACATACACCATAAAAATATCATAAAAGTGTTCTCTCTATGACTCATGCGCTTTAAATTCCAAAGCTCTTCCTAAGCTTTGAAGGAACAGACTGAATTTAAGTCATTATTCACTGACAATCTTGACATCCCCTCTAGTTCTCCTTGGTAAGTTCATTGGTGAGTTCATCATCAGTCCTCAGGTTCATCTCACTGACTCTATGATCTGGTAGTAATGGTTAACAGCTCACTGGATTAGAAAATTACCATTAATTAACTTCAGTTTTGGTTTGCTCATCACACACAGCTATTGTATGGCTTCAGAAGACTTTGAATACAGTGTTCAAGTTTTGTGTTAATTTAATGGTATTTTTTTTACCTTAAAGATTGAAAGCTCCAATACTCATTTATTATAACTTTGTGGAAAAGAGCGACCAGTATATTCTTTAAAAAAAAATGTTTGTGCTCCATGGAAGAAATAATATCATACTTGCTTAGAACGAGTAGAAAATTATGACAGTATGCTTATTTTTTTAAATACAGCAGACTTTCTAACAGACATGCAATAAAATTGGTCTGCTTGGGTGAATATTTTTATTCTTTAACCTTGTGTCGCTGTGATGACTAACATTTAAAGTAAAATAAAGGTGTGGGCAAGCATTTGCTTCATAATAATCATGTTTTATGATCAAGCTTTTATAGCTGTTAATTCAGGTAGAGAAATGGATCTTAAATGCCATAGACATGGATTCACCAATAAGGGAAACATTGAAAATGACATGGCTAGACTATATTAAAAGCGCTAAAATAGAAATGAAATCACTATCAGAGAAAATTGAATACATAAAAGGACACAAAGTGACATTAGCTAGCAAATAATGTGTGGCAGGCTTTTTATTTTTATTTGTTTTATTCTGTATAGGTCCTCACTCTCCCTAAACATACAGTGGTATATGTATATGTGGGATAATATATCTTTATTTACATTCCAATATAGATAGGCACCATCAAATTTTATTGCTCCTTTCCTGGCCATCCATGCTGCTGGCAAGTAAAATAATTGCAGCTTTTAAAATATCTGTGCTGCATAAGTGACTGCCGGAAGGCTTTTTGCCTAAAGAATTTTCATTTCATGGTCAGTTAAGCTCGTATGCATCTGGAAGAAAAAAAGAAAAAATAACGGAACCTTGACACAATTACAACACGGCCTGTTCTCACTGCGCTGTGAAGGGATTAGATTTGATTCTCCAACATTATTCCTCTTTAGCAGCTCTTTCTGTGGACAGTGGTGCTGATTGTGTCGGGACTATATTAGCGGGTTTGGGGGAGAATGAGGGCACTCTGCTCTGTGCCTGGTGGCATTGTGACCGTCCCTCCGATTCTTCTCTATCGCTCATCACTCATTGTCCTCCTCAAAGACTCTCAGTCTCTCTCCTCTTAATGGAATTGATCTCAGTTTGTCCTCCTCTCTGGGACTGGTACAGACAGTGCCGTGCCTTTGACTCCATGTCTCACATTTATAAAGGACTCGGTAAGGGCTAGCGGAAGTTAGCACTGTAGCCTCCAACGTTGCCCTTCAGTAATTTTGATGCGTTTCAGAATTATAATTGTATATCTAATGCAGAAAGACTGACCAATAAGTACAACTTGGGGTCCAATTTATGTAATATTTAAAACAGATGGTTAGCAAGGGAATAAAAGAAGAATGTATGTCAGGAGAATTTACACATTACCTCAAAAATCCATTCCAACTCAACTAAAGAGCAACTTATATGCCCTTTGTGTTTGTACATTGAAGCCAACTATTCCTCTAATTCTTTCCCTCTAATGCTCCACGTATGTCAGGCGAAATTAGCCGCAGATGCTGCTGGCTGAACCCAACTCTGCGAAATCCATTTCTCAGCTGTGAAGAAGTCTGGCAGGATTCAGAATGTGAAGTCATTATTTATTTAATCTGTTCTCCTAACAAGCTCCTGCATTTCGTTTGAGTCTTGTTGGAATCTGGGTTCTGACTGGATCTCAGAGTAGATGGAAGCAAATGATTTGATCATCTATTTAGACTAAGTTCAGAGGAGATGTTCTTGGAGGTTGTGCAGAGCAGGTTTACCATTCCCATTTTGTTCTTGGAAGTCATCTTTTTTTATTAAACACTCGCAGAAACAGTTAATTCCATTTGCTGACATTCCTTTGTTATGCATACATACAATGCATTGTTCTGTGCATTAGTGTTTTGTAAAGAATGTATGATTATATGGAGGGGCGTAGAATTTAGTAGGGATGCTATAGGGACGTGTCCCTACCCAGTGACACTGATATATCCCTAGCAATAATTTCGATCAAAACTTAAAATATATTTATATATTGATGTCCCCGTCACCACCCATTTCAAAATCAATCCTACACCACTGCTTATATGCATGTATGAATATAAATAAATAGTAAACAGTGAATCAAAAAATATAATTATGGTCTATTGAAATAGCAGTGCATTTGTATAAAGCAGGTGTAAGATTCAGAGCTTTAAAACATGATCCCTCACAAACCGACGAGGATCTGACTGCTGTGTCTGTGAATAAAATGGAAAATATGACCAGTGTAGCAGAAACTATATTTTTCTTCTCCTCCAACACCAAATACATACAGACACACACTCTCACACTTTCCTCTCTCCCCCACTCTTTCTCTTTACACTTTTCTGTTATCTTATCTCCAAGCTGAGTAGTTGTGACATCAGTTGTACATCAATCTCTGAAAGTGGTTTTTTTTTCTTCCCCTTCACCTTCATGTTTTTCTTTTTCTTCTTTTTTTTTTTCTCTCTGTCAGACAGCCATTGTGACATATTGGGCCAGTAAGAAATGAAAGATATTCATGCAGGCATGCAATACTTGTAATGAAGTCTTAGCCTGACCTTCTGTGTGATTGATTCTGTAATTTAGTTTTCTCAGCCAGTACTTGAAATGAAATGAAATCATGTTGAACAAGTTTTAAATACCCATAGTGCAACGGGAGAGATGGAGGGAGGGAAGAGGAAAGGAAAAGAGATAAGAGAGAAGAGAGGAAGGTTGTAGACTACTCTTATTTTTTAAGGCATTGGGACAATGTTTTGGACCATTTTTTTAGAGGGGGCAATTCGTACAGGGTGCATTGAGCATGAACAGTAGTTGAGCTGTATGAAACGAGAGAATGTGTGTGTGTTTTGTAGATGGCGTGAGAGAAGAGAGTAAGTAGGTGGAGGAGAAATATGAGTAGAAAACAATTTATCTTCACGCTACCATGGTCTCTGCAAGCATTCAAAATTCCATTTTCTTATTTTTTTTTCTCGAGGAGCCAGTTATGCAGGTGCCCATAAATGGTTGAAAAATAAAGCAGCATGTTGGTAAAGGTTCCAGTGCAGCTGTGAATATGTGCTGGGGGCTGATAAACTATTCATAATAGAACTGACCTTTTCACACTGGCCAAACTTGTAAGATTCATCCTTATAATTACCATATAGATGATTTTACTCCTTTTTCTGTTATGGAACATTTCCAAGAGCTCCGCAGAAAGATTGAATGAAAATTGAACTTGTTAACATTCTTTTCAGCATGGAACAGCTCATACCAAGCTGCTTTTAATAAACTCTTCAATTCCTTTCCCACTCCCCACAGAATCCCGAGGCCAGTATCTTAAAGAGCAGACCCGATACTCTCAGCCATTGACATGGCATCTTCAGATTCTTATCCCGATCGTCTGAAAGCAGTATAGGTTATTTTATGGTTATGAACACATGCTGGAAAAAGAGGTCTGCCGCCACCCCCCCCTCCCCCCCCCCCGTTATATTTTCTTGACTGTTTAGTTGCGGTTTCTGCTTTTGATGAAAGGGTGAGGATACGATTTGAGGCAGAACCAAACAGTCAACCATCAAACGTCTCAGTGTGTTGGACAAGAGGCTCGTTGTATGGTGTAGCTGTTTGGTCAGCATCTCTTTTTGGCACCTTTTAATGTCGGAATCTTTTGTGCCTGCTGTAAAGTATGTTGGGGAATAAAGATACGAGGAGGAAAAAGGTTATTTTTTGCTGGAATACAGTCAGCCGAGATGGGCTGATTGCTGGAATAATAGCAACATTTGCACAAGCACACGCAAACACACAGAGGAGAGGATAGGGCACATCTGGCCTCTTTGCTCTTCAGATAAGAAGTTATTTACAGATTTATGAAGACTATCAAAAGCATCTGTGTAGATGTGAGCTGTGTGTCAGCAGACAATGTTCCAATCAAAATGCAAATGGAGGGTGTGCAGCAGGGACATAAATAAACAGATTGGATACTGACTCACTCATTTTACCAGCTAAACCACTCTGACAGCAGAAATCACATTTCTTTCATTGCCTACAAAGGCTGCTATTAGAGAAAGCTGACTGCTGTTTGTGCGGGTTTAGTTTGAATGGTCCATCCATCGTTCTTTCTTTTCCATGTACCGATTATACACATAAATATCTATTTTACACAAAATCATCTCGTGTTTTTCATTTTCATCAGATAATGTTGTCAAATCATTAGATGCTTCAAGATAAATCACAGCCTTTTTTTCATAATTCACAGAGGGAATTGGTTCTACATCTGTTCTGCTTTGTGCTACCGGATCAAAGTGCTCCTGGAACTAAAGACCAGTTCTGATAGTTTCTGAGACCTCATTCACCAACATAGAGTAAAATCAAATGAGTAAGTGGGCATATGGTTGTCTGGCGAATGTTGCATGCTCAAATCATTGATCATGTCGATGTATTCACATGGGGGAGAAAGCCAGAACACAGAGACTTTGATAAATATGAGCCCTCAAATGCTGCCTTACATCTCTGTGATTCTCTCCGCTCTTTACATTACTGACGCATAGAGAAGGCTGTAGTGATTTCAGGGCATCGGTGGCTGTTAGTGTGAAAGTGTTAGACACAGATGGTCATGACTAATGAACACAGTAGACAGGTCTGATACAAAGACTGCTGCTGGCTCTGTCACTGCAACCTAGCGATGAAACTAATGCAAATATTTTTTTTGGCGAGGGTGTAATTTATATCATTAAATGAGGGTGTCATTTATTCAATGATTATTTAGTTGTTGTTTTTTTGCTTGATACTTCTTTTGCAGTATGTTTCTTTAAAAAACACCAATACAACAGTGCATATTTTCCAGGATATGATGTTGAAAACAGCTATTGTTTTGTAGATTGTGTTTTTGATAAGGCACAGAATTGATATAAAGCTGCGTGTCCACAGGGAATTAATACAAAGAGAATGTAATCTGTGTGTGAGGGAAGGTGTTAGAGTATTGTACTAAGGGAGAGGGTTCAGCAGGTCTGGCCAATAAGGCCAGGTGCACTGCTTTATGATGTGTTGACACATACAGATATTGAGTTTGAGTCTCTGAATACCAGATGGAGAGAAAGGAAAGGAGTTGATGTAGAATGAAAAAAATGAACAAAGGAGATCAAAATGAACTCATGGTTTTCTCAAGCTGTTTGAGTTGATTTTACTCTGTAATCTGGTTGCTTTTGGAGAGTGTCAAATGCTATAATTTTAGCCTCTGTTCGGTCAAACGCATCAGGCTCCTGCATAACCTACCCTGTTTTGGTCAATAACTGACAAATGGACAATTTGTCCAAATAACTTAAAAATAAAACCCAAGCTTTTATTATTCACAATCTGCAATATTTCTCAATATTGTTATATATTATTACAATTTAAAATAACTTGTCTGTAAGTATAATGTATCATTCAGTGTCACATGATCATTCAGAAATCATTCGAATATGCTGCTTTGGTGCTCAAGAAACATGTCTTATTTTTATCAGTGTTGAAAATAGTGCTGCTTAATATTTTTGTGCAAACTGTGATACATTTTCTTTCAGGATTCTCTGATGAATAGAAAGGTTCAATAGAACATAATTTATTTAAAATAGAAATCTTTTCTAGCAATATTTTGAAACAATAACTTTTGATCAAATCAATGCATCCTTGCTGAATAAAATATAAAGTTCTGTCAAAGACAAAAAAAATCTTGACACCAAATATCTAAAACATTTTTTGTTGTCTGTTTGCTCTGCAGGCTATTGGTCAAAGTCACCTCCGTCAGTACCCTCCTAACCCCACCATGGTGATGCGCTCCATCATTAGCATGCACAACCCCAATGGCATGATGTCACAAAACCAGCTTACCACCATCAACCAGTCCCAGATCAACACTCAACTGGGGCTTAATATGACTGGATCAAACATTGCTCACACTTCCCCGTCTCCACCCGCCAGCAAATCGGCCACACCCTCTCCATCCAGCTCTATTAACGAAGACGATCAAGAGGAAGGAAACAGGGTGAGTGCCATTAAATACATGCAATGTTTTATGCAGTGTTTTCACCATAACGTTTAAATCAACATCCAAATAGCGAGATTTTATAATGAGTTGCCCTCTCTCTGTCAGGTGATTGGTGAAAAGCGTCCCGCCCCTGACACAGGTAAGAAGCCGAAGACGCCCAAGAAAAAGAAAAAGAAGGATCCTAATGAGCCCCAGAAGCCAGTGTCTGCATACGCCCTGTTCTTCAGAGACACCCAGGCGGCCATTAAAGGCCAGAACCCTAACGCCACGTTTGGAGAGGTGTCCAAGATAGTAGCTTCTATGTGGGATGGACTGGGAGAGGAACAGAAACAGGTATCAAACTGTTGTCCTGCGTAATAACCTTGTGATGTGCTGTAAATCGAACTGTCTGTCTGTCTGTCTTTTTTCTTGAGCTAGAATAACAAATGTTCTTAATTTCTACTCACATTTTAGCACCGAATGATTCATGTCAGGTGTTTCAACAGACTGCTTGATATTTCACCCTTCTTTAGTTTTTTATTACTGGCTAAGATGAAGCCTGCAGGCTCTCCCTGTTGTGAAACGCATGCTTGCCAGTCAATGTTCTGCTAATAATCTGTTTACAACACCTCATATATTCTGTTCTTCACAGGTTTACAAAAGCAAAACAGAAGCAGCAAAGAAGGAGTATCTGAAAGCTCTTGCAGCGTACCGCGCTAGCCTTGTGTCAAAGGTGAGGATGTTTTGTGTTTAAACAGCTCTCTGTCTTTCTGTTTCCCTTTCCTTCTTTCAGTCTACCTCTCACTGTTTCCTTCATTTTTTTCTCTCCATTCATCCTGTTTTCTATTATATTTCTGTTTACCAGTATGTTAATAATAGTTCAGCTCACTTTCAGGCTCAATGACTTTCATCTTGAGTCCTTAACCACTTTTAAAAGATAAGACCTTCTGCACAGTAAACTTTTCAAAGAAACCACCAAATGTAGAACTGCTAAAAGCTGAAAGGTGGTTGAAAAGAGCAGTTGTTCTATGTCTAGGAGCAGTGTTTATTCCTTTGTGCATTAGTTAACATTCATTGATTTCCACAAATTGAATTTCTAAAAAACAACTGGAAAGGATTTAAATATATGATTTTTCTACTAACAGAATTCTCTGGCATACTTAAATGTGTCTGTGAATGTGTTTGTTCCATCACACTAGAGGTGTAAAAATAGCATTAAATTACAGCTAATGAATTAGAATGAGATATTCTTATGATCCATCATGCCTCATTAACTTGCTGGCGGCCGGGAACATTTGCATATTTGTTGCTTCTTGTAAAAAATTAAAATCATTTTACACACAGT
Source organism: Phoxinus phoxinus (assembly GCF_949152265.1). Classification (NCBI taxonomy): domain Eukaryota; kingdom Metazoa; phylum Chordata; class Actinopteri; order Cypriniformes; family Leuciscidae; genus Phoxinus; species Phoxinus phoxinus. The sequence continues at coordinate 31,385,897 of NC_136877.1, read as the reverse complement.
TTAGCACTACTGTTGTTCATGTTTGTTAAAGTCTAAGCAACTCAAGAACTGGATGTTTATGACACCACCATCACATTGCTCTCGATTCAGCAGTTGAGTAAATCTATTAAGCCTTTTTTTTTTCAGAAACTCCAAAGTTTCTTATTTTCAGTGTGCAAGACTTCGTCTTATTTCAGATCTTTCACTAGGCTACTAAATAATATAAATCCCTTTCTTGGCAAGTTCTTTAGATCACTGAATGTAAGACAGCAGCAATTTTCTCTGAACAGCTTTTTCTGTCGAGTCAGTCACCAGATCAGCACTAATAAAGGAGAGGGCACTACAAAAGAAAGAATCTGTTGAGTACCAGAATTCATCTGACCGATCTCTATTTCTGTCTCAGGCTGCCGCAGAGTCAGCGGAGGCCCAGACGATTCGCTCTGTGCAGCAGACTCTCGCTTCCACCAGCCTGTCGCCAGGGCTCGTGATGCCTTCACCTCTATCCCAGCACCCCTCAATGTCTGCCGCAGCACAGGCGCTCCAGCAGGCCCTGCCTCGAGCCATCGCCCCAAAACCTCTGCAAATGCGCGTCGGCGGCAGCCAGATTGTCACCTCGGTCGCGGTAGCTCACCAGAACATGCCGCCCGGCGGCGTTCAGTCACAGCTGCTGGGGCAGATGGGAGCGGGTGGTCCGCAGTCGGGCGTGTCGTCACAATTGAGTCCACCGATGCAATCCCGGCACACTTCCATGCAGCAGCAGATGCAGCAGCAGCAGATGCAGCAGCACTTGCAGCACCATCAATTGCAGCAGCAGCAAATGCACCACCAGCAGATTCAGCAGCAAATGCAGCAGCAGCATTTCCAGCATCACCTGCAGCAGCAGCTTCAGCAGCACCACATGCAACATCAGCATCAACAGATGCAGCAGCAGCAGCAGCAACAACAACAACAGCAGCAGCAGCAAATGCAAATGCAGCACATGCAGCAGATGCAGCAGATGCATCAGCATCAAATGCAGCAGCATCTCCCGCAGTCGCAGTGTTCGCCCGTGCAGCACTCGCCCGGCACGCCGCACTCGGCCTCTCTCGGCAGCCCGCCACCCCCTCCCGCGCCCCAGCCTCACCCCTCGCAGGTACAGGCTCACGCGCAGGTCCTGTCGCAAGTGAGCATCTACTGAACCAAAAGCCCTCGGACCTGCAGTTGCGACTCCACGAGAAAGGCAGAAGGAAGTTGTTATTGAAAAGCATCATTACATGGTTGCTTTTTTTAAGTTGCACTTAAGAAGTGTGTAAAAAAATATGAATGTTATACAAAGAACTGTCCTTTGTTCTAGATGGATATAAGATACGTTTTAAAAGGACAAAGCTTCTTAGCTGGATTTTTTGTCTATAAGATAGGCTGAGCTACCGGGAGGTCTGTTCATAGACTTGAGTGCCCAGTAGTCATTTGTATGTATATTTAGTTCATTTGGATTTTCTCTCTCTCTGTTGTGGAGTTTAAACTCTGTCGGAGCATGATGACATGGGAAGAACATTTAGAGACGATCACAAAAACACCTGATGGGTTTATTTAACAGCTTTATTTATGAGGTTGGATTCACTCTCACCACCAGACAAAATGAAAGAATGAATGGGGATTTCAGAAAGAAGGCATAGAGATGAACTGAACAATGCACAGGTACTAAACTGGTCATCAGAGACATGCTGAATGGCTCTTGCACTGTCCGGCCAGTGTAGCGTCAAGTCTACCTTCTCTTCTTCCCCTTTCCATTATCCTCCTTGGCATTCCTACGGATGAAACTGTTTAACAGTCACTGTCGGGAAGCTCTCAATCAGCTCACCCTGCTTTTAGAACACATCTCATACTGTTATCAAACGGGAAAATATGTAAAACACAGAGTTTTGCTGGACTATTTGACACGCTTCCATAGATCATTTCTGTCATCACGTCTCTAAACACTTTTTTTGACCTGCTGTATGTGTTCTGAGGAAAGTGGAGAGAAAGTTCTTGGAGTTGCTCTTCTCCTCTTGCCAAAACCCTCAAAACTCTAATTCACTTCAACAGTAGTAACAGCACTCCAAAAATCATTCTTCTCTGTAATTATCTTTACCTCAGAAATTTTATTGAATAAGTTATGTTTTTTTTTCTTTCTTTTGTGTAATGAAAACACATGGCTAAATGACTGAATTTAGGCTGTTGGTTTACTGAGTATTTAATAATACTCTACACTTCACAACAAGGACAGTTAAGCAGGAATCGTATCAGATGTTTTTTACTATCATAGAAAGGACATGGAAGTATTTTGTGCCAGCTGTAAAAGAATCAGTGGTAAGATAAAAGAAAATGAAGTTGTACATTTTTCATACCTCTTGTTGTAAAGTTTTAATATGTGAGACTTTAAATGCAGATGCTGGCAAGCTGACCTGTCACCTGCTTTATCTCATAGTACTCTTTTCTACTTTTTTATGAGTTACAGTAGCAGCAAATCATTTGTTTGTATTTTTTGCTTACATTTCAAAATTAATTGTTTTTAAAAACCTGACAGTAAAATAAATACAGTTGATGTCATTTCGAAACCCCACCTGCTTTTAAACGTCATCAATGTCATTTATTAAGTTCTATTTTTGCCACCCAAAAACACATTTAAAAGAGGCATTCCACCATCATCATCATCATCAATATTATACTAGCCATAATTTTGTATTATATTGTCTCTCTGTGTCTCTCTGTTTGCAATTAAAATAATCAAAAATATTTATTTCAAGGAACTGATTCATTTCAAAGATTATATTAGCCATACTTTTGTATAAAATATTTCCTCAATGTGTCCTTGTTAGTTCTGAAAGATTTAAAATAAAGACATCAGTACTTCAAATATTCTGTTTATTTCGGATACACAGGTGTATATTTTTCTTGTACCAAAACAGATATTTGATTCTATTTCGTTCTACAAATGTTTGAAAAGTGTCCATTTATGTTTCTGTCATGCCTGTGAAAGCAGAGTCATTAAGATGTGCATTCACATCAACCTCCTTTTCCACGGCGTTTCACAGTTTAATGACCCCTGAGCCCCCAGACACAAATATTTGTAGGGGGAAGGTAGGATTTTAAAGAAGGCTAATTATCATAAATGCACAATAAGCACGTGAGGACAGTGCTGACCGGTGCTGGTATTTTACACTCTATGCCAGACAGAAGGGAAGGAATCTGTGCCTGCACATATCTTGTTCCACATTAATAGAATTCTCAATCTGTATTTTGTACCCAATTAGTTAATTTTGAGAATGCTTGTGCTATTTGCATGAGAGAGGCTGCCGTGATTGGCTCTCGAGTCGGGTTTTGTGTCACAGAGAAGCCCACACTCTCACTCTTTGATTAATTGCAGCATCTGTTCTGTCAGAGGGTGTAGTGGAGAGGTCTGCAGGAAAACTGCAAATAAGTGCTGGCAACAGTCTTAAAGCGCCTATGATGAAATGAAAATTAAAAACAGCGAGTACCCCACATGCCCTGAATTTCAATAGCAAGGAGTGGGGAGAGAGAAGGAGGGAGAGAGTGAAGATTGCTAAGCATAGAATGTAAGAGTGGTGTCCATGGCGACCAAACACATCCTTTAAAAACAGCCGGTAATGAGGGGCCGGGAAATAGCACTTATTATTCCGAACAGTCTCATGGAGGGCAGCATCAATAATGCATGCAGTACCTTGTTATTTGGTAAACCTTGTTATCCGCATGGTCTCAGTGAGGATAAATATCTCGCAACAAGGGTTGGAACTCTGACACACCTCAGTGATGAATGAATAAATAAAGGTTTGCAGATATTTTCTAAACTTTTATTATATGTCCTAATAAAGGCGGATGATGTTGGCACACCAGTGATTATGAATCCAATTGTGTGCCATTTCAGGGACAGAATGAAAACTGATCATATCTACTAGACCTCATTTAAATTCAATCAATGCTTCATAATCTTGTGAAAATGTCAATGTTTTCAAATGTAGCATAAAATGTCTTTTTCCCCTTATAGTGCCATTTAAATGCTTGAAGGAAAAATTATAATTCTGTCATCATACTCACCCTCATGTCATCCCAAATATGACTTTCTTTCTTTTATGGAACACAAAAAATATGTATGACTGTTGAATTTTTCAACAGTTGTGTCCATAATATTGTCTTCTGTGTTCCACAGTTGAACACAGAGACACAGCTTTAAAACAACATAAGGGTGAGTAAAGGACAGAAATTCGATTTTTGGGTGAACTATCCCTTTAAGTAAAATGTTACAAAATTCATCAAAGCAAACATAAATTCCACCTCGACTGGAATTACCCTAAAGTAGAGCTTATGATGTCTATCTATAGAATCTAGTTCAAACCACAGTCACATGATTGCACAGTAGTGTTATTGCATATAACCTAATATTCCACTGTAATTCATCACGTGTGTGTGTGTGTGTGTGTGTGTGTGTGTGTGTGTGTGTGTGTGTGTGTGTGTGTGTGTGTGTGTGTGTGTGTGTGTGTGTGTGTGTGTGTGTGTGTGTGTGTGTGTGTGTGTGTGTGTGTGTGTGTGTGTGTGTGTGTGTGTGTGTGCGTGTGCGTGTGCGTGTGTGTGTGTGTTTCTCAAATCCTTGTGGAGACATTTTTTGTCCCCATGAGGAGACCAGCTTATAAATCATAGGTGATGTTTTTTAAGAATGTAAAAATGCAGACAGTTTTTTTGTGATGGGTATGGTTAAAGGATAGAAAATACAGTTTGTACAGTAGGCCTATATAAAATAATTATGTCTATGAAAAGTCCCCATAAAACATGAAAACCCAATGTGTGTGTGTGTGCGCGCATACATAAATGCATTTTAATTTAGCCTATGTTAAAGAAAACATAGTAGAAAAGGTCATATGCATTGTGAATGTCCCATTTTTGTAATATCAATCAATGATTGATTAGCTATCTTTCATTACCCTGCTGTCTACACAGATACAATGTGAGCTGTGTGACTAAAGGTCTGTGGCCTGAGGCTGAGACCGTGACCTCAGTGCCAGTTTCCATCAGACCAAGAAGAGAAATGACCGTCATTTATATTATTATATTACATTTAAGATGGATTATACTTTCTACCAAATTCAAAGCTGAACGGCTACTGTTGTGAAGAGACTTATTTTAGTTAGCAATCAAGTATTAGCTACCCCACTTAATCTTATCACTACTTTATGCAAATTTGAATGAAACGTTTGTGATCAGTAATTTAAGGTAATCATTAATACAGCTTCTTGGTTTCTGATACACTGATAGAGCAGCTAAATGACAGATGGTGAGTTTCTGGTTGTGGACATCATTTGCGTAGCTTAGCAACAATAACCAAATAGGGTAGAACTTGAACAGGGCAAAGGTCATCTCCAGCCACAGAACATCAGTAACTCTGTCCAGTAGCCCATGCATTTTGCCCCTCCATTAACAGAACAAACCCCTTCCCGCCCAGTTCCCAAAGCACACATGCAACCTTTGACCTGACTTCAGACACCTGCATGGCCTTGCAGTGAGTGAAGTGTTTCGCTGACTAGCTTTGGGCAAGACCCAGCTTTTGTTTGCACAATGTTGACCTCTCAGTCAGAGAGAGAGGGAGAAGTTTCTTTAGGTGCTGTTGACCTGCTGGTGCTGCAGTGAACTTTTGTATGAAAGATTCCCCAGACTGAATGAATGTCTGGGGCAAAGTAAAGAACTTGACTTTCAAGACTGTTTTTCATTTGTCTTTTTTATTTGCTTTTCTTTAAGGCAAAATTTCAGTGGGGGCATGTATGTAATATGTATTTAATGAATGGTTTGCTTTTGAAATTAAACTTTAAAACTCTACAGTATTCTATTAAAGTAATATACTATCAAGCCCTATTTTTTTTCTTTAAAATATATAGTGTTCAAAATTGCTAGACTAATACCACATATAATATTTAAGGAAGTGTGCACTTTGATCCACTAATATTTGTATTATTAACTGTATACTATTATAGTATTTATTATTTGATATTTTAAGTTTTAGTAATCTGATTTGCTTTTGTCATTGTAGTTTTTTTTTTTTGCATTTATGTGTTTGTTTGCTACCATGCTTTACAGTCTTTCAGTAGAATGATGCTTCTTTCTACAACATATTTTCTGTTGTTCCCACAATTGGTTGTATAGTTGTTAGACTTGATAGTGAGATGAGCATCAATTGTTTACTCAGTACAGTTGCAGTAACACCAGCTTTGCTTTTCCACAGCACTTTATCAAAGCAATAGCAACGCAGAGCCTATTTCTCCCAAGTACATCAAATGGCTAGCTGTTCCCAGCAGCCCTCTCAGCTCTGGCAGAAAGAGCAGAACTGCACTAAATTGAAGTTTAAATTCCCAGAAAATAGTTTTCGCTAACGCAGGATACTTATATGAACTTATTAATGTCAAGTGAGATTATTCTGTTGAGCTATATTTCACGGCTCCACTGCAATGATGAATACAATGAAACCCTCAATATTTTAACTTCAGCATGTTCATTTAAAAAAAAAAATCTTGCATATTATGAACTTGCTGGATTCAAGGGAGTAAATTCTATTCATTGCTCACCAAGGCTACAATAATTGTAAAGTGCTGTCTTTGAATATACTGAGGTTATGTTTGCTTAGAGCAGTTTAGCACTCCACAAGACGTTTTCTTTTCCTCTCTCGTTTTATTTTTCTTAACTCATAAATATTCCATGGACTGAGTCACTTTTTATTGGTTAGATGAATAAAAAAAAGACTAATTTTAATTCACTTCATTTGAATTCCTACAAACAGCATGGCCAAAGTCAAGAAATGCTGTGAGATATTCCCAAACTACTTCAAACAAACAATCCTGGTTCAAAATCACTGGGGTGAACAAGCCCACAAATACGACTCGGTTTCACCTTGCAAGCAGTAAAAGGCCAGCAGTTTTAAACAGAAAATTTCCAAATAGTGAGTATTTGAGGCCATTTTTTTCAGGAATGTTTTTCTGCGTTACTGTTACATTTATTTAATGTTCAGGTAGAGATTCATTTTTAAATTGCATTGTGAGCTGTCATTGACTGAGAAACATTTGCTTTGTTGTGACAGAGAACTAAACTTTGTAGCTGACAGATGTGTCTCTGAGAGAGAGAGAGAGAGAGAGAGAGAGAGAGAGAGAGAGAGAGATTTCACTCCGTCTCCTCCGCTTGCAGAATATAAAACCATATCTTGTTTCCCCTGAGTTGCCTCTTTCCAGTTCCTCTTCAGTATTCTATGGACTTTGTGTTCTTTGGAGAAACCTGACTCTCTGAAATTGCTTTTTATTGTGACTTACTTAGGCTGTTAATGTAAGCTATTACTGAGCTCACATGTTACTATAGCAACAAAGCTGATAAAGTGTACTGGGAGACCAAAGTGATAGATTACATGTGCATGAAATGTCATATCCAATAACTCAAACTTACTATACGGCACATTATTCCAGTGGTCTGAGAGAAATCAATAAATGTGGACACAACCCAACAAGCCATGCTCCATCTCCATGCTCTCTCTCTCCATCAGTCTCTCTCTCCCTCTCTCTTTCTCTCTCTCTCTCTCTGTGTCTAATTCTGTACGACAGTAAGGAAGCCGTAGCAGATCAGGCCATGTTTCTATGATGTCTGTGCGGAGCTACAAGGGGCAGGTGCTGTACAGACACCATTCAGAGAGACTCTATTCAGCTCCTCTCCTCCGTTTCTCCATTCATGCAGGGCAAAACGCCATCTGCTCCTGTTGTGCCTGGAGCTCTCACAGCTGACCAAAAAAAACCACCCCAACAGCTGTTGCCAAACAAAAGCCAAACAATGGGGGCAGAGAAAGGTTACACACAAGTTTAAAAGAGAGAGAAAGAGGGTGAGAGGGAGGGGAAGGGTGGAAATGCATTGCTCCAATGAAAGGGGAGTCCGAAACAAATCTTTTACAGATTATGAGGAGGAATGCTCTTTTCAATGGGTGCAGTAGAAACTGTTAAATATGAGATGGTAAATCTTGCCTCTTGTCTCTATGAACTTAGTGGACTCCATTACGGCTGTCAAATGGAGAAAGAGGAAACAGCATTCATGGTTGGTCTTTTGAAGTCCCTGGCGAGTCAGACAAATGACAACAAGAGCGGTGAGAATGAGAATTCATGTTTCAATATTAACCAGTATAGGATGCCTAAAAACATGCTCGCAAAATCACTGTTTAACCTTTTTAGTATATTTTGACCATAATAATACTGAGTAATAAATAATACATAATACATCCTTACAGAGGATAAGTGGTAGGCTATGGAGAATGCATGGATGGACTATTATTGACTATTATTTTTGTACATTTGAGGAAAAGATTAATACTTGGTCCTAATTATATGCTAAACAAAAATACTAAACATACCTGCCTTTGATATTTGATCTTATAGAACCAAACATCATGAAAATCATTCAAATTTAACACATCACATTTACCGCTGTTCATGGATATTCTCTGGTGAAATCCAGTCATTTCAATAGTCAGAATCTACTTGATCTGGAATTCGCATGAGGACAAAAGATTTCCCCACGCAATTTTTGCATCGGGTTCAGGGGCCGTATTCACAAATAATTTTATCTTACCACTAGGAGTACTCCTAAATCGCACTAAAAGATTTTAGCTAGGAGTGTTCTCTTAAAAGTTATTCACAACGCCTTTCAGACCTACTCTTAGTAAGGAAAAATGACAACTCCTAAACTAAGAGTGAGTCTTCGTTGCTATGGATGACGTCAATTATCATGCACGAGCTTCCTCGCAATGATCACGGTGATTGGTTGTTAGATGACAGGGCCATCATGCGGAACATAACACAGACGCACCAAATCATGGAATTACGACATCTAAATATGTCTGTGTCCTACAAAAAATTATAATAATAATGTAATCGAAATGCATATATAATGACATGTTTGTGCAGGCCCCAGTGAAGTGTAATTCTAAAAAGGCAGAGAGAGAGAGAGAGAGAGAGAGAGAAAAGTTGTGAATTAAATAAAATTAAATCAAGGTAGCCTAATACCGTAATGAAAACCGCCACTTGCATTAACACTTGCTTGGTTAATTGACATCCTATTAGCCTTAATATGCTACTTAAAGCAAGGAAATATTGCTCCTATTGAAGTAATGTAATAGTTGAATGACGGTGGATTATGAACTCGCCAAAACGGAAAAGAAAGCCCAACTGGACGCAGGATCAGTCACTGCTGCTGGCCCAGTTGGTGCTGAAAAAAATAAAATAATAAAAGGGAAATTCGGCACTGGGATACAACATCGAGAATTGTAAAGTTTGCATCGAACACAATCTGGGTATTGATGGAGTGGGTTTTCTTTCTATTCACAAACACGTCCTCATCCTGACGTGGTGCAATTATTTTAATATGTGTCGATCCGTCTATAGCACCGACCACTCCGGGCACACCGGCAATATCCATAAAGCTGGCTTTGTTTCTTTGGAGTTGGCGAATGTCCAAAGGAAAACTTATGAACTGTCAAATAATATGGGGTCTACAGAGTGCATTGATGGTTTGGTGGATGGATCTGCTTACCGATGGCTGGGATATCGCTAGATCGTCGGCATTACACAATTGCATTTTCCCCGTTGCCAGGTAGCGAAGTGTTATCAAACATTTAAATTCGGCACTGATTGGGTTGTTGCGATTAGTTGGCGCTAAACTTTTAGGGCTAAAATGCTTCATGAATTACTCTTAGTGAAAAAAATTAGGAGTCCTAAAGTTAGGAGTGACACGCCCATTATTTTTAGGAGTTGCTCCTAAATTCGCCAGTTAGGAGCTACTTTAAGCCTTAAAATTCTTTGTGAATACGGCCCCAGTTGGTCATGCTAATTTGTTGCGTTGATCAACAGAAAGGTGCTTGGTTTGAAAGTGACTTACACAACTCACTCAGAAGTGTTGGTCAGCTCAGTGAATTTGCCTGTACAGTTGTAAAATATTTTAAAATATATATTTTGCCCTCATGAGAAATTCACAATCGCGAGGATTCCTATTGAAATTACTGGATTCCCTGAATATGTGACTGCGCCTTAACACTTTTTTATATAGCCTACAGTTCAGACCAAAAGCATTCTTGCACAAAACATGGTGTAGTGATCAAAGACATCCATCTTGGGCTTGTTTACAGAAATACAGTGCGGGTGGACACAAAATCACTTAAAGTTAGAACCGTCACCTATTCACATCGCGCGACAGTAGTTGAAGTTACTCAAAGTCAACACGTTGTGTCGTTGTCAAAGTTACCTCTCAAAAAAGTACCCTTTTGTTGCAAAATTGGAATATGGCATAAGACATTTGGATTAAAGCAGCGTTTCCATCATGTGTTAAAGAGAACAGAAACGTCACTTCCTGGGAAACTGGCGCAAAATATCTGTAATAAAAATGGAAGTTGCTGCAATCGGGGAAGCCAATGTGTCTCTTTTCTCACTGTCACCATAGTGATGTAACAGCTATTTAATCTCTACTTTCCACAAAAGCACCTATTATCCATGTTAGCGATCAGAGGCATAATAAGACCAATGCGCCAGGAAATCCCAATTAAGGTGAATTTATTGTGAAGACAGTGCAAATCCAACGGCAAAACAAACAAACCAAACAAAACAAAAACAAAGAAAAAGAAAAACTATTAACAATAACATAAATATTTACAAGTTTGTGTGGGAAGATAGCCACAACAGCAGTGGTACCGTTTGGTTAACAAACTTTCTGGAACAAGTTCTATGGGATTGCTTCCACTTCACACAACCAACCTGACCCTTCTGTACCATGCTTTCTGGCAGCCATTTATAGTCTAGGCCACACCCTGGAATGTACCATTCCACAGGTAAGTTTTACTTTCTAACATATGTACTTCCAACATCCTGATGCATATTAAACAACATCCATAATTAAACTACACAGTAACAACAACATGCAACTATGATACAAAACAAAATGCAAAATAATGAATTAACAATTATAAACCTTGCTTACAGGAACATTTGGGAACCCCCCAGTTACCCAACATGGTTTCTCCCAATCAGGCAGCATGTGCACCATGTTTAAATACTCTGCTTTTAAAATAATACGGGTTTGGTCACAGATGTTTTCCAAGCAGGTAAGTTAGATATATAATAATGTGTTACACAATTTTCAATAAAGTTTCAAATCAAACATATTTGTGTTGTGGTTCTCTATAATGATGAATGAACAATGTTAGCGGCTAATGATATCCAAACACGTTGTACATATCCACTACACATAACAAACAAATACACATTGTACCCTCAAATATCTAAAACACATTATACACAATACATTCAAGTATTGCACAAACATTGCACATTCACAACACTGCACATGTTTGTGTGTTTGATATGATGTACCTTCATACAGTCATTCATGATCACGGGTTTACTCCGTGACAATCCACTAGTGGGTCTTCTTATTCGTCACTGTTTTTCAGTTTATCAGAGGGACACACACACAAAAATAATAATGCTAATAATATAATAATATAATAACAATAATGCATTTTGAAATCTATATTATACACTACATTCAAGAATAAAATAAATAAATAAATGTTGTTGGGAAGGTGAGTGAGTGAGTGAGTGAGTGTGAATAAAGGAATGATAGAGAGAGTAAAGGGATGATGGTCTATCAGCCAAATGTTGGCTGTACTCTTCTACTTCTATATACAAATGAGGCAAATACTTACAGAAAATCACTCAGAATCCTACTTAACAAATCCAGCCAATGATGGATTAAGTGAAGTTGTTTGGTTTGGTCAGAGTGTAAGCTGAATTCCAGATGAAGGTGTAGACAGCAAGACTGCATAAAGACACATCAACTTAATCCTAATCCTGTTTCGAAACAGTACGGAATTTCATGAAAAGAATGTGTATTTATGTAAAATAGATTCTATTAAACCTGATGTAAAATATTTGCAACCAAAAAAATAAGTATGTGATATTTTATGGGTTTCAAGAATGTATACGTAATGATGTGGATAAAACATGACTTCCGAATGACACCATTATTTCATAATGCATTTTTACTTAGTATTGATTTGTCAAAGTTAGTTTCAAATATGAGTGGAAATTATGTTAAAATGATATTAACTGAACACTTTTAAACATCTCTGCTCTTCAAACAGACAATCTCTGCATATATTCTGAAAGGTCGAGCCAGCTCTGCAAAGCTGAACCAGCATAAATAAGATTCATGCATATTAAATGAGTTTTAATCTAAATCAGTTCTCCATTGTTTTTCTATGCTTCGACCACCCCAGTGATGTGTGAGTGTGTGAATGCGTGTTTATGTATGTTGCCCTGGCTCTGAGTCTGGTTTATTATGTTCATGGTTCCATTCAATTTGTCATGTGTTTGACTGTGTTGATGAGGCTACGGAGGTGCTGGGGCTATTTATCACACAGCTCCTAATGCACTAATTCTGTGTTCATGATCTTCAGAGGGTTCATCCATCAACATCAGGATGACAGAACCCCTCCCCCAACCCTTGTCCCAAACCCCGCCTCCCCCAAGAGCCGTCTGTAAACATATGGGCCTCATTTTTTCATCGGTGTCCTAAATTTCACACAATCACTCCATCTTATGAATCTAAACAAGCTGGATAGGACGTTTGATAAATGGCATAAAAACATGTACCAGACTACACACACTAAATGCCTGTAGTTATTAAACAAATGATTTCTTTACATTATTAATGAATATACACAGAAAAGCACTGAAAAACTAAATAAGACAATCCAAGTAAAGCCAAATAAGTACACACACACACACACACACACACACACTTGAGTTTCCATGGATTATTGGGACTTTACAGACATAATGATTTTTATACTGTGCAAACTGTATTCTAATCCTAAACCTACCCTCAGTGACCTCAGTTATTTGTTTAACTGCTTTAATGTGCATTAAACATCCAAGCAGGTCTTAGTTAAATAGTGGCTGTTGTTTTATAAGTACGGATACTGTTTTAGATAATTCTGATCTTGTATATATGAATGTACTGGTTCTATCTCCTCACAGCTGTGCTATGCACAATAATGAGTTCTTCTGAGCAATCAAAACACAATTAGAACAGTTAGTAATTAATAATGGATGCTGATAATGATGGTATTAAACATTAGTCATTCAATTCTGTTGCTTGCGAGTGTGTTCTTCAGGATATGAGAGGGGAGAAAAATAATCAGGCGGCAGGAATGAAATGGCAGTGCTCTCTGTGATGTTCTCTCCAGAAGTAGAAAATGAAAACAGAGAGGCTGGCTGTGGGGAAAGGTCAGAACACATGTAGTGGAGATGTCTTTTGAGAACGCTCTACCACAGATGGCTTGTACTTAATGATGAGGTGGACCAGGAAGCATGAGAAGATTTTGATTAGACTTCTGCTTTGAATGAAAAGTGTAAAAGGAAAAGATTCATGTAACCAAATACGCACTAATCTAGAGCCGTTTTTTTATTTATAACCTTAAGTTTTACACTAATAAAGCACTTGTTTTAGTGAGATAAATTTACACAAAGAGAACTCAAAAAAGTGCATACAATTATATTATTCTAAAGAAGTATGTTATGCTCACCCAGGCTGCAAAAATACAGTAAAAACAGTAATATTAAGAAATATTTTTTACAACTTATACTATTGGTTATACAACTGTTTTCTATTAACAAAAAAAAAAAAAAATCTCACATGATCCTTCCGAAATTACTCTAATATGCTGATTTGCTGAAGAAACATTTATTAGTATTATGGATTCTTTGATGAATAGAAAGCTCAAAAACTGCATTTATTTGAAATAGAAATCTTTTGTAACACTATAAGAGTCCTTACTGATGCTTTTGATCCATTAAATGTGTTTGTGCGTGAATAATATTTGTAATTTATTAAAAAAAAACACTTTATATATGTATTGCACTCTCTCTCTCTCTCTCTCTCTCTCTATATATATATATATATATATATATATATATATATATATATACACTCTATATATATATATATACTGTATATATTATACGCGTGTGTGTCATTTTACCCGTGCTGGCAAAATGAGTCGGAATGAGCAAATTTTCACAAATGAGTTATTGTTACAGTATTTTCACATTCTCTATAAAAACAACCTTCAAAATTATGTATGATTTGTTTGAATCGGACAAAAAATTACCGAGCTACACCTGTTTGAAGTAGAGTCAGCAAAGTGAATTTTGAGAAAAATCGAGTTAAAGCTTTCTGAGGGTTCCAAAACAAAATCACCTATAGCAACCATATACCTTAAAATCCCCGGTAATACCACAACAGGACAAAACCAAATATATACAGAAAAAATATATAGGCTATTCAACTTTTTTCCCATGTTACCAGAATTATTTAAAGGTGCATTAAGCAACTTTTCATGTTAAAAATACCCGTTTTTCTAACCCATACATGCTTAAACAATTGCCTGATGGGCTGAATGAGCCCTTCTCTGATCATGAGATTGTCTCTATAATCCTGTAAAGTAAAATAAATAAGAGGGATTCGGGCCGGAATTTGAGACTGGGCGTGACGTCATGCGCGTTCACGGCACGCTCACATAGCTATGTCTGGCAGGTTTGTGTATTCGCCGGCATTCTCCGTAGAAGATGGATTGTAAGAGACCTGCTTGTAGTTCATTTCAAACACCAACGCAAACTCCACGTAAGATAAAAAAAAAGAAAACTTTTGTCTAGTGCGTGCACATCTCTGGCTGCAGTTTCGCTTGCCGCCAGAGGTGGCATAGTTCTGCAAAAACTCATAATCGTGCGCTATGCACCTTTAATTAGCATTTATTTATTTAACAGACAGCCTATATATTCAGATCTATACCGCACGGATCTATGTTACTCATCTAAGATAATTTCCCCCAACAGTTCACCAAACGTTCACCTAAGACATAATAGATAATGTTTATGTGAATACTCGCCAAGACAGACAATTTGAAATACTGTAATTCTGTGTATGTGTATATCAGGATCGCACGCTGTCTGAGAGGCATCTTTGTGCGCACACATCAGATCTGTCAATCAGCGCAACTAAGATCTTTTTGTTTACATCAACATGAGTTTGAAAATCACATTTCATTGGTTCAGACTCATGCCATAGAGAGTTCGCTATGAATTTTCACAGAGTTGGAATGCACAAATAAAGATACTCTTAGATGTTTAATTGCTATTTGGAGCATTGGGATCGCTAGACGATGCGTGCCGTAACTCTGTCTGACGCACCCACCGCTAGCTTAGCACAAAGACTGGAGGTAAACGGCTCCAGCTAGCATACTGCTCCCAATAAGTGACAAAATAACGCCAACATTTTCCTATTTACATGTTGTGATTTGTAGCGAATAGGGTTGGGTATTGGTTGGGTTTTATCTGATACCAGTACCTACTAGGGGTGGAACGGTACATGTATTCGTATTGAACCGAATCGGTACGGGCGTCACGGTTCGGTGCACGAATTTACACGGAAAATACACGGTATAGAAATAAATAAAACTCACGTGCAAATGAATTAATGTAATGCGGAACTACTGTTAGAAACGTGGGTTCTGTAGCCCTGCCTTAAGCTAGGTTTGCGCTGTCTATGGGTTTGCGAGCCTCCGCTGCGCGCGCGCCTCCTTAAATGGACGAGGCATTTATACTATTCTTTGAAACGAGAGGGTGCGACTCGGTGTAATTGTCCTAAACCATCAGGAATCAGCGGTGAGAAGAAGTAAGGTACACTCGTGAATGTTTATTTTAGTACACTTTAGTAGGCTACACCAAAACCACACTACAAAAAAATAGTGCAAAGCAGTAAACCAGATTATTCCTTGTGACATTAGAGAAAAAAAAATGGATATGAGAACGTAACCTACAACTAAATTAACGTTATCTTACATAATTTCTAAACATTTTTATTTAGTTTTGTGAACTTTTTTATAAAACATGGCCATTTATTTTTATTTAAAGGGCTTATGTCTGCTAGGCTCATTTAGTTATGTCTGCTAGGCTCATTTAGTTAATGTAAGCAACTAATTTAGAATTGAGCCAGAATCGGCTCAAAGTCGTGCATCTTCGGATGCGGAGCCGCGCGCGCTGTAACAAAAAAAGCTGTGCACTGCACACCGCCACGCGAAATGGGGCCTTGAGCACCCAACGCACATGACCGCCCACACCGCAATGACGACATTTTTGCCGTGCGCACCTTCGCGCTCGTGCGTCCGCACATAAGAGATGCTGTATTTTCAGTTAATAGCTGATTGTCTTATTTTGTTTACATCTTACTTTACACACTTCAGGGCAGCCTGTCGCAGCTGCTCAGGGGAGAGACTGTATAGGTGGTACAGCCTGAGACATGCAAAATAATTGCCTTCTGCATTTTTGTTTTGCTTTTCCCTCCATTGTACCGAACTCGTACCGAACCGTGATGTCTGAACCGAGGTATGAACCGAACCTTGACTTCAGTGTACCGTTCCACCCCTAGTACCTACTCTGTATTTTTTAAACGGTTCTGGTGCTTAAACAGTTCTTGAACTGGTACTTAAGAAAACGAAACCGCACACACTTTGTCAAAAAATAATACCCTTTTATTTACAGGGCCAAACTGGACACAATATTAACTTAAAGATTTTTCTGATTTCTGATTAAATTAAAAATTGTGCCATTTTATAGGCTACTGATGTAAAACACTTAAGTTAAGATCAACATTTTGCCTTCACATATTATGACTTTTACTTTAAGCAGATAAATATTTCTGACTCTGAGCAGAAATATTTAACACACACGTATAGCCTCGTATGAAGTGTTGGAACTTTGTTAAAACATTTTGTTTGCACACGTTGTCACACTCGCTGTTGAATGGCAACAGTATTTGCTAGCCTACTTGATATGTAAAATTGGTAGTTGGCATTAAAATAGGCCTACTAGACTTACCGGAAGAGAAACGGCTGACGTTATCATCATCTGTGATGTCGCAACCCGATCACACTAAATGCGTCTCTATAGCACGCTGTGTGTTTATCGTGTAATTTATACGCGAAAATTAGTTTTTACATGCATAGGATACGCATGCGTTGGTTAGGGTAGGTTCAGTAGTGGTGTGGGGTGCGTGTGTATTATACGTTTGGGTAGAATTAGTGGTGTGGGATGCGTGTGTATTTTACGCAATGAAGTGTGTATCAAATGCACGCGAAAACTGCGTATCATATGGGCGTAAAAACAAATTTTCGCGTAAAAATAGATTGATGAAATTTCGCGATAAACACACAGCGTGCTATAGAGACACTGTCAGCCTGCTGAACTTGAACTTTCGTCAAGCATGTCAGAGGTTCTGGGTTCTAATCCGCATTCGTACAGGTTTTTTTTTTCTCATCAAAACCGATTATGCTCATCAGTGGTTGTATATCAAGCAGGGACACGTTTGTGTGCATTATATTTTGTGATTTCATTGGAACGAATAGAGAGTCTCCGCAATGGATTGAAGTGTGCGTCCGAGTGAAGACAGTGCGGTGTGCGCGAGCCACAAGAGAAAACACTGTATCGCGCCACTGATCGCAGCGGCAACGAGCACTTTGATCACTTGATTTAAAAAACACATTTCAGCGCTAGATCGTCTCTTATTTAACAAATGAACGAAATGAATGCTCTGCTGGCCTGGTTAACTCGAGATGTTTTATTTATATGTATTGGAACATTTGTGCCGCGAGATCATGTTTTACAGGGGGCGGTAAAAAAAGTCAGGCACCGAAATTTTCGTTCTTATTCGGTTATGTTACTACCGTTTATGTCGGAACCGGTTCCCTATTGGCACAGAGTTTCGGTACCCAACCCTTGTAGCGAAGCACTGCTACTTGGGTGGAGTGATTAGCAAACTCTCTGCTCCTCACCACGGGGCTTCTCAGGTGCTGCGAGCAAATCACTCCACAGAAGTAGCAGTGCTTCGCCTTCTGAGAATATAGTTCCCAGTATGTATACGGTTAGAAGAGGGCTGTGTCTCATGTGACCTTGTTATTTGTACACGCCGTGACTATACAAATCACAACATGTAAATAGGAAAATGTTGGCGTTATTTTGTCACTTATTGGGAGCAGTATGCTAGCTGGAGCCGTTTACCTCCAGTCTTTGTGCTAAGCTAGGCTAGCGGTGGGTGCGTCAGACAGAGTTACGGCACGCACAGAGATGAAAAGGGTATGTATGGACTTATCGAACTCTGGGGGATACAGTGAATAAGCTAAAGTCAAAGTAAGTCGGTGTGTTCCTTTAATGAACAAATTTTTATAAAAACCTAAAAAAAATTCAATTGATTTCTATGGTATCTCGAAATTAGCCCGTACGCATTCCGACTCATTTTGCCAGCACGAGTCTCTCTCTCTCTCTCTCTCTCTCTCTCTCTCTCTCTCTCTCTCTCTCTCACACACACACACACACACCTCTCTCTCTCTCTCTCTCTCTCTCTCACACACACACACCTCTCTCTCTCTCTCTCTCTCTCTCTCTCTCATACGTCCTATTTGTCATTGAAGATAAAAAAAAAAAAAGTCTTTCTTTTGACTTTCTTAAAAGAGCACATGACTCACCTGGACCAAAGCACGATCCACAGTTACACAATCTGACCCGGCTCTCATCTCTCTGTGACTGACTGGTCTCTCTGAGAGACACATTTCCTGTTGGGGTTGTGTTGTGTGTTTCTGGGTCAGTGGCCTGGTGTTGGGGGGATGAGGGTCTTTTGTAGAGGACGGGGACCAGAGTCCTAATACAATAGAGACTCTTCAACAGCTGCCCTGTTCTCAGCCTGCCAAATGAAGTGACCAAGCCCTGATGAACTTTTCCCTATTGTTCTCTTGCTCTGCCATCTTTTTTCCCCCTCACTGGATTGGCAAACTCAAATCATTAGGCTTCATTGGAAGTGATGTACGGTCGGCTTTTGTTTGGGCAGTGCTGTTGTCATATCTTGTAATTCATTAGACACAGCAGAGTGCACAAACACAACTGGGACTGCACTGATTCAACCTTACATGCATGTTGATTATATAATGTTGGGAGTGCATGATGATGATGATGGTGTACTGATTAGTGTTGATAAACAGCATCTGTTTAGCTGAAAACCTGCAGAATAACCTTTCATTTCTTCTAAATAAGGTTTCTCTGCACATCACTGGAGAGGGACTATCTTCTGTGTGCCAGAACGTCATGGTTTATTTTCATCAGATTAAATGATCCTGAATCACATCTTTTGCAGCCTGCATAAATAAAAAATTCCTTAAAATGGGACCCTTCAAGGAATATTTATAGTCAAGGCTGTGACATTTAGAAAGTTACAGGAATGCCATTCGCATCCATTTATTTTGTTTATGCGTCACCCTGTGCCACATTGGAGTTGTTTTAATTTAGTAATGTATGACATAGTTTACAATACCGTGTTTTGAGGAACGCTGTATACATTTTTCTCTGTGAGATGTGTAAAACGCTTTGCCTTGGAGCAAGAGAGAAGCTGGGAGATTGTTGCAGAAATAATGTTATCCTGACAGTATAAATCAGCTCCAAAGTAAGGTAAACATTTGTGTTGCTGTCACATTTAATAAAGTGCCCTGGCATTTCAAGCAGCTTTGAAGAGTTGTTCAGCGTAATGAATAATATATCTAGCCTTGGACTTCAAGACCTCGAATGGAAGCGAACAGTAAATATTAAGAGGAATTTTGTGTTTCGTTGACCGACTAGTCATCAGATTTAAAAACGAAACCTGTAAGGGACGACTGTGTTCCCAGACATACAGCCCATTCTTCTCCATACTATAAAAAAATGAAATTGCCTTGACAAAGTACACAGTCTGTACTTCATACCATGTCAAAAAATGTGATCTAAGTTGGCATGGCAACAAATCTCCAGGGAAGGAAAAGGTCATAGTGGCTATAAATTCATTGCTTCGGTTAGAACGAGGTGGTTTCCTATTATCATCTCCATTCTGCAGTAGCTTTATTCTCTCTCTCTCTCTCTCTCTCTCTCTCTCTCTCTCTCTCTCTCTCTCTCCCCCTCATGCTCTTATAAATGTGGTGATTCACTGCTCTGCAGCTAAACAAGCTGATGATTTTAATTTTCTGTTTTCAGAGTAATAAACATTGACATGAGAATGTGCCTCGGGCTCAGGCTCCTAATGAGAAAATGAAATTAGTTTTTCAGCTGACTGAACAGCAACATTTTACACGTAATAATCAAGCATTTATTTGAGTGTGGGATCTCTCTGCTTATGAATGCTAGTATGTGTTTTGTGTGTCTACATACATTTCTAGGAGGAAGAAGAGGAAGAACAAACCTCCTGACATGTTTGTGCCCGGCAATTGCATTTGTGTAACATTCAGTTATTCATAACTCCACTGAGCGCATAAATCAGTGTTTTTGATTTTACTTCCTTGTGTTGAAGGTTGCAAACTAATGTCGTTTCTATAATTTATCTTTGTTGTAGTTTTGGGGTAAAAGAGGTGGCCCAATTATCTCTCTGACACAACATTTATTCCATTTACAATCTGTCTGACCTCACATCTCAATGAATAATGCACTCCAGGTGTGTATTTGCTTCATGCGGTGGCATAGGTCTTGAGTCATACACCAACGTCTCAATTGCTTACAGATGCACAATGGCTGATGCAAGAAGCGGTCAATAAGAGAGGCCCTCTTTGCCCCATTCTGCCCTGGTGTATACTGGACGGTTATGTTCTCTCAGACGATTTTATTCGAGAAATTGTTCAGGAATCTCATACACTAGAGAATTGGAGGATTTTCAAAAGGGCTGCTTTTTCACTAACAGGAAACATTAATTGGAAAGAGGAAGCTAGGAGAGACTTATATGGTGCATTGATGGTAAATGTACTCGGCCGAAAGTACTGTCCGCAGAAGTTTAAACTTTACTCATTCGTGTACTTCGCTCCAGACTTGAGTGAGCCAAGTCTCTCTATCATTCCGTCCATATTGAGCTGTCTACCTTTGAACTGAACATGCTTTATTAGTTTTATTCCTGCTGTTGGCAGCCAGTGTTGGGGAATCACATTCATTAGTGTCAGTTTCATTGCCCGCTGAGTTCAAAGCATTTATCTGATGAGAGAGAGCTGGCGCGGTTACACTGAGGAACCCACAGCACCTCTCCCCTGCTTCCACTTTACATCTGTCACTCAGCTGATGCAAAACACAAAAACAGCAACTTGTTTATTGGCATTGTTTTGTTCGGTTTTCTCTGTAGCGTTCCTCAGAGAAGCACCTGCTGTGATCATTTTTGTTTGATATAAACTTGTAACAAGTTTGCTTGCCCTTGAGGGTTTTAATTAGCAGTAGAGAATAAACAGGCAGAGCTGCATCATGCCCTTGCGGTCAGTGAGCTAAATGAACCGAAAATATTTAAAAAATAAAATAAATAAAATGTTACGCCGCTTATTCAATTTAAAATGTGTAGTCATTTAGCTCTTGATACACACAAACATAAAAAAAATGGGTAAATATGTGAGGGATGTTAAACTTGTATTTTACTAGCTCAGTCTCCAGATAAGTTTATTAAAAATGAATCGCAGTTGGGTGATAAAATATAAGACAAAATTAAAGTAACCATCGCATACACTTTGGTTTCAGCTACAGAAACTCCTTCATTAAAGGGATTCGGTTGCTCATTTTCATTTTTGAGTATATCGTCCCCTTCTCAAGTGACTCGCTCATAAATACCTTCTGGCTTAACTAGGGATGTAACGGTACACGTATTCTTACCAAAGATTTTAGATAAGGGCCCTTTGGTTCGCTAAGTGTGTGTGTACCGAATTAATAAAAAATTTAACCATTTCAGGCGCAGAACTTCTCTGTGTACGGAACGTAATTTTAAACTCAGAATTTCCCCCTAGATGGAACAATATCATTTGATGTTCATCATGCAAACTTATCTGAAAAAAAACAAAGGACACGGAGTCAGAGGCTGCCTGATAAGTGCACAATCCAAGTTGTCTTAAACTGGAGACATGCTTTATATTAAGTGCTTTAAACAAAATAATAAAACCATGGCCTTCCCCGGTCACAGAGATTTTGCCAAGTAAGACATGTTCCTGAATCAACATATTTTGTTGATCCTGGAACAACATTCCTGTCCGAACATTTTGTCCTAACTCTATCCCTATCACCAAACCTAACCCTACCCATAACTTTCCCCTAAAATCAGAAGGAAATGATAGGTGAATAACACTTATGTAAAAGCACCTAACACTGGTTGTAAGCCAAAACTTGACATGAACTATAAACTTGTCCCTCAAATCAGATTGGTTTATTGAAATGTTGTTCCAGGATCAACAAAGATTTTGATCCAGGAACATGTTGTACATATTGTGAAATCATGTTCACCGTCTTTCCCCATGGTCAGATGCGTGCCGTTTAATGCGTTTCAGAATCATTTTCTTCAATGGTTGTATACATCCCTATAATTGTTACAAATGCATGCATTTTAATTTCGCATAAAGGATTATTCTGACAGCAAGCAGGTCTATGTTGCACTAGACTTCAATGAACAAGTGCCGGTGTTGTAGATGGTGCAGATTGAAATGGGAGCACAACAATTCAAAATGATTTGGCTAACATATTTTGTGTAAGCATTTCACATTCCTTCCCCAATTACAAAAGCAACATAAAATGCAGTATGTTGCCATTTGCAGCAACATTGACAGATTTATTTCTTCATTTAAATAATTTTTTTTCAGTAAACCACTGTTAATAAAAAAAAAAAACACGGTTAGTTTTTTTCCCCCCAGCTGTACCAAAAACGTACCGTGACTTCAAAACAGAGGTTACACCCTTACACCCCTCTATAAGTGTGTAATCTGCGAAAGGTGACTGCGACAAACAAATAATTCACTCGATTTGGTCAATAGTACTGATTCATTCAGGATCGAAACAGCGTTTGCTCGGAGATACACTTTGATTTTGTAGTGGCTTTGTATGGAACTGTTTACGTTGGCAGAGCAAAAATACATAAAGAACACAAATAATGTGTCTAAAAATGTAAGTTATGCAATTCTTGTTTATTGAACTGCTGTATCTTTGTAGTGCAAAACAGTCATGCTGATTTGATATTTCCTATAAAAACCTATCAAGAAAACATGAGTGCCCAGTGAAGTCCAACACCCTGAACTGATCTACAAATTATCTACAATATTGTTTATTAACAGCTTGGAGGCGATCATGATTTATGTCAAATCATGATGAAATATGCCTGTTTGCCGTTCACTCTCACCCTCTGAGGATGAAGTTAGACAGGGCATCCATTATTGTCAAGTGTTTTATACAATTTACTTCTAGTGTTTGGATGTAACGAAGATAAAACAAACTACATCCATATAGATTTGCTTGCAGGCTGCTCTTTATTTTAAAGGCTGAATTCAAATATTTAGCCTGCACCTGAGTTTCGGGCTTTTACACTCACTAAAGCATGACACAAATAGTCAGGAAATGTGCAAGAGTTTGAGAAAACCAACTAAACAAATGAGGCATGAAAGGATTCTAAGACTTTCTCAGACAGTATAGGAGTGTGCATGAAAACACATTTCATATGTGGGTCTTTGAGTGCTCCCTGCAAAGAAATCATTTTCCTAATAAGTATTTCTAGTATGGCTTTCCAGTAAAAATATTTGGTAACACTTTATTTTACAGTGTCCTTGTTACATATGTACAGTACTTACCATAGTAATAACAATAAATGTATAATTACATGCAACTAACCTTCAACCAAACCCTAATCCTACCCTAACCCTATAGTATGTAGTTGCTTATACATTTAAGTACTGAGCAATATTAATTACACTGTAACAATGACACTTTAAAATAAAGTGTAACCAAATATGTAGACATCCTTAAAGAAGATACATTTAATTGAGAAGCAACATTTTGCAAGATCATAGGACTTGGTTTTCTTGTTTTAAACAACTCCTAACTAAATTGTATATATATATTTGTAGTAGCCTATATATATATATATTTTTTTTTTTTTTTTTTAAGTATATTACTTTTCATTTTACACCACGTTTGTATGACTGCTGTCCACTTTTTCTGATTGAATGAGGTTTTATCAACATTATGTGACAGCTTTCTGTAGCTGAAATAACTCACTTCACCATTTCCCAGCAACCTCATTAAGCTCTGGTTAGACAGATGTGACAAATTCAACACCATGTGCAAAAATCACCTCAGGCTGTAATACAGCCAGGTACCACTGACCTAAAGCCCAATTACAGACCTGTGATGTCCTATACCAACTCTCAGCGCTGACCCTGCACCTCACAGTGCTTTGGTCTACATAATCTCCCACCATCTGCTTCTGGGAACTACATCCTAAAAAATTCCAAGAGAGATGCTGCTATACGAGAGTGTGACAGGTGTAGTGTGATGACCAGCGAGGGAGAATGGGTTTCAACGGGTAACAGCAAAAACGATTCATTTGAAACTGAAGTAAATTGCTTTATGTAGCACAACTGGTTCACAGAACAACACTGCTTGAAGACCAAATGGCCAGAATCCATATGCTATAAGGGCATTAAGAACGCTCAGATGAAGTATTAAACCTCAATGTGCAATTTGTCCCACACCATTTATGCTACGGCCATGACAGTTAGCCCAAATTTCATAGATTATTGAGGAGAGATGCACAATTGCTTTTTTATGCTGTTGCTTTCTTTTTTTCTTCTTCCAGATTTGCAATTTTCACCTGGTGTTTAAAAAATAGACTTTTAATTCCTATTAAAGAAAATCATCTAACCTAACTTAAATAAAACCCGAAATAAAACTGATTAACTGATTTTATTTGCAATGCTCTTCTTGGGTGTCAACTTCACATGTCTTCACATACTGAATGGTCTTCGATAATTATAAAATTATTAGGCCTATACAGCTGCCTAAGCTAACAACTCAATACTCAAATTTGAAATATGTACAGTAAAAAAAAAAATGTCTCTTTAATTGCTGGAACTATTTCCTAACATCAATTTCAGCACTTCAAAAATACATAAATATATGTAAAAATCTAGCTTCATGCAACATATTGGATGAAACTGGTAATTTCCAAAGCAGTCAATGAGACAACATTTTGGTATAAAGGCATGTTATAATATACTATCTAATACATATATTTGTCCCCAGAAAGCATAGCCCACATGCATTCCTACTTCAAGTGTCGTCTGAAAACTGGTTCCTCAATTCTCCATAATGAAAAAAAAACAACTCCTTGCAACATGAAATAATATATATATATATATATATATATATATAATATTTTTATTTATTTATTTACTTTCAGGACCTCAAGATCTCTTTACAAGAAATAGATCCTTTTGTATTTAAATCTGTACTTATGTTAGTCCACTTTATGTGCTTTTCTTTCTTTGTGTGTGTGTGTGTGTGTGTGTGTGTGTAGTATGCTAACTGACAATCTGTGCTAAAATGCTAGCCTTTTCTAAACAGCGTAACTCTGTTATGTGCCATACAGTATACATGTGAGTTTCATGTATGATTCTGTTGTACACCAAGTAAATGTAAAATAAGAATTGTATGGGTTTGTGAAATTGAATAGGAAGGTTCAGTGAGGGATTCTGATTGTCTATCCTCTGACTTTTACTCTAACGCACACCAACACTGAGCATGCTGAACATGATGTAGTGCAAAGCACAAAATGAAAATTTTCATATCAACTGCAATTGGTTTTACCTAAATGACTGCTCCCCTCAGTGCCAGGTGCACATGCTTTATGTGCAGTTTTACATTATTGCATTTTGTTATTTATTTATCTGCACCAAATTGAATTTTCCATCTGGCTCAAGCTATAAAGCCGTCTTTGTTTGCCGTTAGATCATTACTCATGATTTTACCTTCTTTTTCCTCTCAGGGGACGTCAGGGCCGCTTTATCCAGAGGAGAGAAATGCACTGTGAAACATTGCCCCGTTTCCACAGCGTTAGGGTTATTTCATCCTGCTGTTGCTATGCAACAATGTGAAATGTTGGCACAACATGATTTAGATCTCGCACAACAATAAAATCCTGTGCATAGCGGCGAATGAAACTGCTCTACCTCCACACCTTTAATGTTGCCAGCTGTAGGCGAACACAATATAAAACACTTTTATTATAGATTTTCTGTCTCAAGTACACCAGGGTCTGTTTCTCATTCAAAAAGGTATTTCTTTCCTAATCTCATATTAATGCTTGATGTCTGTATAGATTTGATGTGGCATACCTGATATATTTTGCATGACAAAAAAAAAAAAAAAAAAAAGAGAACGTTGGCTATGTTTCAACTTCCTAACTGTGTGCACGTGTATTTTACACATGCAACTGCTGCAAAAAAGAGAGCATTCAAACAATGCTTTAATCAGCCCTGCTGTCGATATGTCCTAGATAGCAGCTCAGAACAGGTGTTATTCAGCTGATAAGATCTTTCTTATGTTAAAACTAAACTGATAAGGAGCAGTGTGGCATGAAATAGGCAGAGCTTGAATGTGAGGTTAATGTTTTTAGGCTGTATGTTTGATAAAGATAAAACTCAATTACTGAAGCTTTTATTCACAGATAAGAACTTATGCAGAGCCAATTTAAAGAAGGATGACAAAACTGTTTTTAAAAACTGAAGTATGAGATAATGTAGTTTTGCTATGTTGGCATTAGAAGCAGCCTCCTGTTTCAAATCAGCAAATTTATAAATGAGAAAAAAATTAATACTCGCACATCAGCTGAATGGATTGATCAACTCGGTTTATTAAAAAGACATGAGGCATCGAAAGCAGCCTGCCATTTAAGTTATGACATTACCACACAGTTTTCAATAATAAAGCTTACAGTAATGTGAATATTGCAGACATCATTGCTAGCCGGTAATTCTACTATCTCAATTTAACCTTTACTGTGGCGAGCTACAATCATCTGACATTGTGTCTATATTAAGCAATGAGAATTACAGCATATTAAACACAATCAATGTACCCTATGTGGGCTGTAAAGAAAGAGACTTGAGGATGTGTGTGTGTGATGGGAGGGGGAGTTATAATAGTGCCTGAAAAAGGAGCAGAGAACATTAATCATGGCTCTCTTTCACGGCCTTGACACATGAGTCACAGAAAAACTCTGTTTATCTGTGCTCAGAGAAAGAAAGGGAGAATAAATATAAACGCTTTATAGATAATTCCCCACAGATCTGCAGAAAGCTGTCCTTTCAGACTGCTCTCTCTCTCTCTATCTCTCTCTCTCTCTAAACCTCTCTCTCTCTCTCTCTCTCTCTCTCTCTCTGACAGTGCCTCAGATCATCCAATTATTTCCCCCACTGCCACATACCAATTAGTTAAACCATCCCGTCTTTATCTCTGATGGCTGCACCAGGTGTCTTGGTTAACTTCCTGTGAAAGGGTGTTTAAGTTTGAGGGAACTCTATTAAGACGGAAACATATGGGAGACTTTCTGCCATTGTCTTGACACCTTTTATTATCAAGAGAATGAACTCTTTGTTCATGTGGACATTTTGATGTTAATGTGTGTTTTTTGTGTGGATCTTTATTTAAAATAATTAAACAATGGAAATTAGTGGGTTTACTCTTCAAATAGGAATCAAACAAACATTACATAATACACCAGTAGGTGGCAAGATATGTGACTGCCTTTATGAGAAAAAAAACAAAACAAAAAAAAACCTCCCAATTTGCATGCATGGCTTCCACCCTAAATAGATATTATGCGAATCTGATTCAGTCTGATTGCAGAAACTAAACAAGTCACGGTCATTATAAGAGAAAATCATTAACTCAATAGATGCATTCCAAAACACTGATTTATTCAGAAACTAAAAACCACTGAGTTGCCCAGAGTTTTTGATTATGATTTGGCTTCATTTCTGAACTATTTTGGTTGGTACACTAAAATGAACAATATTTATGAGTTTTGCTTTCTTCAAGCATAGCTTTGTGAAAATAACTACTCTCCAGACAGTTCTTAACTGACCAGATATAGCAGTTCTTGTTTTCTGAACAGTTTTTAACCTGCCGTTGTGCATGTTTCTTCCCCTTTTCTTTCTTTCCTGAGTAGTATTCATGAGGAAAACAAGAAAGTGACAATCACCCTGAGAGGTGGACAGTCTGACAGTTTGTGTGAGTTTACACAAGGAGAAAGCCACAGTTGTTCTCTCGCTCTCTCCCATCTCTTGCTCACACTCCTCTCCTGCACTCCCCCTCAGCGTGAGTTTAATTATCCTGCTCATTCTCTTATCTGATTCACACACACATACAAGACTCCATTTTCTCTGCTTTAGGACCCTCACTTCTTCCTACTTTCATTCAGCCTGAAAGGGAAAGCAGAGACTGAGCTGGCAGCATGGTGGATTTTATCATAAAGAGGTTATTGTTTTTTTATGGCCAGGGCAAGCTGAAGAGATTTCTTAGTGCTGTCTGAGAAAGTTGGTACAGTAGCTTTGTCTGTACTGCTTTGCCTGGAATGGGTTATTGGTTTTGGTTCTTCTTTTTTGTTTTAAACCTTCAGGACAAAACAAATGTTTGCATCTTTTCATGAGAGATTACGATGTACAGTGCGTTATGGTGAATTAACCTATCATGTTGCTCTTAGAGATGATAAGATGTTGTAGCCTGAATAAAATAAAAAAAACATTTAATTGTTAATCACTTCCAAATTCAATAAAAAGCATTCTTTAACTTGGAAAATGCCACGGCAAATGGCCTGAGTCCTTCTATTGTATAACTCTCTAAAATGTCAGAATGTGAAAACTCATTCTCCACCTAAGGATTTTAAGAGCTCATTTTCATTTTATGGGATGGATTTGGTAGTCTTTCACAGAGCTATTTGCATTTACTCAGAACAGCCCTCACCATTACATGCAGCTAAGCCAGTCATGTAAATAGCTGGTTCTTTAGAGAAGCACTAAAGGTCAGGTCTACACAAAGATGGCTTGTTTTCAAACAAGGACGATGGAGGCTGGGACTTCACCAAGCTGCAATTGGCTTAAATCTGAGTGTTTCACATGCAGCTCAGTAAACCAGTATGGAACACAAAAGACTTTCAATAACACCATGTCACGACAGAAAAATGGGATTATAATGGTGCCTTCTCTCCCCTCCCCCAGAAACCAAATGGCTCTCCCTGTCATAATTGATGCACAGGTCAAAATCATCTTGGCAATCAGACTAATTCATATCGTGAGTAATACAACAGAGCTGCAATAATAACATGTTGTTCAAATGCAACACACTGATCATCAAACGCAACACACTGATCATCAAATGATAAACAAAGACATAATTTATTCAGAAGCCAATGGCCAAGCCTTTATGTCGATGAAGCTGTGGATTTGACCAGAACCACTAACAGAAGGTTGTATGAAAATATAGTCTCTATGTGAATTATAGCCTCAGGTTTTAATATCTATTTGGCCATAAAAGACATAGCTTTGTGGACCTCTCTCAGAACCGGTCAGCATCCTCAGTGACTTAGGAGGTAAATATTAACATAACTGGATGGCTATATGATAACATAAACTGCCCACAAGTAAATAAGGCCAATCACAACCAAAAGTCTTTATGCCAACCAAAACTGAGCCGGTTCAGTTAAAAAGAGATAAATGCAAGGTTGTTCCAGGAATGACTGGTATGTGTTCTTAGTTGCTAATGTGATGTACCGGTATTTGTGTTCCATCTATACCTCATTGGATTCGTTTGCACTTACAATGGACTACACGTACAAGGACTTACAATGATCAAAGCGACATTTTGGTTGTTTTACAGTCTTTTTGCGGTTTCTGAGATTTAGTATATTTTAGTAGCTGGATAAATTCTAAAACCTTGACCCTGAACTATATCAAGCTGATCTACAGTACACACATTTTAATCATTCATTTAATCAAAAGCCTGAGACAGTACCAATATTTTAAGATCTTTGGACTAGAGCCACTGGGTTTGTTTATGTGTATGTAAGCAGTCTGAGTAAACAGTCTGAGTTTGTTTATGAGTTGTGATGCTGAGGGTTCCTGACAGGGCAGAGCGAGAGAAAGAGATGCTGATAAAGGTGCACTTTAGCCTCCAGACAAACACAACATGGGCGACTCAAGGCAGACTGTTGCTCTGACTATGTTGCTACTGCAGTTTTAGTTATCCTTACAGATAGAAATAAAAACAGATGCCTGTGGGCAGCTCTGGATATAGGTGGATTATCTGTTGTTTGTCAATTAGTAAATAAAACAAACTTAAAACTTAGTTAATGTATCTCTAGTTTCCTGTCTCGTATTTTTCAGTAACTCTTTCTGCAAGTTACATTGATTTGCCAGTAGATATCAAAGAGTGACAATCAAATGAGTTATGGAATCATTCATTCAACCGATACGATTAAAAACACTGATTCATTCACAAACAAAACAAGTGTTCATTGAATCACTCATTCAACCAAATTTATGATTGGTTGCGTCCAACCTGAAAAATGCAGCATATGGAGGTACAGTAGGAAGGCAACAATGTCTGAATCCAATGATTGTGCCATCCTGTCTAGTGAGATACCTTCATCTGATCGATTTTTGAAGGTAGCATATATGTATCATTGCGGTTGGTCAGTTTGTGTATAAATGTACGTTTTCGACTAACTTTTTCAAAATCTACGCAGAACAGATCACCGCGAGATGCATTCCGCTTGGATGCAATCGTCACTACCTTTCGCCCTGCTGATGTCATCTACCGATCGGTCTGAACAGCGCCGCTTCAGGTCGGTTGCAGCCATTGAGTTAATGAATCATTTATGAAACTGATTTCAAAAACACTGAATCATATAGGAATTCCAATGCGGTTTGTTTGGAGATGCGCAACTTGTTTTCTGCTTTGACTTGGTTTGGAATCTGTTATCTAAAATGTAATTCACTCAATATTTACTTCTTCTGTTGTATAAATGAAAAGCAACATGACACTCACTGCTGTTGGTCTGAATATCAAGTGTATATAAAGTGATTTATGTCTAGTCAATCTTATTTATATAGCGTTTTTGATAAAACAGACATTTTGTTTTTCAAAGCAGCATTAATAATGGCTTAAATTCTAGATCACAACAGCTCTCTTGCTCGTTTGACCTTGTTTAAATAGATATAATAATATAAAGAATAACAAGTAATTTTATATGATATGGTCAGACTTTATTTATATACTTGCATTTGCACACAACAACCACACCAGCCCAGTTTTCTCTCATCTGTATAAACATTGGTTGTTAGCTTCAGAGTGTTATGAAATAAATTACCACCCACGGACCAGAGTGAATAAGACACTGCTGTGATGCTCTGTCTTAACTAGCTAAAGTCTGAACTAACAATTCTGCCTTTGTCCATCTGACAAATTATTCATCAACTGCTTAGCATACATAGGCTGATGTAAAGGAAAAAAGGGCTTTCTGTCACGTCTGAGAACATAGTCTACCTGAACAAACCCTACAGTTATTTTTATGTGTGGAAATAGAGTGCAGAGTGAAAAGGCAAGCAAAGGCCATTACTGTAAACTAAATTATGTATAAATAATGCTGAACATTACTTATAGTTATATAAGCACAGTTCCTGTCAGGTCAAGCATAATGAAATCGTGTGAGATGACTAGTTTCTCAGGAAAGCTATATTATTAAATATCATAGCGAATAAAATACAAAACAGACAAAGCGATAGCAATTTGGTGTGTTTTGTTTGTGTGAATTGTTTGAAAATTGCACACATTTTAACCAATTGCCATGGGATAATAATTAGGTAATTATAAATACCATTTTCAACAGATGCATCTGGCTGTGCTCGTAAAGGGGTTTGAATTACCCTTTCCTTATCAGATAGGTTAAAGGTGCTGTTTTTCCTTTTAGTCTTCAAATGATTCACTCTGCTACACTCAGTAGTCCAATAAAAGTCCCTTTTAAAATGACTCCCTTTAACAGCAGGACAGTTATCTCACAGTGAAGCGGTAAACAACATGAGAACAGGCAGACAAAGAAAGACCTCATTTCACTGTTAAACATTGCTTTGCTCTGAACATGTATATTTTTTGCAAATGTGTATTTCATAAATGGCTGCCTTTGGAAGGCAGCTACACAGGAAGATAATGGTGTAGATAGAGATGTTTGTGTAGGAGGATTAAACAACAGTCCTTCATTCAGAGCTAATGCATTCAATTACCTGGCCATGCTGACGGCAGTCTCTTCACAGAGAGCTGTGGGTAAGTGGTTGCATTGTTGATTACCTGAAGCGCCTCCAAACACAAAGACCCAGCTGCTTTCTCATGTCTCTGCCAATGACAGAGAGCCCATCGGCCTTGGGAGAGAACAACGAGAAACCATCTAAAAGAGACTAGGGGAAAAGAGAGACATAAGGGGAGACAGATAGAAATAAGATTTGTTCCACAAATGTATTCACAGAGATCTGTATTCAAATGAATATCAGACAATTGACATACTGCTGTGCTGAATTTATTGTATGAATATTTCATGTTTATTATATTCATTATGCAATCACCTGAAATTTTCAGCATTATTATTCTTTCTGCTATCGGAAATGTACATTTTGACTCTGTACAATGACAACTGTCTTGGGAACTTGAACATGAATATATCCGTCGTATGGGAGTGACATCATAATCGATTCATCAGGCAATCATTAATTATTTAGTCACGTGACTTGTTGAGGCGAAGTCACTTGAATTGATGTAAATTATATTAGCATATTGCTGTTTCCATTTAGAATTTTTGTGATATACCAATATATACGTTTGGACATTCCATAGGCGTACTGGTTTTTATACTGTACAAACTGTATATTCTATCCCCTTACACTGCCCCTATCCCTAAACCTACCCATCACAGAAAACATTCTGCATTTTTACATTTTTAATAAAACATTGTTTATGTCTTTTAAGCTATTTGAATTATGAGGACTCATGAAATGTCCTCATAAACCACGTTTTAGTTGTAATACCAGTGTAATACACGTCATTATACAAATTTGTGTCCTAATAAATCACATAAACAACGCACACACACACACACACACACACACACACACACACACACACACACACACACACACACACGTAAGTGAGAGAGCTCAACTCTGAGCATGTGTGTAATATTTCTTTCAAACAGCCTCGGTAGTTGCTGGTTGCAAGTTAAAAGTCTGTGTTAACCTAAGTTGAACTCAGCTGCAGACTTTCACAAAAAGCTGGCATTGGGATATGGGATTGTATTTCCAAAACTTGTCACACACTGATAACTACTATGGATAATTACTGATTATTCAAGAGATTATTCAATTATTCAAACAATTTTAGGTTTTTTGTCAACTAATATGTTAGCAGTTGGAGAGAAAAGCTTTGAATGTCTTGATCAAGTTCGTGTTGTGATATTGTGTTCTCTTCAATTAGACAACAATGATTTTGTGACAATGTATGTGGAAAGGCTCAATAAATTACTCTGGACTTAAGTAGATAACTTACACTCTATTGTCCCCCTGCCCCTCTCATGAACTATCAACTCCTCATGGAATCCTTGATGTCCAATACTGTTTAGCTTTCCTTCCGCATATCTCATTTCACAGAGAATGACAAGACCAGGCCTTTTCCCCCTTCCCTGCCTGCCGCCTGGCCCTATGCAGTCATACATAAGCAGAGCTGCTATTCTGGGCTGTACTAACAGCAGATGTGATCCTAAATTTGAGCACTATGCTCAGTGAGCTTTCCCAGGCAGCCGGGAGAGAGATTAATAGAGCTAATGTAGCAGCACCAGATCCAAATGTGCATCGTAATGTAGCTCAGGCTAAAAAAAAAAACTATTGTCACTCTGAAGACTTGAAGTAGACTGTTACAGTAGGATATAAGGAACATGAGTAGGGATTTCAGCATGTGATGGTGGTCAGTAGAATAGGATACATACAGTATAAGGTCCCGTTTCTCAAAAACACAGTGCTGTTTCACTAGTTATCGAAGCAAAATTTAGCATATCTATCCATCCATCCATCCATCCATCCATCCATCCATCTAGCCATCTCCGAAAAGTCAACAAAATGTTGATTCTCCTTTTATTACGAACCCTGTCTCGTTCTTATTTTGCCAGCCGACTCTCTTCTATTCAATGCTTTTTTTGAACGGGTGATTCCCCAGAAGTTCGTAAGGTTTAGCGTGCTGCATGTCAGCTTGTCTCACTCGTCGTGACAACTAATCTTTGCCACTTCCACATCATGTGTGCGTCAAAGCAGCCAAAGCAACTTTTCTCTATTTACAGATATAATTGAGACACGCACGGGCGAGTGACGTATGTACGCAATTTACCACGAAAACCCTCCCAACAGGTCTAAAATAGAAACCCTTATATAGGCTTACCATAGTGAATGAGGGGGTGCTTCTCAATACTCAAATTGATACTTTCTTGTTTCCTTGCTCCTCCCAAGCCCGTGACCCGTAAACTGATTGTTACTCCGCCATCTTGAAGGACATCTCTATTTTCTAATTGCACCGCGAGGAAGCGAGTAAGTCATGAGTGAGGATACACAGGTGTATCCTTCCCTAAAGCATCATAAGGGGGTGGAGCTGAGATGCGAGGAGAGGAAGCAAGGGAAGGAAACAAGGATCCACAAATAAGAAATGAGAAGCACCAAGAGTAAGACAGAAACACATTTTGGAAGAAGAATTCATGATGTCATGATTCATGACTCATGATTTAAATGTATCCAATGTATACACTATGTGAACATTTTTTTTTTGTTCAAAATTAACTACATTACTGTGGTCGTCATTACAATGAAAACATTTATGTCGTTCAAATGCCTATTTCAGTGTAAAATAAACATTTTTTGTAAACTTTTTATTTGTCCACTCACATTCTCCACTTGAAGTAATGACATCTGTTCTGACCTAATGCATTCTGGCAGTTATTATGAGATATTAAGTTTTATCCAATGCTTTCTGCAGCACTTCCCGTAGTTGTGATTATCTTTTCAGGGATCAAACCTTATCATCAAACAGTTCCCAGAACGGTTTAACTATGGAAGTAAAATAATGCCAAATGTTTTTGAAACAAAAAGCCTGTTGAATTGCACTACTTGAAAAAAATATGCATTGCATTAACCATGCTTGCATTTTAATGCATTGTATTTTAGGACTTGCATTATTTTATTGCCTCAAATACAACATGGTTGAATATTTAAGCTGTGAATATTTCAATTCAAAACATTTCAAACACATTTTCATTATTAAAAATTCAATAATCCATATTCACATATTCACATATTCACAATAATCCATATTTCAATTCCAAAATATTCAAACGGTTTAAAAATACAACCTTTAATATTCAACAGGGAATTTTCAGTCCATTTTATTTCGCTTTAAAAATTCGCTTCCTCAAATTCAGTGGTTAAAATTCGACAGTAAATTCAACATTGACATCCAGGAACTGCAGGAAAAGCAGTAGACTACCGAGCATAATCTCCACCTGCTGTTATTCGGCCTCACCAGCAGGGGGCGCACGCGCGTGTTGTTGACGAAGACGAGAGCAACAGTTCATTCATAAAAACCCGTTTATAGAAATGTAAGTGTATTTGTGATTATTACGAGTGCTGTTTTTACAGCTGAGATTATAATGTTATTCCCCCGATGCTGATGTACAGATCAAATGTTACATTTGAAGTAGACATATATTTCTCTTGGTTGTTTAGTTGCCTTAACATTATATCACTGCGATGCGCTGCAGTAGCCTAGTGTTTCCCTCAATACTTCAGGATTGCTGGACATATAAAACACTTAACACTTAAGTCCTAAAATACAATGCATTAAAATGCAAGCATGGTTAATGCAATGCATATTTTTTTCAAGTAGTGCAATTCAACAGGCTTTTTGTTTCAAAAACATTTGGCATTATTTTACTTCCATATTTAACACACCTCAAACTTGTATTTATCACTCCCCAGGCCCAGAGGAAAGAAAAAACTAATAAGACCCTGTAAGCCCTGCTCACTCCAAAGTCTCCACCTCAAGGGCTCTGCCCTATGAAGGGAGTAGGACATTGGGATGCTCACTTCCGAGCAATAAGCATGTCCCAGCCGGATTCGTCAATTATTGGGGTCCCTTGGAAACAATTCAGTTGTAGTCTCTCTGCTATTTGCAGCGTTGTGTTGTGGAATACGAGTTTCAGTATTTGGTTGTGTTGTGAGTATTTGGAGTACACGTGTTGTAAAACTGATGAAGATGTCTTCTTAATTACAGGGTGTTTTTTCTATGTGCATTTGTTTTCTTCAGTTGCTGCGCGTTAAGCTCTCTCGGCCACCGTAGAAACATCTGAAATGCTATTGATACAACAATGAGAGATATATGAGAATCACAACTAAGTCCCCAGAGCATAGGAAAAGCAACTACCGAGCAATACATTTTTCCTCTGGGTCTTTTCTAACCGTTTTTTTTTTTTTTTTTTTTTTTTGTCCAATCTTGAAGCTCGTGCCCATTCTATCCTTTTCTTCTTATTTTTCAGAGACAGATATAGTTTTTTTTTTCTTTGAACCATTTCTAAAAGATTCTTCTCTTCAGTGCTGCAGATGAAATAGTTTTTAGCTTGTACTGTTCAATGAAACTTCCAGCTGAGTTCCAGTGAGAGTCTGTTTCTCAAACTAGAGGCTGTGATGAAGACCTTCATGTTGTCTTGGTGGTGTGCGTCTGGGTCGGCTACTTCTCTCTCTGCCCTGTTTAGATCCCGTTTGCTTTCTTTTATCAAGACAGCATGGAAAAGTCTTTATCACTCAAAAGAAGAAGAGACTGATGTGTTTCTGGAAAAATGTGTTTGGCCACAAAATTTGTGTAAAAAAAGTGACCTTTTAAAAAAACCTGCATACATATTTTGTAATGCTCATTTCCACACTTCTATTTTCGACTGCACTGATAAATGGAAATGTTTCTTAGGCTAAAGCCCTATTCGCACGAGATTAGTATTATCTAGGGACCTCGTGTGATTTAGAAATTACCCCCCTGACATCTGAATTTCGTGTGGCGCATTCGCACTGGATAAGCGAAGCCTGTGATTCTACTCGAATTTACTGACTTTTGTCCCGGAACCCGGATATAAAAATTGTAGTTTATAGGCTACTCATATTATATTTATTTTAGCCCAGTGGAAATCCGTCTTCAGTGGGTGACTAAATGTTTTTTTTTTGCGTATGGTTGAGAGTCTGGTTAGATGGATAAAAAAAAAATAAAAAATAAAAAAATTTCACCAGGTTAAAATCTAATAGCTCAAGGTTTACGTTTGATTTATTTGTAACATTAAACTCGAATTATGATGTGAAACCCCCTTGCTTGATTGTGCATTATTTTTGATAGGCTATTGTTTGGAAATATCTTTGTCGTTATAGGCTAGGTCAGATGTACGCATGATATAGGCTATCATAAACAGAAGAATGTTAGCTACTTCACGCATGCTGTTATGTCATCCATCTAATCATTCTTTTTGTCTTTGCTCTTCTGGTGGTTTTCAGCTTTCTCTTTTTTCTGCAAATTGTATATGGTGTCGGTGTGCGATATGACTCAGTGCCCAAAACACTGTCAAAAGTCAAAACACTCCAACGCAGCTTCCATTCTTCGCGAAAGATTAATAAAAAGGAAATAAATACCTTGAAAAAAAGATACAGCCGCGCCAAATTCTGGACAAAATCAGAGATGCCGATTCGCACGGGACTAATATTATCACAGAACGTCGGTGTTCGGCGAAATATGGTAGGTCATTTGCGGGGGAATTATTACTTTACAATTTACAGACATGGCCGATTCGCACGGGATTAAGATCACAGACAACCTCCGCAATTATTACAAATGACTAGAGGTCCCTAGATAATACTAATCCCGTGCGAATAGGGCTTAAGACTTAGTATTAACTGATTTTTTAAAGTTAATTAAAGAATGGTGTTTTCTTCGTTGACTGGACTGGCTACTTCACATTTCCACACAGTCTATACATTCAACGATGTATTGAATTAAACAAGGCTTTATGAGTGAATCATCAAATCATATAATTATTTTAAAACTAATTTACAGCATATTAACTATTTTGCCAAAGCAAAAATAGACAGAGTAGCTGTTTACTTTAGCCTAGAAATCTAGACGCACCCTAGCGGCAGCAAAATGTATTTTGCAGCCAGGGCAGTCTAGCAACTCTCCATAGACCTTCTAGCTGCAAAAACCTAAATTGGGTCAGGCCAATCACGTCGTGTATAGAGTAGGCGGGGGCGGGCTTAACATATGACGACAGATTTACGACGGCTTCCACTTGAAAACAAAGAATGGCGGCTGCGGATGGAAAACAGCGGTCTTTCGAATTGGCTTTGGCCCCGACTCTGAAGGACTTGGAGTTAAGTTTTTCTTTAAGAAAAGAGCAAAGAACGGCACTTAAGTCATTCTTAAAAATGGAAGAAGTGTTCGGAGTTTTGCTGGACCGGATCTTTGCCGCTCTGACTACGTCACCTTCTTCGTTGCTCTGGTTGGTAGTAGCGCTATCCTATTGTGTGCAGAGGGATTTTGAGAAACAACCGTTTATCCCGCCCCTCGGATTAAGCCTCGTCTATGGAGAGTTGCCAGACTAAACATCTGATGTAAGTCTGGCTTGCCAGGCTATGTTTACTTAACATAAACTTTGTTTATTTTATTTGTGTTTATTTCTTCCCTGAACCATTGCATAAAAGCATTATCACATTTTTTTAATTAACTTTTTTTCAATTAATAAATAAACCAAAGTCAAACATGTTAGAAATACTGCATTTGTACAATTGGAGGAGCCAGGAAAATGTACATTTGTGAACATGAGATTTAACCACTAAATAATAAGACACAATTTTTTGCATCTTGTAATAAATACTTCTATGTTCTGTATCACTCTGTGTTGTGTTTGATTCCATTTTCTGTTTAGAAGATAACTGAGCCTTTAAATCTCCTTGGTAAAAGCTTTGAGGCATAAATAGTCCTCACTTTAGATGATCTCAAAAATAGTTACATGACTAAATGTTTTATAACTACCTGATTAATCATGATTTACAGTATGAATACTTGTAAATAAACTATTTTTAATAAACTATTACAATATGTTTAAATAATAACATGAATAAATGTACATTTAAATAGTTTATTAATCATTTACTTACACTTTCTAAATTATATGAACAACTGACAACTCCTAAAGAACTGGTTTGTAAATAATGTAACACTTAATTTAGAAATGATAAATTTATCATTAATAAAGTATGAAAATACAATTATTATAAACATTATAGATATGCTTATAAATCAAGAATAAAGCATTTATAACTGTTTATACCGATGTCTATTAATGTAAGGACAATGCTTTATAAGTGATTAATTAACTATTTACTAATGCTTAACTAATGATAGAGTGCAGTTATTATAAAGGGTTCCATACTTTCTTACAAAGTTCTTACAAATGGACAATGCCAAAACCAAATTAATCACAATTTCTGTCACAAAAGCTGCCACCTACATCAATATTATCATTACATTTCACAAAAGAATGTTTTGCTGGGTATAGATTGTGTATATTGACAACTCTTTGAAATAAAACTTGTATGGATTTGTTAGGAGTTAAAAGAAAGACAAATATAACCTACATAAACACTTATTATATCAGACAGGGACCATTGTTGAATATTAATTCTTGTCTGATATCTAAATGGCATACACACTTCCGAAGATTTTTTGCATAGTGTCCTGGTGTTACAGAGACATTATAATGTGCGAAAAGTTCACCATAAGTGAAAAAAGCCATTTAAATTCAATAACAGCTACCATGAACATGCATTGGTGAAAGTACTCCACTAAAGCATAATTAATAAATAAGTCAATGAGAAGATTATGAGACATTAGGCTGACTGAAGGAAATTCTACATACTGTAATACCTTAAAATGTTTATTAATTTCTTCCTTGATGAGGCTGCAAAGAGAAATCAACAGCAGTGAAAGATATTTACTTTGTTTCTCATAAAAGTTTGTGCTGATGAGTGATCTTGCATTATTGATGAAGTTTCTTATGGAAAACTCAGAGTCAAATTACAGTGGACTACATCTTATTGTTTCAATGACCTGCTAAAGCCACATCATCTATTGTGAAGGTACAGCAGGTGGCCTATGTACATGCTCTTTGTTGTTTGTGAACTTGAGCTGCTTTGGCACATTAGGAGTAGTCCCATGGGATGGCTG
Organism: Phoxinus phoxinus; assembly: GCF_949152265.1. Taxonomy (NCBI): domain Eukaryota; kingdom Metazoa; phylum Chordata; class Actinopteri; order Cypriniformes; family Leuciscidae; genus Phoxinus; species Phoxinus phoxinus. The sequence goes on along the minus strand of NC_136877.1, from coordinate 31,345,632 downwards.
ATGGGATACATGATGCTAGCCTGGTTCCATCTTGAACTTTAACAAGGCTGATGGGAAGAGGTCCTTTATGTTGTCTTTGTGTTTATATATAGAAAATAGTAATATATATATATATATATATATGTATAGCAGCAGTAATTATTTATATATATTAGGCTGCTGTCACTTTAAGACACAATTCACGGATCCGGTATACTGATACTTATACACGTGTTGTCGTTCTTGACGGTTTACGTTCACTTAACATATAACCGACTATGTTTGCTAGGATACCTCACCAAGAAAGGCATGTTTTAGAAATACTTTTTGTGTGAATTTGTCTGTTCAAGTGCAAGATGACTTGAAAGAGATCTTTATTTAGAATCCGACTGCTGTCTGAGACGCGGCTTTCCAGGTGCATGCTTCGGATGTGTGAGCAACGAACATGGATTCCTATCAAAAAATAAATATACTAAAATGTATTTGAAAAACATGTATTTTATGACAAGTATACTGTACTACAAATACATTTACATATTCATGTACTTAATATATATACCCTGCAATTGTAATTTTAGTTTATACGAATATCTGCTAAATTGGAACAACTCATGTTGTACTTAATGCACTTTAGCTATTTTCTTACAGCCACTTTCTATTTTGCTCATAAAAAATTCTAGGGGTACCAATAATTGTGGCCAACGTGTTTTGGAGAAAAACATTTATTTCATAATGTGATTTCCCCCAGACTTTCTAATCTTTTACTTCAATGAAAGGTTAGAATTGGCAATTTTTTTGAATGAAAGATCAAAAGGATAAACAATGCAGAATCATTTTTTACAGCCAGTTTTGATCATATTTACCAGGGGTGCCATTAATTCTGACCATGACTGTATATGTATGCATTTAAAGACTGGTATATATATATATAAATAATAATAATGTCTGTATATCTTACTAATAGTGATATTAAACTAATTTTAGGCTTAATTTTAAGAAATATGCATTGTGTAATAAAGAGGTACTCCAAACAAAGTTTAATTCTAAAATTTATAACAGTAAGTCTCAAGCGATTTGTAGTATAGTATGAAATAAATGCATATTTATCACATAATTCATATTTATATTTTAAATACATTTTGGTATAGATTTTTTTTTTCACTGGGGTATTTTGTCCACTTTTTTTTACCTTCACTGTTGAAATGTATTGGGAAGTCAGAATGTTCCCAGAAAGGAGATTTGGCTGCGTTTACACTTGGCATTAACATGCGACCTGTATCCGGATCTTGTCCACATACACATTGAAAAAGTGTAAACGCGCTTCTGATCTGAATGTTATCCGATCAGCGTGTCCAGGTTCGGAGGTAGTCGAAGACACATTGTGATCGGATCTCAGTGTAATGTAAACGCAATCCAGCCATCGTGTGTGTCTGCATTCACAGGTGGACGTCACACAAAACCCGCCCACTGTCATTATTCCCCCTCTTCTCTCCATAACTGAGAGCTGTGTGGTTTTGCGATAGTCGAGTGCGAAGTAGCCTACATCGCAAATATACTGAAATGTTTGCCTTTGCACCCGAAAGGTACGTTCTCGGACCCATACGTTTCTCTGTATCATTTCCATTACGACATCTATCCACATTATTAGTACTTGCAGCCTCTACATCCTCCTCATTTTGCGAGATTTGTAAAATGTCTCCGGACTGAAAACTGTTTTTAAAAGAAAACCCACCACTTCAGGTCGACTTTGCACCTGAGCCATCCTTTTTTCTTTCTTTTTTTCGCGGGAATGCGAGATCCGATCTGTTATCCAGATACAGAAGCCACTTGCTGTGGACAGGTGTAAACGCACCTTGTCCTGATTGGCTTATGATCACGGTTAATGCCAAGTGTAAACGCAGCCTCAGATGTAACACTAAGTGGCTCTATCAGCGGCTGGTCTTCTTCGCGTGCCATGATCACACCAACATGCAAGAACTGTAATGTCAACAACAAATGTGCATGCTAACTGTAATGATTTAGTTGTGGTGGTAAGACAACATTCAGCAGAGAGAGTGAGCATCCGAATCCAAATCCACTGAGGCAGACGGGAACAAGAAATCCAAAACTCAAGAACAAATAAATATATAGAAACCAGGAACTGCTCAAAATGCTGACAGAGAGTGTGAACCCAAACAAACAAACAAACAAACAAACAAACAAACAAGAGTAAGGCCCGGATCACACCTAACGCGTTTTTCAGGTTCGAAAACGCGAGGCGCACAGCACTGCTAAACAAAAACCCGATCACACCTTAAATAGCAGTTCGCTGCGGTTTTTATGTTGCTAAGCAACCACCGAGTCAGCTGTCAGTCTAATAGCGTGCGCGCGCAAAAAAAAAAACTTTGGTTTGTTGTCAAGTAAACTGTCACATTGTAAACTCGTAAAATTGTAGAGCTACGGGTAACCCGAAACAGCCACCACAAGTTTCTCCTCCATCATAGTCGGCGTTGAAGGTCGACGCTTTTCCGCTCGGAGTTGATTTTTTTCAACTTCAAAAACTCGAGGCGCAGCAGGCGGTAAAATGCGAGGCACAGCAGGCGCATAAACAGTGCACAGAACGCTCACTGCCATAGGTAAACAATAGAAAAAAGGCGCCCCTCACCGCAAAAAACGCGTTAGGTGTGATCCGGGCCTAAGACTTCATTTTGAATGAAGGCAAAAGGCATTTAAATAGACAGGGTCAAATTAAACAAGACACAGCTGAAACAGATAAACTAATAATGAGCAGAGTGAGGGACTGGTGCCATCTGTTGGTACATGGGAGCTGACAGATGTAACACTAACACTTGATTGGACAGCTACTCTCACGTGAAATGCATGCAGAGCTATTCCATCGACTGAACATTAGCGAACTCTGGCTACGTTTACGTGGATGGCTATTTTCATAAATGGACTTTTCACCCCTCTCCGTTGTCAAAAATAACATTGTGCACACCTGACAGTTTTCAGAAAAGTATTCGTAACACGAACCCGTGTATATGCCGTATAGAGCATGCCAAACCTGTAGGTGGCAGTGTAACAAGAAGCTCAAGCCCACATTAGCAAATCAGATTCCCGAAAATAGTCACATACTGTGACGTCGGCTGCCTAAAACTAAATTTTTCTCAGTTTACACGAGTTTTTAGAAAGAATCGGTTTCAGAGGAGAATTCTCCGTTTGCTTGAAAACTAAGGGCACAAACGAAGGGAAATGTCTCAGTTTTACAAAATAACCTGAATTGATGAATTACTCTGTCTGCCTGTTTTATGCGTTGTTTTTTTAAACAAACCATTCTATAGATGTGTTGACAGATTTGAGATTTAACGCAGTGCAAGTGTGTGCCGAACCATGGGTACGGTTAAATTTTTTACAGAGGACCGTCACACACACAAACACAAACACACACACATGTATTTAAATATGCTAACTAGATAAGAAATGAACTGTCCTTTTCATTCAAATTATGATTAGGGTTTCCTGAAAACCTTTTTAATGTCGAAACAGATTTTAAGAACTTGTAAATTAAACATTTGACATTTTAAGAAAAAAGCACCAAGTGATTTTCAATTTGAATAACCTTAAAAAAAAATTGTCGGTTTCACATCATTGCCGCAGTAAATGTCTTTTCAGAATAATTTAATGTCCTCAACTGCCCCGTTCTGATTGACTCAAACATGATGGAAAGGCACAAAGGGATGTTAGGTCAGTGTTCATTATCCAAAACTCGAAAGCCAACAGAAGCTTTCGCTAGATCAGACAGACATGCAAATATCTCTCTGAACTTGACCAGGCTTGTAATTAAAGAAAATGTTGGCTGATATTGAGTCAGACAAGAGTAACAAAGACATACTGACATGAGCCTGTTGCATGTCTCTCTTTAAGTGGCAGTGTGTGATCACTCCTATTACTGCAGGCTGTTGTGCTGCAGAGGCCCTGGGGCAGACAAACAGCTTTAGATAGGGCCGGCTGAAGGGTTGCTATTTAACTGATAGAACACTGGATAGAACAGGGAAAAGACACCAGCTGAGTCTCCTTTGCCTTAGGCTCTGCCACTAAGTTCAAATAATTTCTGTGATACAAGATAGAAGGAGAGAAAGAGATGGGGAAAGACAAACAGACAAATGCAAGGCCCTTATCGATACATTTTAGCTGAGTATTGTATTTTTCTCCTTATGAGTGTCAGTGCTGCCCTGACTGCTGCCTAAAATATGAACATCTGTTCAATGAGGACATTTATTTGTGAAGAGGAAAACTAGGGCAGGTCATATATAATCATGGGTATTTTAAATTTAAAAAAATTATAATAATAATTTCTCACCTTTATACGCTCTCCTTTCGGGAAGCGGGTTTCTGCCTGATCTTCATCTCAACCAGACACCTCCATCTGTCACGAAAATAATAATAATAATAATAATTAAAGAAAAACATTTGTTGTAAATACTCTTGAGGTAAACACTGTCAGTCTGATAATGAGTCAAACTCTGAACACGAACATACTAGTGTCACGTTTGTCATGGACTTTCTGTTTGTTGTCTTCATCATCATTAGTTCATTTTCATCACCTGTCTAGTTAATCAGTTAATCATCCTTCATTGTCATCACCTGTTGTACCCTCGTCATCCTCTGTGTATTTAAGTTCCTGTCTTTCACCTTTCAGTTGTCGGTCAATGTTTATGTTACGTTGTATTGGATGTGTTACCCAGCTGCCTGTACCCGTTTCTGTGTAAATGTATTATTAGTAAAAGTTTGAATTGGAGCTTTGTGCCTCTGCCTGTCTTCATCCGCACCATACCCGTGACAGATTGACCGACCTAGACAGTATGGATCTTCCAGCCGTCCAGATCCTTCTCCTTTCCCAGGAGGATCAGTCTCTCGAGGCCCACACACAGAGGTATTTGGACTTGGTACCTTTGGTCCATTATGATGATATCAGCCTCTGTATGTTCTTCCGGGCAGGCCTCAACGCTGAGGCCAAAGCACGCCTGCCCGGAGATGGGCCTCGGGAGAACTTTGCTGCCTATGTGGAGTGGGTATTATGGAATAACGGATCATCCTTCACCGTCGATGATGCCACCAGCCCCACTCCAACTCCAGAGCTTCCTGCACCGCTGGTCCCGTCCAGCCCAGAGCTTCCTGCACCGCTGGTCCCGTCCAACTCCAGAGCTTCCTGCACCGCTGGTCCCGTCCAACTCCAGAGCTTCCTGCACCGCTGGTCCCGTCCAGCCCAGAGCTTCCTGCACCGCTGGTCCCGTCCAGCCCAGAGCTTCCTGCACCGCTGGTCCCGTCCAGCCCAGAGCTTCCTGCACCGCTGGTCCCGTCCAGCCCAGAGCTTCCTGCACCGCTGGTCCCGTCCAGCCCAGAGCTTCCTGCACCGCTGGTCCCGTCCAGCCCAGAGCTTCCTGCACCGCTGGTCCCGTCCAGCCCAGAGCTTCCTGCACCGCTGGTCCCGTCCAGCCCAGAGCTTCCTGCACCGCTGGTCCCGTCCAGCCCAGAGCTTCCTGCACCGCTGGTCCCGTCCAGCCCAGAGCTTCCTGCACCGCTGGTCCCGTCCAGCCCAGAGCTTCCTGCACCGCTGGTCCCGTCCAGCCCAGAGCTTCCTGCACCGCTGGTCCCGTCCAGCCCAGAGCTTCCTGCACCGCTGGTCCCGTCCAGCCCAGAGCTTCCTGCACCGCTGGTCCCGTCCAGCCCAGAGCTTCCTGCACCGCTGGTCCCGTCCAGCCCAGAGCTTCCTGCACCGCTGGTCCCGTCCAGCCCAGAGCTTCCTGCACCGCTGGTCCCGTCCAGCCCAGAGCTTCCTGCACCGCTGGTCCCGTCCAGCCCAGAGCTTCCTGCACCGCTGGTCCCGTCCAGCCCAGAGCTTCCTGCACCGCTGGTCCCGTCCAGCCCAGAGCTTCCTGCACCGCTGGTCCCGTCCAGCCCAGAGCTTCCTGCACCGCTGGTCCCGTCCAGCCCAGAGCTTCCTGCACCGCTGGTCCCGTCCAGCCCAGAGCTTCCTGCACCGCTGGTCCCGTCCAGCCCAGAGCTTCCTGCACCGCTGGTCCCGTCCAGCCCAGAGCTTCCTGCACCGCTGGTCCCGTCCAGCCCAGAGCTTCCTGCACCGCTGGTCCCGTCCAGCCCAGAGCTTCCTGCACCGCTGGTCCCGTCCAGCCCAGAGCTTCCTGCACCGCTGGTCCCGTCCAGCCCAGAGCTTCCTGCACCGCTGGTCCCGTCCAGCCCAGAGCTTCCTGCACCGCTGGTCCCGTCCAGCCCAGAGCTTCCTGCACCGCTGGTCCCGTCCAGCCCAGAGCTTCCTGCACCGCTGGTCCCGTCCAGCCCAGAGCTTCCTGCACCGCTGGTCCCGTCCAGCCCAGAGCTTCCTGCACCGCTGGTCCCGTCCAGACCAGAGCTTCCTGCACCGCTGGTCCCGTCCAGCCCAGAGCTTCCTGCACCGCTGGTCCCGTCCAGACCAGAGCTTCCTGCACCGCTGGTCCCGTCCAGCCCAGAGCTTCCTGCACCGCTGGTCCCGTCCAGCCCAGAGCTTCCTGCACCGCTGGTCCCGTCCAGCCCAGAGCTTCCTGCACCGCTGGTCCCGTCCAGCCCAGAGCTTCCTGCACCGCTGGTCCCGTCCAGCCCAGAGCTTCCTGCACCGCTGGTCCCGTCCAGCCCAGAGCTTCCTGCACCGCTGGTCCCGTCCAGCCCAGAGCTTCCTGCACCGCTGGTCCCGTCCAGCCCAGAGCTTCCTGCACCGCTGGTCCCGTCCAGCCCAGAGCTTCCTGCACCGCTGGTCCCGTCCAGCCCAGAGCTTCCTGCACCGCTGGTCCCGTCCAGCCCAGAGCTTCCTGCACCGCTGGTCCCGTCCAGACCAGAGCTTCCTGCACCGCTGGTCCCGTCCAGCCCAGAGCTTCCTGCACCGCTGGTCCCGTCCAGCCCAGAGCTTCCTGCACCGCTGGTCCCGTCCAGCCCAGAGCTTCCTGCACCGCTGGTCCCGTCCAGCCCAGAGCTTCCTGCACCGCTGGTCCCGTCCAGCCCAGAGCTTCCTGCACCGCTGGTCCCGTCCAGCCCAGAGCTTCCTGCACCGCTGGTCCCGTCCAGCCCAGAGCTTCCTGCACCGCTGGTCCCGTCCAGCCCAGAGCTTCCTGCACCGCTGGTCCCGTCCAGCCCAGAGCTTCCTGCACCGCTGGTCCCGTCCAGCCCAGAGCTTCCTGCACCGCTGGTCCCGTCCAGCCCAGAGCTTCCTGCACCGCTGGTCCCGTCCAGCCCAGAGCTTCCTGCACCGCTGGTCCCGTCCAGCCCAGAGCTTCCTGCACCGCTGGTCCCGTCCAGCCCAGAGCTTCCTGCACCGCTGGTCCCGTCCAGCCCAGAGCTTCCTGCACCGCTGGTCCCGTCCAGCCCAGAGCTTCCTGCACCGCTGGTCCCGTCCAGCCCAGAGCTTCCTGCACCGCTGGTCCCGTCCAGCCCAGAGCTTCCTGCACCGCTGGTCCCGTCCAGCCCAGAGCTTCCTGCACCGCTGGTCCCGTCCAGCCCAGAGCTTCCTGCACCGCTGGTCCCGTCCAGCCCAGAGCTTCCTGCACCGCTGGTCCCGTCCAGCCCAGAGCTTCCTGCACCGCTGGTCCCGTCCAGCCCAGAGCTTCCTGCACCGCTGGTCCCGTCCAGCCCAGAGCTTCCTGCACCGCTGGTCCCGTCCAGCCCAGAGCTTCCTGCACCGCTGGTCCCGTCCAGCCCAGAGCTTCCTGCACCGCTGGTCCCGTCCAGCCCAGAGCTTCCTGCACCGCTGGTCCCGTCCAGCCCAGAGCTTCCTGCACCGCTGGTCCCGTCCAGCCCAGAGCTTCCTGCACCGCTGGTCCCGTCCAGCCCAGAGCTTCCTGCACCGCTGGTCCCGTCCAGCCCAGAGCTTCCTGCACCGCTGGTCCCGTCCAGCCCAGAGCTTCCTGCACCGCTGGTCCCGTCCAGCCCAGAGCTTCCTGCACCGCTGGTCCCGTCCAGCCCAGAGCTTCCTGCACCGCTGGTCCCGTCCAGCCCAGAGCTTCCTGCACCGCTGGTCCCGTCCAGCCCAGAGCTTCCTGCACCGCTGGTCCCGTCCAGCCCAGAGCTTCCTGCACCGCTGGTCCCGTCCAGCCCAGAGCTTCCTGCACCGCTGGTCCCGTCCAGCCCAGAGCTTCCTGCACCGCTGGTCCCGTCCAGCCCAGAGCTTCCTGCACCGCTGGTCCCGTCCAGCCCAGAGCTTCCTGCACCGCTGGTCCCGTCCAGCCCAGAGCTTCCTGCACCGCTGGTCCCGTCCAGCCCAGAGCTTCCTGCACCGCTGGTCCCGTCCAGCCCAGAGCTTCCTGCACCGCTGGTCCCGTCCAGCCCAGAGCTTCCTGCACCGCTGGTCCCGTCCAGCCCAGAGCTTCCTGCACCGCTGGTCCCGTCCAGCCCAGAGCTTCCTGCACCGCTGGTCCCGTCCAGCCCAGAGCTTCCTGCACCGCTGGTCCCGTCCAGCCCAGAGCTTCCTGCACCGCTGGTCCCGTCCAGCCCAGAGCTTCCTGCACCGCTGGTCCCGTCCAGCCCAGAGCTTCCTGCACCGCTGGTCCCGTCCAGCCCAGAGCTTCCTGCACCGCTGGTCCCGTCCAGCCCAGAGCTTCCTGCACCGCTGGTCCCGTCCAGCCCAGAGCTTCCTGCACCGCTGGTCCCGTCCAGCCCAGAGCTTCCTGCACCGCTGGTCCCGTCCAGCCCAGAGCTTCCTGCACCGCTGGTCCCGTCCAGCCCAGAGCTTCCTGCACCGCTGGTCCCGTCCAGCCCAGAGCCTCCTGCACCGCTGGTCCCGTCCAGCCCAGAGCCTCCTGCACCGCTGGTCCCGTCCAGCCCAGAGCCTCCTGCACCGCTGGTCCCGTCCAGCCCAGAGCCTTCGCCGCTGGTCCCGTCCAGCCCAGAGCCTTCGCCGCTGGTCCCGTCCAGCCCAGAGCCTTCGCCGCTGGTCCCGTCCAGCCCAGAGCCTTCGCCGCTGGTCCCGTCCAGCCCAGAGCCTTCGCCGCTGGTCCCGTCCAGCCCAGAGCCTTCGCCGCTGGTCCCGTCCAGCCCAGAGCCTTCGCCGCTGGTCCCGTCCAGCCCAGAGCCTTCGCCGCTGGTCCCGTCCAGCCCAGAGCCTTCGCCGCTGGTCCCGTCCAGCCCAGAGCCTTCGCCGCTGGTCCCGTCCAGCCCAGAGCCTTCGCCGCTGGTCCCGTCCAGCCCAGAGCCTTCGCCGCTGGTCCCGTCCAGCCCAGGACCGCCTTCGCCGCTGGCCCCGGTCAGCTCAGAGCCCTCTTCGCCGCTGGCCCCGGTCAGCTCAGAGCCCTCTTCGCCGCTGGTCCAGTCCAGTGCTGACCTCCCCAAGAAAATTTGGGGGGGGGGGCAATAAGTCCTCTGAGGGGATCGTGGAGGCCCTTCCGACACGGTTCCCATGGCCACCCGAAGGGTCCACACCGCCATGGTCGCCCGAAGGGTCCACACCGCCAAGGCCGCCAGAAAGGCCTGCTCCGCCCTGGCCGCCTGCACGTCCTGCTCCGCCCTGGCCGCCTGCACGTCCTGCTCCGCCCTGGCCGCCTGCACGTCCTGCTCCGCCCTGGCCGCCTGCACGTCCTGCTCCGCCCTGGCCGCCTGCACGTCCTGCTCCGCCCTGGCCGCCTGCACGTCCTGCTCCGCCCTGGCCGCCTGCACGTCCTGCTCCGCCCTGGCCGTCTGCACGTCCTGCTCCGCCCTGGAGGCTTCCTGCTCCAGATCGGCCACCCCTTCATCTGCCTCCAGGGCGCCCACCCCCCCACCCCTTTGTTGTTCTACGGCGCGAGGTCGCGCCTTGTTGAAGGGGGGCGTTATGTCACGTTTGTCATGGACTTTCTGTTTGTTGTCTTCATCATCATTAGTTCATTTTCATCACCTGTCTAGTTAATCAGTTAATCATCCTTCATTGTCATCACCTGTTGTACCCTCGTCATCCTCTGTGTATTTAAGTTCCTGTCTTTCACCTTTCAGTTGTCGGTCAATGTTTATGTTACGTTGTATTGGATGTGTTACCCAGCTGCCTGTACCCGTTTCTGTGTAAATGTATTATTAGTAAAAGTTTGAATTGGAGCTTTGTGCCTCTGCCTGTCTTCATCCGCACCATACCCGTGACAACTAGATGCTTCTATGTTGCATAATAATCGTCTACCTCTAAGTAAAGCATAGTGTGTTGAACTATGTGTTTCATTACATAGCCTTCTGTAAGGCCAGCCAAATACCTTTTTAAATGTATATTTTTTACAATGTTTGGTTTTGTCAATGCATTCAATATCAAATATAGGTTTGTTTACTAGTGGACTGTGTGATTTTTTTTTTCATGTCTGTTAAATGTCATTTTCATATTTAATCCCTACGGCTGTCATGAAAACATGGTGCCAGCAGACTCTCTTCTATTCAGTGTTTTTCAGTAGAAATTCTATTGGGCTATTTTATTAGACACATTTATTCCGTTGCATAGTTTTAACAATAATATCTAAGAAACACAGTTTTAACACAAAACAAAATAAATCACTCATATACTTCTAAGATTCCACTAGATCTTTCTCACATATATAAGCAATGAGTGTTGGTACAGTTCAAAGGATTTCCCCCCTCCTCTCTCTCTTAAGATTTAGAGAAACTAGGTCACTCACTAGTTGCTCTGTCAACATGCAAAAATGAGAAAAAGACATTTTACTGTGAGCTGTTGCCAGACTGACAGCATGCTTGTAATAGCAATCTTCTAATCAAAGTTTTACTGAAGCCTCTTAAAGAACACTTTAAATACTCACTCATTTATTTGTTCAGGCTACATTTAAATCAATAACATGGTTTGGTGCATGCTATCAGTTATCATACTAAATATATATATATATATATATATATATATATATATATATATACATACATACATACAGGCAACACATTATGTGGAGGATTAACAAACTATTTAGTGCAAACTACTTTTCATAGGAAAATGGTGTGTAGAACAGTAGCCTGAAACCCTAAGTAACATGAAAAGGGACATACTGATGAAGGATTCTTCTCTGTTATTAGGATTGATCATCTTTTAAGATTAGCACATCTATAAATCATGGTTTAGTAATGCATATTGGTAATCTGCATCTGCAAATCTGCATTACCACCATGCATGTACACTACTGTATTCAGACAGCACTGAGAAACCCAAAAGGAAGCTGGAAATGAGAGAAGGGGAAATGTAATTGCAAGCCTGGTGTGCACTTTGCCTTGTATACCTGATATTGTTTATACCTACAATAATTCCATGAACACTTATTAGAGGCAGGACACCATTGTGTTCCTATATAAACAGGATATGAATGCTGAGGGAAATAATAAACAATGGTGTCTTTTTTTCTTTCTTTCCCCAAGGACTATCAGAGGCATTTTCAGAAGACTTGCAACATGCTTCAGTATACTGTTATTCATTTTTGCGTTTTTATCTAATTTTGTTCTTTTTTTAATGGAAATGCATATGTACTGTTATAGTGTTAAACATGTAAGTAATATATAACTTTGTCATTTTATTTAAAAACATTCTCCTTAGTGTATTTTGGTGTAATTAAGACGCATTTAAAACACTTCAGATTATCTCGTTTTATTCTATGTTTTTTCAAAAAAAAATTATACTTTGCAGGACCAAAGTGCCATTCACAGAATTTAAACTATAGTTGTGTCTTCATTATTATTCCTATCACAGCAATCAATGGAATTTAATAGCAGGACACAGGTTTTAATTAACCTATGCAAATGAATTGTCTGCACACAATTTATAATAGTTTATTTAACATAGCATGTTCCTCTTGATAAGGATTAGTGTTTTTATAACAAAAAAAACCTGAACTCATTCTTGAAACCCCCTCTGTCTGCACCAATCTGCAGAGAGAACATTGACATTGACATTGTAAGATGTTTTGTGTTTTGTAGCCAGAGAGAAAGTGTTTACCATTCAGCAGAGTTTAATTGGAACAGCCTTGTCAGGTAACAGAGAAGAAGAGACAACAACAAAGAGCAAGAAAACAGTTTTCATGTGTGGAAATACATTTCGCAGAAAAATCTGTATACAATAAAATTGCATTGTATACTTTGATACTGAAAAGGTGAAAGTTGCAAAATACTGTGATATTTCCATTTTTTTATTTGCTATTAACTGAGGTCTCAGTGTGTCATTTCCAAAATTCATCAACAACCTTGTCAATATAATGGACAATGTAAAATGTCTCTTTTCAAATATTGTGAGTACATTTCAAATAAATATTGTGTAAAAATTTATATTTCCACACCTGAAAAAATCCTTCAGTGTTGAATAAATGTGAATAGAATGTACAAAAATTCTATACGTATGTTTTTTAATTAGTGTAAAAATGCTTTACATACGATGTGTGCATAATGTGCACATAACAAAGAAAAAGAAAAAATAGTAGTGGTTGTTTGCTCAGTGTTCTAATATATACATAGCCTTATAAGTAGGCTAAATATAGAATTCAGAATAGAACACTTAAGTACAGTATAGTAATACAAATGACATTTTATTTTGTTGTGTTACATTTTTAAAATCATCTATTTTATATTGACTTGTATCTGTAATTGGCTGCAATGTATTTTCTCATTTGTTTGTGCTGTGCGCAGGTCTTTAAAAGGCCTTTGGGGACTGCAGTATCTGTGAAGCTGCTGGTAAATGTGGTGGCTAATCCCAAAGCATCTAAACAATTAGCTGAGTCTAGGTAAACATGGTTATTAATACAGGCAGCTGTCACCCTGCTCTGCCTCTGTTTAGGGATTTGATCTAAATTCTGTACTACCATATTTTTCTCTTAGGTCTGGAAAATGAAGATAATCACTTGTGATAATTTAAGTATTTACTACTACGAATGCACAGTATGTTTATTCGTTCTCATGCTATCAAACATAATTGTGTACAAAAGATTTGCCAGAAAATATTTGCATCCTTAACTTTGTGATTATTCGTATTAACTACTCCATTTTGTGAAACATTGTCTGAGTGAGTTTTTTTTTTGTCAGTTGGGAATACTGTATGTGATAAAATAGCTCAAAGTAACAAACATGCTCTCTAGCCAGTTTGCCATTATTTTGAGGCTCCCAGCCTTTTTCTAATAAAGGCTCTACATTCCCCACTGTGAATAAACATTGCCCTGGCGTTTCAGAGGATATGGGTTCAAAATGAAAGACAAACAGCTGGACAGCAGAGCAGTCATTTACACCGCCACTCCTGCATAGACATCATTATAGGTTGCAACATGTCAGCATGCGGCACATCCTGATTTCATCTCTCACCACAGAGACACAATGAGCAAAGAAGCTCAGGGACCAATGAGTAGGGTTTCAGGATCATTGTATGAAGCATTGGATGTGGCCTTGTTTCAAAATACTGGTTTTGATTTAGCTGCCAAAAATCTTTCCTGTGGATTGCAAGGCCTTAAGCTGGATGGTTATAATAATAATTGTGGGCCTTTACGAGACCCGCTCCTTAGATACTTCCCTTTTTCCCCAAACAACAACCCTTCCCAAACGAGACATACAGATTATTCCTTAGCAACAGTCTGGTTTATTGCACTTCCTGATTGAAATCATTTTGACAATCTGTTATTTGAGGGAATGGTGACACAAATGCATTTCCAATCCTTGGCTCTGGGATTTCTATTAAGATGAGTACAACAGTTGTCATGAAAAGCACAAGTCAAGTGTAAGATTATGCCTAGATTGCTTTGTTTTGTTCAGGGGGTGTGAAAGAGAGGAAGCTAAGTTTTATGTGTAAGCTGTCCAGCTTGATTCCTCTGGGCAAATCTTTGGATTCCAATTTCATTTCCTATACCTACAGTACTCAACAAATTCCTGCTATTGAACAGATTCACTTTCACAAGAAATTGCATCAAAAAGTCCTGAAGTATCCATAGATCCATCAAATTGCTACATTTTACACTGGAATAGTTCAGAGCAAGTTTTAAAATTTGTTTTATTTTCAAAACCCTCTATGTCTGTTATGCATGACACTAAATAATAGGAATGTATAAAACACTGGATAAAACAGAGCAAGTTAATATAGTGAAAGTTACAGTGGATTGCTCTCACACCAGACACGATCTCATGAAAGTGCGTATCTATGAATGTTATTTCTCGTGCCATTTATACGCCAAAAATGTTTTTTGCGTTCATATGCTACGCACTAAAAAACCCTTGGGTAGGATTAGGGGTGGGGAGTGCGTGTGTATTACACGCCATAAAGTGCATATCACATGCACACAAAATATATTTTTGGCGTATAAATAGCACAAGAAATAACATTCGTCGTATAGATACGCACTTTCATGAGATCGGGCTGATTGGATTTTATTTTATGCAGTGAGAAAAAGGTAAATGTACATGAATTTTTTTTTTAGAATTGCGTATGCATTCCTATACATTTCTCAAAATGCATTGGTGCATTGAAATTAGCTCTGTGCCTGTAATCACTTGAAAATGGTTGAAAACAGCCATCTCGGAGTTGTTTAAGGATTAACAGGGTTGATATGTGTTAAATCCACCCCGAGGCATGATTACTGAATGGGAGTCAGTACATACTGTTGTAATCAGTATAATTGTGGCATCGGGTAGAGCAAAGTGGTGGGGGGAGCTGGTTTCATGTATCACTTTTGCTCTTTTACAATCAGACATTTAATACAATTCCCTCTCTGTAGTCAATGAAAAGTTAGCACACACACTATCAACGGAACTTCATTGGCATGCAAAACGCACTACTGAGCAAACATTTACAATGTGTTCCTCTTGTGAACAAATGAGTGAGACTAATGATACGCAGCCCATGTGTACCACTCTGGTCCTTTTAACACTGACCCAATTTTACTTTTCTCACAACTTAGCAGATGGAACAAGCTTTGGCTACAATTAATTAAGGATAATAAGGAGCATTAATTAGAACAGAAATGACGAGGAACTCATTAGTCTGATATGGATAACACAGAAAAGCAATGGGGAGAGAGAGGCAATTGAACCCTTGATGATAAATAGTGTTGAGCTAACAGAGGAAGGGGAAAACATTCTCATTCCAGCTAAATTGACTGAGCAGAGGACCCACTTTATTTTTCCAGCATTTTTCACATTTAAATTACAACCCCATTTCCAGAATACTGTAGTTGGGACATTTTGTGAAATGCTATAAAAAACAAGATTCTGTGATTTGTTATTTTCTTTGTACTTTTGTCAGTTAAATAAAGGTTCAAGATAATTATTTCAAATGGTTTCACTGACCAACTTAATTTTATTTAGTAAATATATGTATCTTTTTTATTTTGATGGCTGCTACACACTGCAGAAAAGTTGGGACAGAGGCACTTTACCTCTGTCACATGACCTTTCCTTTTAATTACACTTTTTATTTATTTGGGAATTTAGGATACTAATTGTTTAATTTTTGCAAGGGGAATATTTGCCCAATCTTGTCTGATACAAGACAGCTGCTCAACAGTCCGTGGTCGTGACTGTCCGATTCTCCTTTTCATGATGGATAATATACACTTTTAATCGAGAGACAGATCTGAACTGCAGGCAGGCAATCAGGCACATCCATTCTATGGTGCAGAGTGCACCACTCATAGCACTTTTAGCATGTGCAGAATGAGGTCTTGCTTCCTAGGAAAGATGTCATCTTGATGGCAGTTTATGTCTCTGTACAATCCAAATATATGCATCCAAGTCACTCATGCCGTTTGCACTGATGCCCCCCAATACCAAGACATATGTTTGCATTTGCACCTGCCGCTGATGAAAGTCTGGTCTGGACCACTGAGATGAGCTCGGGCCCAGATAACTCACCAGCATCTTCACATAGAACTGATGTATAGCTTTTGTAACTGATGTATGGCATTTCTTGATGCAGCGTCAGACTGTTAAGTGAAAACGGTTTTCTAAAGTACTCCTGAGCACATGTGGCTGTATTTAACAGAGTAGCCAGACGGTTTCTCATGCAATGCCATCTGAGGGCGCGAAGGTCATGCACATTCAACAGAGGTCTCCTGTCTTGCCCTACACAGATTGAGATTTCTCTGCATTCCCTGAATCTTTTCACAATATTATGTATGGTAGATGGTGAAAGACATAAATTTTTTGCAATCTTGCACTGAAAAATTCGATTTTTGAATTGTTTGACAATTCTCTCATGATATTTGGCACAAAGTGGTGAGCAATGACCCATCTTTGCTTGCAAAGACTGAGAAGCTCTTTTACACTCAAACACAATCCCACAGCTATTACCAATTCACCTTCTTATTGTGGACTGTTTCAAAAGAGTTGCATAATATAACTTGGATAATCTTTTCTCTTTTATTTTGCCTCTGTCCCAACTTTTTTTCCAAATGAAAATTTGTTTATATTTACAAAATGCAATTATGTTGGCCAGTGACATTTTTTTTTAACTTTTATTTGTACTTTTGTCAGGAAAAAATAAAGGTTCAAGAGAATTAACAAATCACAGATTCTTGATTTTTTTGTATTTTACAAAATGTCCCAACTTTTCTGGAAAGGGGGTTGCACAAGACAGCTGATTTTAGTGTTGTTTATGTCATTAGTTCAGCAAATAAATATGAATTTAGACAGTGTTGTTGAAGTATTTATACAATTCATTGCTGATCTAGTCCTACTATTTGTAGCATGGTAAAGCTAGCATTCTTATAAAACATGACTCCTTGAAGAACTTTATCAGAAACCACAGAATAGCCTAGTGTATTTATTGGCTTCATGATTCATCGTTAAATATATTTTTTCGCTCTTCCCTGGTCATCTGTATGAATGCAAACATCCTGCTATCTATAAATGGCACTGTGCAAATATCTGCATGTCATCATGCAACATTGTGTCGCTCTTCTTTGCTAACCATACGGCCTCTGTCTTTGCGTGCGAATGGAAAACATCATAACTGTCATGTGTTAAATGTGTTTTGATTTGTTTTTTAAGCGTTCCGGCATCGGCTAATACACGGCTGCTGCGTTCGCCGATAGTTTTTTCTCTGCATATTTACAGATACACCAAGGGGTAATCCATCCACCGGAAACTGAAGCAAAAGCAGTATCGGCTCCAAATATCGGCGCAAGAAAATCGGCAGCCCGTATCGGTCATCGGCTAAGGCTGATGAAAAAAAATCGGTATCAGCTCTAAAAAATCCATATCAGTCGATTCCTAATAGTAACAGATTGAGTTAAGTTTAAGTTCAGGCTTGTCTTGTCAATTAACTCAATCACTGTGTATTTAATTCTGTGTTTTCCTCAGTTCTTTTGTCAGTCTTCTTTAGATAATGTTGCGTTGTTCTGTTCTGTTTGTGTTTAGTCTGTTCTAGTTAACAGAGTATCTTGTTATTTTGAGTTTTGTTATATTAAAAGTATTGCTGTACCTAAATCCTGACTTTATCATCATTGCCTGCAACCAACGCTGACAATAACCACAAGTTGGTTTGATTGACAGGCGATCTGTCCAATCATAATCTGCCATTTGATGCAAACTCGTGATGAGAGATCTCCGCATGAAAGACCCACGACTGGCAGATCAACGTTTCTCTCCGAAACAGTAGGAAATTAAATTGAATGTGGAGGATTTTAACTTTGACAAGATGATTGATAGGGCAGTATAAACAGTGACAGGACGCACGTAACTAAGCGACAGAGCTGTCCATTAAAGACACAATTATGTATGTCCCAAAAAGCTTACCTACTCATCTGCTACACACTCAAAAGTAAGTACTTTTTTCCACAAAAACAGTAGATACTTTTAGGGCATAGTACAAGTGCGAATTTGGACGCTGCACATCTCTGGCAGCACGAACTTCAAGCAAGACCCAATAAGGTTTGTTCTTGTGCTTAAACGAAGTATGGTTGAGCTTCTGTCCTGTTTATGTTCGCTGATCAATGTGAATAAAAGCCTAAATTCAATCTGTTTGTTAAATAGAGTGAACGTGTCTCTTCAGATTTTTTTTTACTAAACTATTAAATTAATATGGATTAGTTTTATTAGCTGAAGTATCCCTTTAATAAACTGTCTCTGAGCTGACAATTGAGCTAATTGTTGTCACTCACTAGTTTGCTTTAGTGATTGTCTCAAATACAGATTGGAAAGATTAAAAGAGTTGTTTTTGTTACTGTGTTTGTTTACATAGTAAGAGGCCAATATGAAAGAAGAAAAAAGGGAGGTAAATGGTTCAGGAATCAGGATTTTCTCTGCAATTTCATGTCTCATGTCTCTGTTACCAATCCAAACTTGCAAGCTCAAGTCTGTGGGACTATCAATAACATTTTGGTACAGTGAATAAAATAGAGCTGATTTTCTTGTACACAATCAATCTAACTCAGTAGTCTTCCAGAAGTACAAATTCTATAAATTTTTAATAGACTTTTCAAGACAGACATATTGTGAGCTACGAGCTTATTAATCTATGATGTATGCTTTTGTTGAAGCCAGACAGTGTGAATTCAACTTCAACATAGTATTTAATAATAGCCACATTTTAGGTGAAGAACCACACTAATCAGAGAATCATGACAAACAATTCAGGCTGAAAAAACACTTTCTCTCATCAAGCCTAATCGTGATATTTTTTTTAGTCCCATTTGAAAAAAATATATAAATCAATAATTTTATATTGTGTTATTTGATAATGTCATTCACTGTGCTTCATGGAGTAATCAATGAAGCTGCCTACACATTTTAAAATAATAAGCTACTTGATTTTTCCAGGAACTTGTACACCCCCTATGCAGTTTATCTGCATATTGGAAAACCGGTTCTATGTAAAGATCAGAAGGGACAGATGCATACATCACACACATTCACAGGGTTAAAGCACTCTATGAATTGCTTACTAATTCAGTCTATCACAATTGTTTATGTTTGCGCAGTGCTCCTGTTCTTATTTTGGTGAGCATCATGTTGATTTGCTGCCAAAATGGGGTGTAGCAGTACATGACAGGGAATTGGAGAGAAATGTCAGATGTACTCGTTAAATCTTTCACCTCTGTTCCATTCTTAATCGTTGAGTGTGACAGATCTCCATCAGAGGAGGGTGAGACTTCAGCAACAGCAGCCGCAGTAGGTGTTGAGTTGGCTAGTGTGACAACAGCTTAAAGAGATAGTTCACCGCAAAATTGTAATTCTGTCATCATTTACTCACCCTGTTGTTCTAGACTCGTATGTAACACTTGTGTGATACTGTAATCAGTTTACGGTAAGAAACAGGTAAAAATGTTCCCTGGAGACTTCACCTAATCACTAGGCCCTCAGAAGATTTAGGTATCGCATTAGGCAAGAAACACACGTACCAGTAATTTTGTTTATACATAATATGTGTGTGTGAGACAATGAAATAATCTACTAAACACAAAACCTAAAAAAAAAAAAAAATTATAGCAGTATCAAATTTCAAATGATTTGACCCTTCAAAACCTGTAAATTGAGAAAAATGGAAAGGAAAAAATATATATTTTTAAAAGCACATGACATTTAAATTTAGGAAATTTCCCTTTTAGAACACCATGTTTCTACTTTTATTTCACCAGTATTATATTTGTTCTGATGCTGTTCTAACCACTCATTTAAATCCCTGTTTGAATACTCTTAATTTGTAGTTTTCTTTTCTTCCCTTCCAATTTATTACATTTTTTCCACAGCAGGTTATATTAAAGTTGCTGAATGTTGGACCAATCAATCTCTTACTGTGGCACTGAAATGTTCAGGTAAATACCACACACAAATGAAAATAATCAGCTAATCAAATCTCACATATCAATGTCAGAACCCGTCACATGAGCAGTGATTCAGTGAATGTAATAGCCTATAGTGTGTGAAAGAATATAATATACATACATACAACCAGTTTATCCGACGCGAATCCATTCCGCTCTTTGGGTGGCACGCCATGTTTCTCTCCTCGAAAACGCAGTTTGTTGATAACACAGTCCGAAATAGCACAAAACAATACGGGCCTGCACATAACCGGATAGTACACTTAATTCACTCACATTAAATCATGACAAGCTTGAAATGATTTTCTATTTAATATGGTTCAACAACTCAATAGATCACAAGATCAGTTTTAAACATCATACACTATTACGAATACGAACACAAATCATGCACAAAATAAAATACATTCATTCGTTTATACAGTAGGTTAGTTTAAACAAACAAAAAAAACTATTCAATTTGAACGAACTTACCAATTCCCATTTAAACAACTCAGTTAATGCTAACTTATGTTGTTTCCGTGTCACGCTGCTGGTCATCATAACAAGTTGATCGATTCGATCTCAAAGTTTAACTCGGTACAAAACTCACTCAAAACAGCCAATCTCATTAGTTATATATTACTAAACAATTCAGGTCATGGTTTTAACTAATAACTTCTCTAATATTCTTATTTTTCAGGGTTCTCAGCATAAAACACATCTTTTTCCAAGTTCAACCAACAGTCTCCGTCTAACTTGTGGGCGGAGTTAGGCCTACCATCACTGAATTAACCTAATTGGTCGATCAGTGCGATTTCATCATTTCATTGGATAAGGTTTTCTGCAGTATAGCTAAATCATATTCAAATTGATATAATTTTAATATTATTGCATTTTATTAAATCAAAATAATTTATTTGATCATGCAAGAGATTTTTTTATTCATTTTCTTTCTTGGAACTGGCTGTTAATTTGAACCTATTTTTGGCTCTGGGCTATATGTAAGACTTTTTTGTTCTTACTAAAGCTCACAGTGCCCGGTTGCATAAAGCACCTTAAAGGAACACTCCGACTTTTTGGGACTTTAGCCTATTCACCTTATCCCCCAGAGTTAGATAAGTCCATACATACCTTTTTCATCTCTGTGCGTGCTGTAAGTCTGTTTGACGCACTCACCGCTAGCCTAGCTTAGCACAAAGACTGGATGTAAATGGTTGCAGCTAGCATACTAATCCAAATAAGTGACAAAATAACGCAAACATTTTCCTATTTACATGTTGTGATTTGTATAGTCACAGAGTGTACAAAAAACAAAGTCACATGAGACACAGACATATTTTAACCGTATAAATACTGGGAACTATATTATCTGAAGGCGAAGCACTGCTACTTGGGCGGAGTGATAACCGCAGCACATGAGACGCGCTCTGAACGAACTCTCTGCTCCTCACCACGGCGCGTCTCAGGTGCTGCGGTTATCACTCCGCCCAAGTAGCAGTGCTTCGCCTTCAGAGAATATAGTTCCCAGTATTTATAGGGACCCCGACACGACTGTAAAGCGCTTTGGGTGTACTATGAAAACCGCTATATAAATGCCTCATTCATTCTATTCTATAAAGCAACCATTTTCTTCAGAAAATTTGGACTAATCAGCTCCATTCATTTGTATTATTTTTACGATCTTATTTCTACAAACTTTTCTAATTTTTTGAAGGGTCAAAGTGGTAGTTTATATGTCAATGGAGGGTCAGAAATCTCTCAGATTTCATTAAAAATATCTTCATTTGTGTTCCGAAGCTGAACAAAAGTCTTTGGGAAGACACAAGGGTGATTAAATAATGACAGTATTTTCATTTTTGGGTGAACTAACCCTTTAAATCTGAAATGATAATGATACTATAATTAATACACATTAGGGCTGCACGATATTGAAGAAAAATGTGATATGCGATAAAATAATGCGATATTCGATACGATAATGCTTAGAGTGTGTAAATAAACTTACATTTTCTTTTAAATATAGGCCTATTTAAAATTATATAACCTACATGCATGTTTCACATTGTTTTTGTGACAAGAAAACACCCCTACAACTTCTGAAAGTGAACAGCATTGTTTTATTGTAGCATAAAAAGTAAGTGTTATTTTAACATCAGTGTAAACCACAGGGTTTAGGGTCTCAGGTATAGGCCTACATTATGTTTATTTAACAACAGAAACTGAATAATCAAATCTAAATCTAAAACACTGCTTAGTTTTCACTGTACTGTTGAATTAAATATATATACTGATTATTGCCGGAGTCTCTTCTGAGGTTAAATTTTGAGTCTAAAATTTTATTTAAAAAACAGATTTAACTGCTAGGATATTGGTTGGGAAAATATGCAGTTTGCATGGTTAAACTATACTGTATGTGCGGCACCATAAACACCATACAGTATATGCTTCCTAAACATTTCATTTTAAAGCCATGGGCAATTATGGTGTTCCTCTGTTTTCTGCTAGAACAGCTTACACATCTGGGAAGACTTTCCCGCTCTACGTTGGAACATGGCTACAGGGATTTACTTCTATTTAAGGTTCATTCACACTAAGGATGATCACTATAATGATAACTGTTAGGTTTTAATTATCGTTCTAAATCTACGAGAATATGGAAGTCCACACTACACCGACTGTATAAAGATAACACTTTCAGAAATATCTCCCCCCCCCCCCCCCCCCCCCCAGCTGAAAAAATGATAAAAACATTAAGAACCAGTTAGAACCCACTAAACATCTAAGCATATGATAAACAGAATTTGATTGTATTCTGGTCTGGACACTTATATAGTTATCATTGGGGTCAGGCACTGATGTTGGGCAGTGGGGCCTGGATTGAAGTTGCATGCCAAATCACTGAGATTGGAGATAATGTGATAGTTATGTATGTTTTTGTGGTTGACTGTTTACTACTTAATGGGAAAACTTGAATAGAAGAACAGCTAATATAGTTATAGTATAATATGGTTATATATACTGTATATATATATATATATATATACACCAAACCAACCATCAAGTTCTTATGCTGGGCAATGTGTTCTGTGAAATGTTCTCAACTTTGTTAATGTCAAAAGAATTGTATTCCTTTTTGACATCTCTGGCTGTTTTCTCTTATAGAATTGGATATCTTTTTGATATCCTTAGTTTATGGCAAGTAAGAGAAATGGAATCCATCCTTTCACCAGTTTGCTCATTCATGTTTTTTTATGCTGATTTGTGGCAGATTTTTTTAGACGTCTGCACAACATCTGTTTCTGCAAGCGTTTATTTCTGCAGCGATTTCAGCTGACAGCGCAGACTAAATGTCAAACATGTCTTTTCATTACCTGCTACCCTCTCTATTTCCCTCATGCTCTGAAGGACTACGGTTGTTTTCTGACTGTAAGTTAAATATGGAGAGCATTGATTGTTTTGGATGGTGAAACATCCGAATTAGATTATTGACTTCAAAGGGGGGGAAAGTTCTTCACTGCTGTTCCTGGCAAATACAAGTGAATCAGACTCTGAGCCAAAAGTGTCTGTAATGTATACATTATTGTTTTGCTAGCAATGTCACTTACTAAAATCAGACTGTACCCAAGACCAAAGGGAAAGGCAGACAAAATAATGAGTAGCATCATTGTAGACTGCAGTGATTTTTGATATGGGTTACTGCAGTTAAATTATTGATTGTTTGTAATTACGTTTTTTGTGTGTGTGATTACAGTGACAAGGGTTGGATTAAAATCAATCAAGCAAGATGTCATTTTTAAAAATATGCCATCTTCATAAATGTACATCTATTCCATTATTGCAAGAATGACTGAACATAGATCAATTGCTTTACACATTACAAGGAGAATTATTTAAATGTACAAATCTGAAGACAGTCTATTGAATTCCATCGAAATGTATAGGAAAAAAAAAAAACTCAAGAGACAATTTTCTTCTGAGGAAATAGGTCACAGATTCAATTACAGTCACTGAAGCGTGCACCCAATCTATCATGCCAAATTAAGTGCATTTTAGCAGCCTACTTTTCTCTGAATTTTATAGACGCATTTACTCTAGTGAAGATTCTGCAAAGAAACACATAACAAAATTACAGCCTTTGTTCCCCCTTTAATATATAGCTGTTTTAAATGTTATGCACACTGGAGAAATATTTTTCCTCTGAAGGTAAAAAAAAAAAAAAACTTGTTAAATCTGGCTTCAGGCTTTATATGTTTTGGAAGCAAAAACACTTTCACCTTTTCTTGATTCTCATTATACGTTTCAAAATTGCTTCTACACTGATGCAATTCAACTGTATCACCTCAACTGCTGAGCGCTGAAGTGAGAGAGAATGAATCAAATTTAAAGCAATGTTGAGAGCTAACTTTATGGTAAAAAGTAAAATGACTTGAATTTACAATTAGTGCATGTAGGAGTAATGTTAATTAGAATGAATAAATTTAAATTGCCATATTTAATATAAATGGTTTATTAACACAACTAAAGGTCAGCATGAATACAAGGACAGCCCGAGGGGAATCATGGGCTTTGTTGGATGATTCGAGTTATGAATTCCTCCCCATCGGCTGCCTGTCATTAACTGTGTTGCTGTACATGGCTGAAGAGTTTTCTCGTAGACCTCGTACACTGTTGGATCTCTGGTGTTGCTACATTACCTCAGGGCTCATAAGAGGCCAATTCTCATATTGTATTTCCCGATGACTGATAGTACAACAGACTTCATTTTCCTTGCTGTGTGAGTAGGGAAAAATCCAACCAGACATCAACTTGTCATCTAATCTCATCCTGTTAACTTTTTCATTTCCCTGTGTAGTTTCTCGTAGAGGTGGTTGCCATGGACCTTACTAACACTGGCCATCTCAAGAGGGCCTAATCTTTGTGCATTGTCTTCACACTTTGACATCTCTTACCCTTGCAAGTTCCTTTTTCATTAAAACTGAGTGCACAGTTTGAACTTTTTTCTTTTTTTTGTAGAAACTACTTTTAGCATTAAATTTAGCCCTTATTATCCAAGGTTGTGTTTGATCTAGGCTTGTACAGAACTTCATATTCAGCAGTGGAGAAAGCTCCATAAAGAGTCTTCAATAATTCATGACACCCGATTTAGATTTGTGAGCTTCGCTGTTCAGAAACTGCAAAATTCCACAGTACATTACTTTGTGGAATTGGCATGGTTCTGCGATTTAAGCTTTGCTACACTTCAGCAAGTTTAACATTTTTCTTTTTTTCTTGTAGTAACACGGTTTTGTCCTGGTATAAATATATTTCTGTTGATTTAGCTTTAATGAAAAAGAAAGAATATGTAGGAATAATTTTGACATAGGCTATTTAATGTGAGCATAAAGAGCATCATGTGCCTTTAAACATTTAATGAATTAAAAAATATCAAAGGAACACTTGCCTCTGTGAGTTAATGTTTATATGAGGTACAATATACTCATATTCCATATCATAGTTATTCTTGAATGTTAACCGCATATAGCATTAAATATGTCCTGTCCACCATTCTGTCCTCTGCTGGTGTACATTAAGGACTGTTGGCTTGTCCCAGTTCCATTTTAATGGGACAGACATGAGTGACGAATGGAAACAGCATCTGAGTGCTCTAAACACTAATGCAATGCAAATGGAGCAACATAATGTGCTGTGAGTAGCATATTTTTACATTTTCATCATGTTTATTGTATTCACATGCAAATGTTAAGCCTGGGTAATAGATTTTACTCAGTTCAGTTGTTGTAATTTGTCTCACCTAAACATGAAAGGTGATGATAAATTGTTGCTTATTCTGTTTTGTCTCTTTTATTATGCCTGTCAGTTGATGTACATTATGCCGGAAGTGAATAATCAAAAACAAAATAGACAACAGAGGTATTTTGGAAAACTTGATATTATAAACAAGCATGAATTGCCTTTTTATATTATTTGAGAGATGAAAATTAATTTGCAACACTGGCAGAATGACAAGCAGGTTAATGGAATAAATTAAAGAGAGTAATAACCAAGGAGCTCTAGAAAAGATATCTGGTAGCATTCCCCATCATCTCAATTGCTACTTGGCTGGAGCAGGACCCCTCAGAATTGTCACAGGAAAACCATGATCCTCCTTATACTGCTGATTGGCTAATGGTAGCCTACCATGAATCTCAAGGCCTTCAAAGTGACTATTCTGAGCGGTGATGTCCAAGGCAGCAGAAAGAGAAAAATATAAGTCTTGACATGGTGTAGGCTAATGTAACAAATAAATAATACTTTGTTACAGTAGCCTACTTATGTATTTTTTATGAGAATCTGTACTTTAGGCATACTTGAGTTTTATATCTGTCAAATTTCACCTTTACTCCTACATTTCCCCAAAGCATATTATGGTGCATTCAAGTCACGTCGTAAATATCGTTACGAGCTCGAACGCACTAGAATGCCACCACAGAGAAAAATTACGCGTGAGTGGGAAACTCGGGATTTTCTTTAAGTACCATGGGTACAAACAAGTAGCCTACTCTTACAACCGTTAATTTTATTTTTCGGGTTGCGTCTGGAGTTCAAGAAGAGGAAGAAAAAAAAGTCCATTGCTGAAGTACGATAGCGGCCTCTAGAGGCGAACTAAAAACTATCACTGACGCCTCGTGCAGTTTGTTTTGACACTCCAGCCGAAGCTGCACTGCACAGAGCTGGAACTTCAGAAACGGATTTAAAACATAGACAACAAAACGGTATGAATACAGTACACGTGTTTTCATGTCATTATAAAGTAATTAATTTGTTGAGATGCTGCATTAGTGCAGAACAGCAGTATGTTTGCCATTGTTGCTGAGAGGATGCTAACATTAGCATTTACCTCAAGCAGTTAACAATGTTACAAACAATACATGCAAGTTCCATCTAAATGTTAGTGTTACGATTGTTACCATCTATTTGCATTAGTTTGCCCATTTGCTTGCCGATATGCAGCGAAGTGGAATTTTTGAAGCTAGTGATATGAGAAAGCTAACGTTAACTGTAGGCTAACGTTATCCTTGTCTGATCGTCATGCAGCCAATAGAAGCAATACAACGCATTCGATTTTAGATGTTTTTTAATCGTCACTGTAATACATATTTTAATTAGATAATCAAGTGTTCTAAAATAGCATAACATGCGAGAGTAGGCCTACATACAATGTGTTTAGGCCTCATTTCAATGTAACGTTAATGAAATTTGTGTAGATATTTAAATATGGCATTATTGTAACATTAAGGTTATAAAAAATAATGTTCATTGTTATTTCAACATTTACTAATACATTTTAACATTTTAAAGTTGTATCTCTTAAAGCTTCAGTAGGTAACTTTAGAAAAAATATATTTGTTAAAACTGTCATTATGTCCTGACAGTAGAATATGAGACAATCTGAGAAAAAATCAAGCTCCTCTAGCTCCTCCCAGTGGTGCTATTGTCATTTGCATAAATGCTCCGCTCCCGGTGAGAAACAACCAATCAGAGCCAGGAGGAATGTCTTAGCAGTGTCAATCAAGCTCTTGTACACGCTGATCACACCCCTCTTATCTCTTGCACAGCACATACCTTTGTTTAAAATCAAGATTGCAGGTGTGCCGCAGCTGTGCTAATGACGGACAAACAACCAAAACTGCCAATTTCTCGAGTGGCACCTGCTCATACAACAAAGACGGGTAAACGGAAAAAGAACGATGACGATAAACAAGCGAAAAAGAAAGAATTAGACAGAGCCGTAATAAAACGAGGGTGAACATCGGAGCGGCTTTCCATAGGTGGAGGGAGCTAACGTTACGTGTCCTGAAAGGATTAAAAACTGATGCAGAGTTAGCCACATTTCTGCTTGATAAGCAAGTATCCCTGTTTGATTTGTTTCATTTTATAAGAACTGCACGCTGTGGGGGTGAATTCCTCGTCGGAGCCCATTGACTCGGTGTCAAAACTCTAGCCGCATAACATAAGTTACAGATAAAATGTCACGCACTGTCCAAAGCAACAATTAAAACCTGCTTATTCACTGGCTTGTCATGTTGCTGAAATAATGTACTAGCAAACCTTATCTAGCATTACATATCGCTAGAATAATTACTTGCATACTGTAACGTTAGTTACTGTTATATTATCTTACTAGATATTTATAACTTATAGAAAGAGTGCAACGTTATAAAGTTACATTACATGTATTGCAAAATACCTAATGATTTAAGGACCAAGTTTGTAGTCAAAGTATGGGCAGGCCATAGTCAATGTAAAGCATATTGTTGATGTTTCGTCCCTACCAGTGAATGTGCCATAACTGTTTATTCGCCGTCATCGGTGGCCCTGCTTACTAGCCTGGGCGTTCACAGAGGAGCTGTGGAGGGAGGGCTGTAGCACAGCAGAGAGCAAGGGGGAGTGACCTGTAATTTGTGCTTATTCAAATATTCAGGCTAAGTCAACGTTTTCTAAAAACTCCCTACTGCAGCTTTAACATTAGTTAATGCACTAGGAATTAAAGCAGGGCTATGCAGTTTCGTGAATTTATTCGCTGTATTCCCGCTTTTTGCTCGCAGGTGTCTCTATAGAGCTCCCCCTACAGCTTCGGGATAGATATTTGACAACACTGTCGAAAAACTTGTTGTCGACTCTCAGATACCAGAGGCTAGTAGATCAACGACATCAAAGCAGACGGGACATTCTTTAAAACGTCTTCTTCATTCGGGTTCGAACAGCGTGAGGGAGAGCAATAATGACAGAATTTTAGCAGATTTTTTTGCCGTAAAGCAATTCGTTACATCGCGAGACCTGATATCACACGATACTTCCATACAAAGTTGCATTTGTGGTTTTTCCGCTCACAGGCGATAGGGGGGTACGAGACGACCACCATTCAACCCGAAAAAAGTAATATAACCATTCCAATGACTCCGAAGCTGTTCAGTTAAGGTTAAAAACCTGCATAGTTCACCTTTAACATAAACGATCAATGTATAGCCTAATTATTAATATTTTTTAAATTTAAAAATGTAGGCTACCATTAATTTAAAAAATGTAGGCTACTATTATTTTTTAAGGTACAATGCTGTTTTCCCCCCCAAATGTTTGTTATATAGGCTAGAGTTCAGCACTTTTAATGTATGTTGGTTTTCAATCAATATCCATTTTACAAACTATTGGTTGATTAATTGGTTATCGGTCAGCGTGGTCCAACCTAGTTATTGTTATTGGTCCACATTGTTAAATTGTTATCGGCCGACCTCCAAAAAAATATAAATACCACAAAACAATTATATAAATCCACAAAAATATTTCAGGTACTTTATCTTTCATTGAGTCTTGTAGAGAGTCCTCCAAAAAATAAAACAAACAAAAAAATAGTGAAATAATCGGGAGTTATATATCATATAATGCCCCCATAAAGTAAGTTATTTAAGAACACAAATTATTAACAATAATGTTTAAAAGTTTGAGGTGTGTAAGATATTTAGTTTTTATTTAGTAAATATACCCATTGTTGACTCCCATTATAAGGCTTGGAAGAGCCAGGACATTTTTTTTAAATATAACTCCGATTGTATTCGTCTGAAAGAAGAATGTCATATACTCCTAGGATGGCTTCAGGGTGAGTAAATCATGGGCTAATTAAAATTTTTGGGTGAAATAGCCTATCCCTTTAAGTATGTTTATAAAAAATATGTTTCATACTTTGTACAATTAATATCACTCACAGGCAACTTTTACGCAAGTAATATTCTTAATGATGACCAAAGTAATGGCTCAAGTCTGGCTTTCAGGTACTTTATCTACCATTGAGTCTTGTGGAGAGTCCTCCAAAAAAAGAAAAGAAAAAAAAATCTACTATATTATAGTGAAATAATCGGGAGTTATATATACCTGGTCAGAATACACATTACTTTTGAATGGCCGACAAAAGGAGAAAGATGGTGTTTTATAATAGAATAGTGTAATTATGGCATCTACCGGCAGGGAAACTGACCCATGCTAACTAGACAAATCTTGACCCCTTGTAATGATAGCCATTGCTCTCTAGCACTACTTCTGTTGGGTCTAGACCTGCTAAATGGCAGTGACATCTTACAGTAGAGTACATTAGATGGATCACAGAACAGCTATGCCCCTGAACTCTTAATCTCTAGGTCTCTGTGGGTGATGCGAGAGAGAGATGGGATAAAGACAAGTGCGCAGGGTATTTACAGCTCATGAATGCCATTATTTATAAGTTCTGTACCTTTTTTGCTTCAAATAAGTTTACATTAAGCATCTGTATTTCCTTCTCTCCATGTCTTGTGTAATATTCGCCTATGCTATTATGACAAATTACGGTACATGAGGAAGATATCTCAAATATAATATAAATATAAAGTATCTGTCAATGTACATACACGAAAAAGCTAAACTTCCCATTAGCTTTACTATTTATTTGGCTTTTCTTTACTGAGTTTTTTATTATTATTATTTTATTTTATACAAACTAGAGGAATGAAGGTAAAGCATATGGTGTGTGTTTGTATGCAGGGGCTTTTCCCAGACCCCCCCCCCCCCCCCCCACACACACACACACACACACACATCACTGTGGATTTAGTTGAATATGGCCTTTTGTATGGAAGTAAAATAATGCCAAATGTTTTTGAAATAAAAAAGCCTGTTGAATTGCACTACTTGAAAAAGGTAGCAATATCCATTACATTAACCATGCTTGCATTTTAATGCATTGTATTTTTAGGGCTTCCATTTTTATGGGCTGAAATTCAACATGGTTGTATATTTAAGCTGTGAGTATTTAAATTCAAAACATTGCAAACACATTTTCATTAATAAAAATTCAATAATCCATATGCACCTTTCATATTTCACTTCCAAAATATTCAAACTGTTTAAAAATACAACCTATAATATTCAACAGGCAGTTTTCGGTCCATTTTATTTCGCTTTACAAATTCGCTTCCACAAATTCAGTGGTTCAAATTCGACAGTAAATTCGGTAAATTCAAACAGTGACATCCAGGAACTGCAGGAACAGCAGTAGATTACTGTGCGTAATTTCCATCTGCTGTTAATCAACCTCACCAGCAGCAAGCCATTCATTCATTCATTCATAAAAACTGATTTATAGAAATGTAAGTGTATTTGTGATTATTATGAGGGCTGTTTTTATATTTAATTCAGTGTCTTCACGGTCCCTGTGTAGCCTACATGCATAATTCTCTGCCGTGAACAAGATTATAATGTTATTCCCCCGATGCTGATGTACAGAGCAAATGCTACATTTGAGGTAGACATATATTTCTCTTGGTTGTTTAGTTGTACTAGGGTTTCCCTCAATTCAGGATTGCTGGACATATAAAACGCTTAGCTTAATGGACTAATACTGGGATATAAAAGACCAAACTCGCACCTTATTGAGAAGGCTGTACTATATGGCTACAGGCAAGCAGATGGACTCAGAATTAGGGCTGGGCGATAAAACGATAACGATAATTATCGCGATATAATTTTTCTCGATAAAACAATATCAAGAGTTCGATAAATGTTCGTAATGTTTATGCGCCAAAAGCATATAAAAATTAGCATATGCAGAAACTAAGAAATATTTTTTTCTATTAAGATATTTATTTTGTTAAGGAAAAATGACAAATGTTTGAATGTTCTACCTCAGATTTGTGAATGTTCCCCTGTTTGGCAAGTGTTTGTCATGAAATGTTCTGACAATAAAGAGTAGTTTAAAACCACAATTAACACTCTGGTTTCTTCAACTTTTACTTAGGAGAAAATCTGCCTTCAAACTTGAAAGAAATAAAGAATTGACAATTATCGTGATAATTATCGATATCGACTGATATAAAAAAAAATATTGTGATCATTTTTTTGGGCCATATCGCCCAGCCCTAACTCAGAATATGAACTTAACGTGCAAAGTTTAACGCTAAGCGTTTCGCAGTGATATACTGGCTGTAAAGTTGGCTTGATTGGACATTCGCACATTTAGGGACCGTCTCTAAAGTTACATACAACATTGGTATACACGTTTCTAAAGAGAATGACTTAGTCATAAAACCAACTGTAAATTGTTCATGTAGGTGTCAGGCATGATGCACACTTTTTAAATTTTTATATTTATTCAAATAAATTCAAGTTTGCTATTGAAGTTAGAAACATGTAGGCCTATACCAATGTATTTTGTAACTTTAGAGACGGTCCCTAAATGTGTAAATGTCCAACGTCAATAACATTATAATCTCGTTCACGGTAGAGAAAGATGCATGTAGGCTACACAGGGACTGTGAAGACACTGAATTAGGCTAAATATAAAAACAGCCCTCATAATAATCACAAATACATTTACATTTCTATAAATCAGTTTTTATGAATGAATGGTTTGCTAACTGTTGCTCTGGTCTTCGTCAACAACATGCGCTTGCACCCCCTGCTGGTGAGGTTGATTAACAGCAGATTGAGATTATGCTCGGTAATCTACTGCTTTTCCTGCAGTCAATGTTGAATATACTGTCGAATTTGAACCACTGAATTTGTAAAGCGCAATAAAATGGACCGAAAATTGCCTGTTGAATATTATAGGTTGTATTTTTAAACAGTTTGAATATTTTGGAAGTGAAATATGTAAATATGGATTATTGAATTTTTATTAAATTTATTGAATTTAAATATTTACAGTTTAAATACACAACCATGTTGAATTTCATGTTAATGCAATGCATATTTTTTTCAAGTAGTGCAATTCAACAGGCTTTTTTTTATTTTAAAAACATTTGGCATTATTTTACTTCCATACTTTTGTGTGCTAGCAAATCTTTGTTTTTTATGTGCATGTATTGTACATGTGCTATTAGAGCTTTTATAATTGGGGTTTGCACATGTATACAATCTCTGTACTGATGTTGTATCTTAGTAGATCACACTTATTAATTTAAGCTTGAGAACAACATGGTAATGCCCTTTAGCCTTTGAGCATCGTATTGCCTTTTGTGTGTCATACGGGCATAATTATCCATATCAGAGCAGCCAACTCCATGATGTGATCATTATACAGCTCAGCTCATTATCAAAAACTCACACTATCCTTGCTTTGTTAGTGTTGGTAAGGCTAAAATAATGCAGTTTTTAAATTGAAACTGAATAGTCTGTGACACATAGAAGCTGGATACATGTGACACACCAACCACTTATTCTCTCTCTCTCTCTCTCTCTCTCTCTCTCTCTCTTTCTCTCACTCACACACACACACACACACACACACACACACACACACACACACACACACACACACACACACACACACACACACACACACACACACACACACACACACACACACACACACACACACCTCTTTACGGGTTTAATGAACATTGCTAGGCTCAATCAATTTACCAGACTACTGACAAAGACACGCACACACAAACACATAATTGTGTACATAACCCTAGCCTTTGTCGACCACGGCCAGCCGACTGTTTAGTGTTGTTTTCCAGTGTAAGTAGTTCCAGTGACTTTTGGCTGTACTGTGGCTTCTCTGGTGTTTTAAGCTGTAGGAGGTTCTTGTGGAGTTCTTGTGGCGCCCGCTCTCTTTTATCTGTTCTCACTTACTCAGAGACTATAGAGGACTGAACTTAAAAAAGAGATTTGGATTCAATATACACAGCCAATGAGAGTCACTCTTATGGTGTTAGTGATGCAGCTATTTTTATTTTATGTGAAATCAAAGGACAGCTGTCCCGGTTGTGTATGTTGTTCTACCTTGCTATAGTGTGGTATTCCAGGCATGGTAATATACTTCTGTACAAAAATACCTTTATTTTATGTATCTATGTTTTAAAAAAATGGCCAATTTATTGATTATCAGATAATAGCCTATATCAGACTTTTTTATTATTATTATTATTGGTAACAATGAATATTGGCTGTATAATGGTCCATGCTCCTTTTCAATGTGTGTGTGTGTTTTTTTTTTACATAACCTTTGCCATCATATAATAATGCCCGCATAAAGTAGATTATTTAAGAAAACAAATTATTAACAATAATGTTTAAAAGTTTGGGGTTTGTAAGATATTTAGTTTTTTGTTGTTGTTGTTGTTGAAAGAAATCACTTTTAATCCTTTATTTTTTCCCCCATTATTATTATTAAGTAAAAAACTACAATAGAACAAAGCAGGTTTATTTGGCTGCTGTCACTTTATTCACTTTATTCGTCTAGAGCGAATGCACTGATCTTTGATATAGCCTATTGATACAAAGCGCTTTCTTTCTCAACTATTTACGTCCGCTTAAGACACAAACGACTGTTTGTGAAGTTACTCTGGCATTTTGACGTATAAGTGTGTGTGTATTTGACTGTTCAAGCCCAGTGAGTAAGGCGCTAAAAAAAAGTCTAGTCGCTAATATCAGTACTCGTGCTGACCAGTGGCTTATTACGCAGGTGAGGTGTCTCAGACAGCGTGTGCATATGCCGAAATGAGTCCTTTCGCTGCTTCCTGCGCTCGAACGGTTTAAAATAACTTATTTTTAAACAGAAATATAAAAAACAGAATAAGAACTGTAATACGCAGGGCATATATTTATATAATTGAATAACATCCTTTGCGATTTCACAAAAGCACTAGGCTATGCTTTGATGGTTTTAATATATAATGTAGCCTTAGAAAATTGCATAATAATGCTGCTCATGATTTCTCTTCAGTGATATGGCCACTTCCGGTATTTTTCAGATTAATCGACACGGGTAAATTGCAATCAAGGATTTTTCTTTTAAAATCGAGTACTTGAATTTAAGCAAGTAATGACAGCCCTAAAGAACACTGTTGTTTAATGTAATCTACATTACATTTGTTAGTAAAGTACAAATGTACTTTTTTATTTGTTAGTCCAAATGTTCTAATTTCACTTTTAGTATTTGTTTTTAAGTTATTTTTTGACAAAAATAATACAGAATTTGTATGCTTGCCATTTATTTGTTATTGGCCATACAATGAAAGTAGTTATGAGCTCAATGATAGAATATATGGAAATGTTAACATACTACTTCGCAGTAATATTCTTGAGTTTTCCTCAAAAGCAGTATGTAACCATCCACACACCTCTGTGGAACTGAGAATTAATAGAAATATTGAGTTTTATTCTGTGTTCTGAATGCATTCCCCATCTGTGAAATGCTAAGAAAATTAATTCTAATGCCTTCCGATTTGAGGCAGTCATATTCTTTATTATAGCCATCAAGAAGCAATGAGCTATTGCAAATATTTTATTGGAAAATTTAATGAAGCTGTGTTTCCCTGAAATTGTTGCAAAAACGGCTCTTCAGTTGATCACACTGGAAGAGCATTGGCACCATTTCTAAGTGTATTTTAGTTTTTACTTAAATGTTTTTGCTGGACATCCTTTAGCAAATGGTCCATAGAGGCAGACTATAAAAATGAGCAAGCGCTAGCGTGCGTGTATGAATATGTATTTAACGACTTAAATGATACTGCTTTCACTGCCATTCATCAGCATTTTCCATTATTTATTTGACCACATTTCAAGTTCTGCCAATAAATTACTCTGTAACAATCTGATATGTTGCTGTTTTCTCATTAAAAGGCAGGTCACTTTTCTGTTTTGCAGCTGGTACGTTGTTTCAGAACATGGTGCATAAACAACAAAAATTGAATCAAGTACCAGGCGCGCACATTGCAAAAACAATCATTCTTAATGTCTTTAAATAATACACTTGAAACAAACAAACCATTAAAAATCCTCCATCTAGCGAAAACACGGCTCATATGATGTCTTATCATTTTTCCTCTTTCACCAAATAAAGCAATCAGTCTGTCTGTTGCTGGCACAGTTATGTACTAACAATTAATTATCATGCCTTCCCATTTCCCAGCACGGGATTGTGATTAGAATAATGATGTTTGTTGTTTGAATGAGGACATCAGCTCAATGTCTCTATAGACTGTGGCTGCTCTTCCCGCTGTGCTACAACAGTGCCATCTAGAGCATATGGTCTTCAGGACCCAAAATGGCTGTTTGTGTGATTTTCATTTGTTTTTCCATACAGAATGTGCATATGTATCTCCTGTCAATGAATTATGGAGTACAATTGTTGAAAAGTGTTCAATTTAGTTGTGATATCAATCGAGATATGTATTTCTCGGTGTAAGCACTTAATCCATGTTTTTGTTGTACCATATTTATTTAATGTCATCTCAGCTCATACATTTTTAGATTTCATTACATTAATTATAATCATTGTATTGGATGGATATGTTAAAAGGAATGATGCTTTCTTGGTATAAAAAAGGAGGTCTATAATACCTAGAGAAAGCTATTGTATCTGTTTGCATTCCCATTTATCTCAAAGGCAATTTTTCAGTTAGTCCAGGGCCTGTGACCTGGAGGTTGTCGTTTTTGCTCATTGGTGCTGTTTCAGGAACATTTGTAATGTGAAAGATAAAAGATTACTTGTCATAGGCAGCAGATGGGGAAAATACTTCCATTAACTTGCAAATTGTGTTACTTGAAAAAAAAAAAGTCAGAATGCATACTTTTGTTCGGCCATCACTGAAGAAAGATGCCCATAATACAACATAATATTATGGCAATTCAAAACCTTTTTACATTTTTGGCAAATTGGTGTCTAATTCGTATGAATTCGTTTTCGTATCACTTTGTACAAATTCATATGAAATCGCCACCTTGTAAGATAGTTTTCTTTAGAGATCAGGTATGTTATAATGGTATAGTTTCAGCATTTACCAGCAGAGGCTACCAGATACATGTAGCCAGTTACAAAAAAAATCACTTTAATGAAAATATAAGTGGTTTCTTAAAATGCATATTTATTTTCCTATGAGGCTGATCCCTACAATTGAGATAATTTGAAGTTTTTCTATCCTTGCAAGGACATGTGATGTGAATAACTAAAAAAAAAATATGTATTTTTCTTCTTTTGTATTAATTTGTAACACTCGGTAACACTTTATTTTAAGGTGACGTAGTGACACGTTAATACATGTACGTACTATAGCAATAACAGTAAATTATGTATAATTACAAGTAACTAATCCAAACCCTGACCGTATCTCTATAGTAGGCTACATGTACCAGTAGTTAATTAATATTACTCACTTATTTGACTAAGTACAATGTAACTACGTCACCTTGAAATAAAGTTTAACCTAACACTAACTAACCCTATTATAATATACCAGCTACACCTCATCTTATACATTATTCCAATGTGTGTTCATTTCTATGCCACTTTGGAAAAAATTGATCAAATAGCTTCACCCAGTGGTAATCTGTAGGTATTACACTTGAGTGTATAGGCAGTTTTTTGTTATTGTTATGAAGATGTATGCATAGTTTTGCATTAATTTGGTCTTTACAGCCTCAAACTGTTTTAAGAGAACGGACTGACACACTGAGTACACTAAATGTAATGTCCATTTAATGTTTGGTGTAATGTAATTGTTACTAATTGTAGGCACTGTCTTACATAAATAGTGTACATTATATACTTGTAGAGTTACAGTGTATGTGCTTGCACTGAAACTTGTATTTTATTAATAATTGATTTCCTTTGATAACTTTTTCCCTCTAAAGCTCCAGTGTGTTGTTTGGCACAAATAATGGCAAATCAAAGTCAGTTCCTCCCACACACACACACTACATGAATTTTTAAACATGTTTGTAATCTAGTTGTGTTGTTAGCAGTCAATGCGCTTTTTACAGTCCATTTAACTTGCGTTTAGATGTTTTTTTTAGCTTTAAAGGGTCATGAAACCCCAAAACATAATTTTTTTTTGTAGATGTGAACAAATGCAGGCTGCACATCACCGAAAACACTAAAAGCACTCATTAACAAGTTTTTATGAGCAATTTCGTTCTTCCGGGTTGAAAAGCAAAGTCGAAGCAACGTCACGGAATTTGAGGTAGAAGCGTGCTTTCGGAGTGTGTGACTGGCTGCCGGCACAATGCTACGTCAGCGGTTTCTAAGCGCTTCTCTGCATTTTTCATGAGAATTAACTATTTTAGCCCAATCACTGCGCTGTATTACGCATGAAATGGCATTACAGCGAATAATTCAAACAACATGCGGAGCTCGCAAGAGAAAGGTTTCTGCGCGGAACGCCGCGATGAGTTTAACAACACTCGCAATGTTGATCATATGTGACCCTTGATCACAAAACCAGTCACAAGTAGCACAGGTATATTTGTGGCAATAGCCAACAATACATTGTATGGGTCAAAGTCGTCGTTTTTTTATTTTATGCCAAAAAATCATTACAATAATAAGTAAAGATCATGTTCCATGAAGATATTTAGTAAATTTCCCGTAAATATATATATAACATTTATTTTTGTGAGGTGAATGCAGCAGAATTGGGAACATAAATGGACAACTTTAAAGGCGATTTTCTCAATGTTTAGCTTTCTCTAAAGCTTATTTATTCAGCTTTCAGATGATGTATAAATCTCAATTTAAAAAAATTGACCCATGTGATTGGTTTTGTGGTCCAGGGTCACATATAGATACAGACAGGAGCAAGGCGAGCGCGTTTCAAGTTTTTATAGACATATTTCATATACTCTAATCTAGAGCAGTGGTCCAACCGCATTCCTGGGACCCCCAACACTGCATATTTTGCATGTCTCTGCAAACACCTCTGATTCAGGACGTCAGCGACTCAAAGATCTGAAATGGGTGTGAGAGGTAGGAGATATGCAAAATGTGCAGTGTTGGGGGGCCTCCAGGAACGTGGTTTGGAAACACACGCTCTAGCGCTCTAAACATGAACAGTGGACAAAAAATAACTATGCCTTCATGACACTTTAATTGTGTAGTTTAACAAACTGAATAAATACTGAGTTCAAAATAAAGACAATACTGGAAGTAATGACATAATATTACTTAAGTACATGCAGGTTTCCTTCCAGAAATGCATTTGAGTGAATCTGTGGGAAAAGACTAATTTAACTTGGGTAGATGAAATAAAACTAAGCTTTAATTCGTTGTGTAACAACAACTAGCTCGGCTCAGGTGTGTATGTGGCAAAAGCACAACCCAATTGCCTCAGTCCTGTGTACAGCAATAAACCCCACAATCGGATGTTATCAAAAGAGGCAGACAAATCCACTAATCCTGAAGCCTTCTGTGAAAATGCTTAAATGCTGACCTTAGGGAGACTGATTGCCAGCGTTTGCATTTCAAATCTCCTTTCTCATGAGGCCAGTCAATTACCAGAGATGGAAAGTGATCTCAAACTAATGAGAGACTGAGAGGTTTTCCAAGCCCCCACACTTCAAACAAAGTGCACAGGGATGGTAGGATTATTCATGTTTTAATTGGCAAGAGATTAATTGAAACTGTTTTTCACCAGGAAGAATGTTTTTGTTTCCTATGCGTGTTTTAGGCCTACTGGGTGCATTTACTGTATACAGCATGAAACAATTCAATAACCCAACCCTGAATTCCCAGTTCAACAGGAAAGGGACTGTTGTAATATTTTTGGTCTTGTTGATTATGTACTAATTCCTTGCACACCACCAGTCATAATTTTGGACACATCTACTCATTGTTTATTACTATTTTAGTTATTTTAGAATATATATATATACAGTGGGGAAAATAAGTATTTGACACATCAGCATTTTTATCAGTAACTGGATTTCTAAGTGGGCTGTTGACACAAAATTTCACCAGATGTAGCCATCAAGCCAAATATTGAATTCATACAAAGAAATCAGAACATTTAAATATACAAGATGAGTCATAATAAATAAAGTGAAATGACACCGAGAATAAGTATTGAATACAAAACTTCAATCAAAACTTTTGTGAAACACTGTTATAGCAGTTCACAGTGAGTGACAAAATAGATTTGATTTGATTGTTTTGTATTGTATTGCACTGAGTGTATTGTTTGGCTATTACAGCTGTAAATTAGTTGTTGGTCATTGGTACCTATAGAGTAAGTAATGCGTAGTATCACAGTATTTGAATAAGTGTCTGCCAAATATGTAAATGTTAAAAGAACGAGGCAGAGGTTTTCATATAACAGCTTAATTTATAATATGTACAGGTAAATCAAGTTGTTTTCTTGAACGACTTTTATTTTAGATTATTCAACACTATTCAACATAAAATAGCTGAAAAAAGCTCTTCTAATCTGCATGAGCTGGTTGAATTAATATTTATAATTACTGAACACTATTTCACCTGAAGAACTCTGATGTTCGATTATTCACACAGTTTACATGCTATGGCCATTGTGTGAAATGAATTCAAATGGCTGCTTCTCAAGACTATTGACAAGAGTAACATGAGAGAATGGAGAGTGAGTTTATTACGGGTCTTTAGGTTTATATTTACTCTGTGAAAAAGTTAAAGCCCGTACTTTATCATTACTGTTTAAAGGAAGAAAGTGTGGCGGCTGTGTACCTGATAGTCTTATATTTCACCAAATAAAACATTGATGCAGCCTCTAAAGGTGCCATCCTTCTTACGAGCCAATTCTCAGACAATAGCACTTTGCGGGTAATTTGTTTCAGCCAAGATTTATGGCATTGTAAATATTTAAAATCAAATTTGGCAAAAAGACAGAGATGAATGTCATACCCTAGGGGTGCTGTGGAAGCCTCTCTCTTTTTTTCCCCCTCCCTCAATCTTTCGCTCCCTCCCATTCAGCATCACCGCTTCCGATCCGGTTCAGTGTGCTACTCTTTTTGTTGCCTCTAGGTGGCAGCACAGCCTTAGCACTGATTTAATTAGGTTTTTTTTTTTGCTGGCATGTTCAGACAGTGTGTCATGGGATGACAGAACAGGGAAGACATCCAAACATACCCACTGTGTGTGTTTATGTGTGGCCACCACACTCCAGTGCAACCTCTCTCTGGCTCTGTGTTTGTTGGTGTTTGTGTTGGAAGATGTATTGGGAGAATTTAAAAAACAAAGCAGTCAAAAGGGGATTTGGGCCATTGATACCAGCCTCTCTGGAATGCAGACACAGGGACACATTACCTGAAATACAAGACAACTCCTGCTGTAAAAAAATAAAACAAAAAAAGCAGTTATTGGTAAAATACATGTCTGTATTTATGTGCAGAGCTTTGTGTCTGTAGAGAGCTAATCGGAGTAAAGGTAAAGAAGCCAAAACCACAATCTGATATCATTGTAAGTGACGTAACACTGCAAGAATGGTAATATCAAGACCAGACACTGGCTTCCTGGAAGCTAGATGTTTGAAAATCTGATGTGTTTGATGTATGACCACAGAAATGCTTCCTCATCTATCTCAGGCCAATAGTAAATGTTGAATTTTGGGGCTTGCCCCCTGGCCTGCTGTGATGGATGGCCTCCGTTAAGATGGAGGATAATGGTAGTGTATGAGTAATGTGCATCAGAGTGCACTGTAAGCCTTTGCAGTTTCTGCTCACCTCTTTATGGTGACCAACACACACACCAACACACCACTAGAGACTAAAGTGAACTGGTCTTGCACTGGGATGAGTAAAACAACTCCTTTATGTTATAAATCAGTGTAATGTTGTCTCTCTGTGTGTGTGTGTGTGTGTGTGTGTGTGTGTGTGTGTGTGTGTGTGTGTGTGTGTGTGTGTGTGTGTGTGTGTGTGTGTGTGTGTGTGTGTGTGTGTGTGTGTGTGTGTGTGTGTGTGTGTGTGTGTTTGTGTGTTGTGTATTCCCTAAATGAGAGTTGTATGTGTTTTTTAGTGGTGAAGAATGCACCCCTCTTTGGTAAAGTCCTGCTTCAATATTTCATGTCATAACAGGTTTCTTCTAGATGAGACTTCTTACTTATGTGGTGAAACATAAATAATGAAAATGTACTTTTTTTTTTTTTTTTTTTTTTTTTGCTGTTAATTAATTGTTTTAATGGGATAGTCCACTCTTCTTCTGATATTTTGAAAAATACTGGGATCCAAACTACATTGGACCCCTTTGACTTTCATTGTTATGACAAAAAAAGAAGGACCCCCCCCCCCTGAAAATAACATATTTTACAAAAAAAAAAAAAGTTCACAGAAGGAAAATAAAAACTTTTACAGTTTTGGAATTATTCTCACACACACACACACACACACACACACACACACACACACACACACACACACACACACACACACACACACACACACACACACACACACACACACACACACACACACACAATCGAGTAATCGAGCGTTTCAGTCTCTTTATAAGGACGTTGCCAATGGGGAGGGGATGCCATGTTGTAGATCTTTTCTACTTATTCGCATACTCTAATTTTTTTTTTTAAGGCAACTCAAGCTAGATTAAATGGTTCCATGATGTGTTAGGCATTTGGTAAACAACAGAGTAAAGGAGGGAATGGCACGTGTTTGACTCCCTGAGAGTGGGCACACTGTGCTGGGGACCAGGTTTAGCTCTGCCCCCTGTAATTAAACCCAGCCCTGGAGCTCTAGCAGGGCCATGTTGGAGACATTAAGGATCTATGACGTGGTAATCAAATTGCATAAGGCCTTGTGATTAAAATTTGTCTGTGCCGTCTTTGAATGTGCGTTAGTTTGAGCCTGTGAAATGTGTGGACTGTATACTACTACTACTACTATTTTTATTATTATTATATGCACTAGGCTATATACATTGAACTGATTAAAGGAACAGGGTTGAATTTTTTTAATGATTTTGTCTTTGTTGAATTAAACAAATATAAAACAGAAGTAAAACTTTCATTCATAATATATTTCCTGATAGAATGTTCTTTAAACATTTTAATCACCATAACAGGATCATGATGATATCCACAAAAACAACAAAACAAAACAAAACAACAACAGACAAACAGTAGTGCTAGTACCTTGGATGTATTACAGTGCAACTTCACAAATATCCAAGAAAATCAATGACTGCTTAAGGTATAAATATAAAAAGTACTAACCATAAGCCTGACATGATGCATTCGATTTGACTGATCTCAGGCCATGTGACTTCTCCACTTGGCCTCTCTTGAATACTCTTGACTTGACTAAGGACATGAAGTGGGCTCAACACACACACACACACACACACACACACACACACACACACACACACACACACACTCTGCCGTGACAGTTTGTGTGTTATGTAGCCATCCTTCTTCTGCAGATAAAATCAGAGAGAGAGCACACACACTTACCCAGACGACCTCGTCTTTGAGACGAGAACGCTTTATTAAAGTAGTTTGTGACACAGGACACAGGAAATGGATGCCAGACACGATAGTTCCCTGACCTCATCATGACCTCTGCTGTGGCCTGTGTGTGCATATATATGTATTTATGCAGCGGCTTATGATGCTGAATTAATTTAGGTCAAAGCGAATATCTCTAAGCAAACTTATCTTATGTTTAAATGTATTTAACACTCAAAAAAAAAATAATAATAATAAAAAAATATATATATACATATATATATATATATATATATATTTTTTTTTTTTATATGGCTGAAGTAAAGTATTGGTGGTAAATGTATTTGAGTAGCACATTTGATAAGACTTGAATTTGATATCAAGAGATTTACAGTATACAGTACTTGGTATTTTATTTCCATGCAATATATATATTTTTCTAACCCTAGTGCCATTTTTTTAATTACATTTTTTTATAATAATTTCACAGAAGTTTATGCTTAAAATGAGAGAACCAATTTCAGTTGATTAAAAAAAAAGAATTCAAAAGTTACCGTAGTTAGGATATGTCATTGGAGGCATTGAGTGGCAGAGAAAATGGCCTTAAACATTTGATGCATAAAATATTGATAGATGCATAAAATAATTTCACCTCCAATCAATATTTATGTTCCTGTATTTATTAAGTTAGCTGTTTTTTTTTCATGTTGTTGTCCAGATCACCCTCAGGTTTTTTTTTCTAAATTAGTATCTGACTATATACTCAAGACATCACTTTTTTTTTTTTAGCAGTGATGGCCACTGAAACCAAATGGAAAAGAATATGGTGACGTAATGATTGTAATGGAATGAATTTGCTGTACCATCATTTATGAGAATGAGCTGTTTTATTGCATGTGAGTGGCTGATGCGCAGGCTCCAGTCTCAGAGTCTCCAGTTAGAGGTCAGGATGCTCTAGGATGGTTTATCTCTTCATGAGCTTTCCACTTTAATCTCACAACATCGGAACATTATGCTCCACTTAAAATAAAAAATCTGTCATCATTTACTCACTGTCATGTAGAATGACTTTCTTTCTTCCAGGGATTATTAAAAGACATTTTGAAGGGATGTTCTTTTCCATTTGCAGATACAATAAATGTGGACTAAAGCTTTGAAGCATCAAAAAGGACACACAAGTCAAATGAAATGATCATAAAAAAGGAGTCAATACGACTTATCCGGCACGCATTCCAAGTCTTTAAAGACGTATGTGAAATAGCAGTACCAGCATAGTCTTCATAATTTCTCCTTTTGTGTTTCACAGTACAAAAAATAAGTCATACAGGTTTGGAACAACATGAGGGTGAGTGAATGATTTCAGAATGTT
Organism: Phoxinus phoxinus; assembly: GCF_949152265.1. Taxonomy (NCBI): domain Eukaryota; kingdom Metazoa; phylum Chordata; class Actinopteri; order Cypriniformes; family Leuciscidae; genus Phoxinus; species Phoxinus phoxinus. The sequence goes on along the minus strand of NC_136877.1, from coordinate 31,301,335 downwards.
ACGTTTTTGGATGAACTATTCTTTTAAGTATGTTAAGGTTTTATTAGGGGCTGCAAAAGTGAACACGGGTGAATCAAAAGAAGGAGAGGGGCAGGAAGAAAAAGGTGAGAGAGAAACAGGGAGGAGGGGTAGAGGAGGAGAAGAGCTTTTAAAGCAAGCTGAGCTCTCCGCCGCATCTCTCCTCTTATCTTAATAAGTAATGAGACTGCCATGGGCTGACAATGAAGTATTCTGAGAATAGTTGTAATGTATGGATGTGAATAGAGCGGCCAGGCAGTGATGTATAGAGCAAACAGGGATGGAAACAAGTGAGATATTAATGACCCGTTTCCCTGCCAGTTAATGTGGGAGTTACCTGATTACTGGTGTGGGAGGGGAGGGGAGGGGCTGGAAGTAGGAGGGTCATGGATGGCTGGAAGGTGAGATTGAGAAGTTTAGTGTGTGTGTGTGTGTGTGTACAAGGATACCTGATCTGCTCCCAGCCTGCTTGGTTTAACCTGCTCTACCACGCTCCATATAAAACCTGGCATGAAACAATATACTAACATTACCTGCAATTAGCACGAGCTGTTCATCATTATGTGTGCCAAGCAACTGGTAACTTTAGTGTTCTTCATCTTGAGTATGCTGGCCAGATATGTACTTGATAAAAAGCATTTTGGGATATTAGGTGGATTAAGCAGATACTGAGCTATTGATGCAGGTAATTCAATGGTTTTCACCATCGGTAACCGTATGGTGCTTAAGTTAAAGTCTAGAAATATGTTACTCCCTACCCCCGACTGTGTCCTGCCATGTGTGTTGCTCTCAAATGTTGTGCTCTGTGAAAGTCCTGTAAATAAGTCTTTTGGGACCTTTGGTGGTCGAGGTGGGCAGCAGTTTTACAAATGTTTTTGAAAACTGGGTGGCCAAATGAGGAAGTGCATGAGGTAGGCAAGCTGGTGGTGTCATGGTAGACATATAAACAAGACTAAAGATTGTGAGTGACCTGTGTATGACAGGCAATTAAACATGGTCCGATCAATTAAAATGTACTGAGTTATCAAAACATTGATGTGAAGCTTGAGCCATGTTGGCAACATCAGAGCCATTGTTCTCTTATTTGTAGTAAAGTATTTTATGTGTAATGGTGCGTGTACGTAATTTCAATATATTTCTATCTTTCTATCTTGTTTTGTATGAATTATTCTCTTTGCTTAATGTGAAGGTAGGGTTTGTGGAGGCCTTACGTGTAATGTTGGTTAAATATACCACAGGAGGGCAGCAGTGTGACAGGTTGCACGAATGTATTCATCAAACCTAGAGTAATGCAGCATCTTAAGATTCTCTCTCTCTCTCTCTCTCTCTCTTGTATTTTTAAACAGTTTGAATATTTTGGAAGTGAAATATGTAAATATGGATTATTGAATTTTTATTAAATTTATTGAATTTAAATATTTACAGTTTAAATACACAACCATGTTGAATTTCATGTTAATGCAATGCATATTTTTTTCAAGTAGTGCAATTCAACAGGCTTTTTTTTATTTTAAAAACATTTGGCATTATTTTACTTCCATACTTTTGTGTGCTAGCAAATCTTTGTTTTTTATGTGCATGTATTGTACATGTGCTATTAGAGCTTTTATAATTGGGGTTTGCACATGTATACAATCTCTGTACTGATGTTGTATCTTAGTAGATCACACTTATTAATTTAAGCTTGAGAACAACATGGTAATGCCCTTTAGCCTTTGAGCATCGTATTGCCTTTTGTGTGTCATACGGGCATAATTATCCATATCAGAGCAGCCAACTCCATGATGTGATCATTATACAGCTCAGCTCATTATCAAAAACTCACACTATCCTTGCTTTGTTAGTGTTGGTAAGGCTAAAATAATGCAGTTTTTAAATTGAAACTGAATAGTCTGTGACACATAGAAGCTGGATACATGTGACACACCAACCACTTATTCTCTCTCTCTCTCTCTCTCTCTCTCTCTCTCTCTCTCTCTCTCTCTCTCTCTCTCTCTCTCTCTCTCTCTCTCTCTCTCTCTCTCTCTCTCTCTCTCTCTCTTATCCATTCCACTTTGTGTTGCTTCATTGTTACACTTCTCTCTTTTCTTTCTTATGTTCCTTAAATGTGGTCTTTGTATTTGCTGTTTTGATTCAGGTGTGCTCTGTATCAGCATTTAGCTTGTCTTTTCTTTCTCTCTGCTGTGTCGGTATAGCACAGAACAAATTTGAAATATGGTTTCTTCATATAGATAAGTGCTTCCCCAACATGTCAGACTGCACATCTTCTTATATTCTTCTCAATAGTTGTCAAACATCCTCTCACCTAAACATTATGCATGTTTTTTGCTATTGTAACTATTCAGATTTACTATTGAAACCTAATATTGTGACACTTCTAATATTGTTGCTTTTTATTTTTTTATTAGATAAATTGCTTGTGGTGCTTATTAAATTGCTTATTGAATAAATGTAAATTGTTTAAAAAAAAAATGCTGGAGTAGTAAGTGGATTTACACTGTAATGGAATATTGACAAAAGCAATTAACCAGTTTTTAAATTCATAGGTTCAGGAATTGTATTTTGGATAAGTAGTGAATGCATAATACATTGGGTATTATTATAGTAATTATAATCAATATTAATTCTGTTATATATGCATTGAATTTCCTTTGTCAGATTGATAGATTGTGATGATCAGATTATTTATTAGATGCAACTGTTTGATGGCTGAAAAAAAAGTGTTTATAATCATGCAGCGATGATTGATACTTTGGTGCTTGAATGGCTGCTGCCAGTAAAGGTTTAAATGTGAAATATTATTTCTCAATAGAACCCTGACTTGTGACATTGAGTAGCCTGTCAAATTGCTTAATTTATTTAGAGACATACTTTCTGCTGGGTTTTTTCTTTCTTTCACAAACCTAGAGGACACTCTGCACATCTCTAGAAGTCATCAGAGTTTGTGAGATGGATAGCTGTAGTAGTAGGTGGACATGGAATATGGAACATGAGGTTTAGAACAACAGTGACGTTCTGGATTAAAAAGTTCCGTTCCATAATAACAGTGGCACACGGGATGCTTGGAAATGCCATTCAAGCACTGGAGAGGTCAATAGTTACAATAACTTTCTCTGTGAAAAAGAAGGAAGAGGAAAAAAAAAAAAAAAGAGTAAAGAGACTTGGCCGCATTATCACAAATTGCTTCCAGATTCTTTCTCAAAGCAAATTATTTCTGAAATTAAGTGCAGACTCTAACACTGTTTCTGCGGAATCAAACAGAGGACTTTGAAGTGCAGAATACAGACTCGTCCATGGAATCGGAGAGCTACACAAGCCCTTAAAGTTCTGCCTCATTTGCACTATCATTCGCTTACCCTCCTTAACTCCGCATTTTAGTTTGCTTTAATTTTCAACAACAAAGGGAAGATCAGGAATGATTTTTGATCATGGAAAATTTGGGGAATGCTATAAAAATCACTCCTGATTTTTTCTGCCATTCTACGTGGAAGCGTAGAGAGACTGATTCACTCCATATTTGGGTGGATTGTCTGATAAAACACACTTTTATCAAAATACAGAAAGGGCTGTTAGTTGAAGTCACTGTCTGCAAGTTAAATCTTTCCACATGATGAAGTCTACAAGCAAGAAAGCCTTTGTGTGTGTGTGTGTGCTTGAGATTGGGGAGTTGGTGGGACATATGTAAAGAAAATTAATTGTAAACTGCATGTTCCATACAATAGTTGGCTCTATACTTTCCCAAAACATTCTTGGAATTTGTCAAATTTAATTTGAGGAGCGTTTAACATGGTATGACTGATCCAGTTACATGCTTATGTATGACAACATCTTACAGATTTAACAGATTATCTTTTCAAAAGTACTATGGCACAGACTGACCGCTTTAAGTATAAGATTGTATTTTAATAGTTATTGTGAGCTTCTGTTTTGTTACGTCTGTGTGTGTGTGTGTGTGTGTGTGTGTGTGTGTGTGTGTGTGTGTGTGTGTGTGTGTGTGTTTTTAATGGTCTTCTCTTGTTAGTTTCAAACCTTGTAAGATTGTCACAAGTGAAGCTCCTAAATGCCTGCGATATACTCTATAAACACTAAATTTCTAGAAAGATGTGTTTGGTGTGTTTAGCAGGACGCTTTCTAGTCATCACGTGGTAGCGGCCCTAACTGTCTGAGATTAACAGTGGAAAAACAAATTCAAGGGTGCTAAAAAAGGCAGTGCAACACCCAAACTTTGACAAACGTCTGAAGAGGAGGAATCATCTGTGTTTGTGTTTCAGCGCTTTATCTCCTCTAAATGCGAACAGAAAAGTTGCTAACACCACACTCAGTGCAGTCTACTCCTTCATGATGATGTCTGTGTGTACGAGAGCGAATCCTGCCATGTTTTCTCTGTCATACTCACAGAACTGCCCTCTTCAAGCATCATCATCAAGTTAATGTACATTAAATAGGAGCAGCCTAATCAAATAACAACAGCTCAATGTGTTCACCTGCGTGGGCTGTACACATTTCAGCTGTAATATCCTGCTATCCGGGGTCATGCTAACTATGAAAGAACACACTCCTGCCCCGTGCTGTGCCCGTGGCTAAAATGAAAAGCAAATATTAATAACAGCTTGTGCTTGGGAGTTTAACTAATTTCTCCCTGCTACTGCAGTAAATATATTGTAAATGCTGAGCAGACACTTCAAAGTGCTGAGGATATGGATGGGAGTCATCATAGAGGCACATTTTTTTGGATGGAAGAGTGAAACTATTCTGCTTTGAATTGCTAATTCAGGTTTACAGATTGTTTGACAGTTGTTGTTTTTTTTTTTACTTACTGGTTAATCATTTGTCAGTTGTTTAATATTGTTTCTATTAAACAGTATTTGATAAATGTGTAGCTTAATAATTAGATCTATCAAAAAACAAAGACCAAGTACATTTTCGGCTAATTAAATTAGCAAAAACAACTGCATAAATATGCTTTTTTATATTGATAATGAAGCATAGTATCTGGTGATTGTGGTCTCTAATGACCATTTAATTACTTTTGTGTATAAAAAATGCAAATAAAACAATAAAAACCTTGGACTTTTAAACATATTTTCTAGCCTATATCAGAATCATTCATAAAGGCCATTTTGGTCCTTATCTGGTTAAAAATGTGATTTATTGATTTTTTTTTATGTATTATTTTTAGTGCATTGATGATACAATTGTAAATTGACGTTATACAGATAATGTGGTAATAGTGTTAACAATTGTTTAGAAAGGAAAAAAGAGACTGCTCACAGACCTTGTTTCTAGAGTTTCCTTTGTAACACTCGGGGACCATTGCAATGGAAAACTAGCCGCAATACATTTATTTAGACCAGTTGCCATTGTAATACAACAGTTTATCTGCCCTGTGTTTTTCCAAGTCATTTTTACACATTTCGGAAGAAAGATGAACAGTTCACCGAATAGATGTACCTAGGCAGCTCTAAGCGGTAATCTCCTAGGGCAGAAAGTGGGTTAGTATTGGACTGTATTTATGAGGGAGAGGGCAGTATGTAATCTTGGATCCAATAGATGGTCCTCACTTCAGTGCTCCCACATTACTACACCAATTACTATGTCTCTATGTGTGTGTTATTAATGGAGATAACCTGCTGGATTGAGAGGGCTCCATATTACCCAATCTGTCTGTGTCCATGGAGACAGAATTAACCCTGCTGAGGTTGAACGGGTCAAAGAGTCAGAATAACCACTAACCACTTTCATTGCCAGTGCGTGGGTGTGAGTGTGTGTGTGCCTGTTGAACACTGACCCCTTACACCCCTTGGCCTTTGCATGCAATTGCCAATCATTAACAAAACGGAACAATTATGGTAATGGTGAACAGAAAAAGCTTCCACAACAGAAATAAATGGGTTCTGCAATGATTAGTGCTGTAGTAAGATTACTGGTCGTGACTATGTTGGTCAGTTTTGTTTGTATTGTCTTGTATCTTTTTTCTTTTTCTTTTATGATTTGTTAAATCACACCCTTAAGTTATAACTGCTCTTAAAGGGATAGTTGTCCCTTTAAGGATAGAAAATGTGTCATTCACTCACCCTCATGTCGTGCCAAATCTCAATTACTTTGTTTCTTCTTGTGAAACACAAGACAAAAGATGTTGTTTTGAAAAATGTCTGGGTTGTTTTCTACCCCATTGACATTCACTGTTTGCACAAACAGCTGAAATATCATTCAAAATATCTTTCCAGAAGAAAGTCAGTCATACAGGTCTAAAACAATATGGGGTGAGTAAATGATGACATAAATGTTGTATTTTTGAACTATCCCGTTAAGTTTTTATATGTTTTAACATAACATTTTGTAATATTTATTTGTGTATTTTGGTTACCATAAACTGATATCATAGGAACACAGCTTTCTTGACTTCTGTTCTCTTTTACAGGCCAGTCACTCTTCTTCAGTCTGTTCTAACCTACCAGTTAATAGAGTGACCGGATTGGCTGTAACAAAGTTTAGTCATATTAGCATAGCTATGGGGTCCACGTCCTGTCAGCAGGCCTTGAGTTATAACCTTCACTCTCTCCCTTTGTGGTTTTTAAGGTATGCCATCCAGTTTTAAAAACATATTGGTGTTTATGCAATGCACTCTATAATGATCCATCATATGGTTAGAGTCTGTGTTTAAGTGTCTGTGTGTGTGTGTCCCCGACAACACATAAATAAGAAGCAATAGGGCCATCTGTTTGAATTTCTCTCTGTCTCCCAGGAGATACCCATCTGCTTTTACATTATCCATTACAGTTCTCACACACACACACACACACACACACACACACACACACACACACACACACACACACACACACACACACACACACACACACACACACACACACACACACACACACTACCCCCTCACTGTGACTGGCAACGTTGCAGCTCTGCTAACACCCCACAACCTCCCAGACACCCTCCACCTCTCTCTATCTCCTTCACACACACACATAAACACATACACACAAATCACTCTATCTTCCCTATTTGAGAACACGACACTCATCTCACCCTCCCTGTGTGGAGCATGTTCATTTGAAAGCAGATGTCTGGCTTCCTGCTGGCATGCTCTGTGAATTTTCTCTGTTGGCAAAAAAGAAAGTAAAAGGCATTGTGGTGTTATTTTACCGTAGTCGCTTCTGATTTGAGGTGTCACCTATATCAGCACGCTGTACACAATGTTTTCAAAGCTGTATTTGCACAGTTCTTGATTAAAGAACTTGTTATTGAGAGAGAGCATTCTCTGTATGTACACAATAGAGTCAAAAGTTTATGAGCACTTGTCAGGGTTCCCGCGGGGCTTAAAAATTCTAAAAACTTTTTCTTTTTTTTTCTGTGGAAAAAATATATACTATCAGCATAACAATTAAATGTTGTAATGAGAACTCGGGTCTCAACAATGAGTCTGGCCCACGGCCAGTGTTAAAGAGTTTGGGGCCAGTTGATGGAACACTGTATGTTAAATTTGTTTATTTTACATAGGCCTATTCTTGTATCTTTCAAACCTGCAAACATTTTGTTTTCTATGACATTTGGTTGTGCATTCTGCTTGTCACCTAGTAAAATTATTGGCTGATATAGTTATATGGATATGACTGATGCATATGGGGAATTTTTTTTTCTCTGAATACTAGCCTAAAGCTTGATGTATTTTCAGCCCGCCAAAAAGAGTGGGGCCGGCTGCCTATTTAAGTCGTGGCATTTCCATCAGAAATTTTCTTCTTTAAGCGTGTAGATCATATCCTCGCTGACTCCGAAGAGAAGATAGAAGCCATTCTGATCCCTTTTGAAACTAGTCTCAAGCAGCGCTTTCTTTAAAGAGAGCGATCCCTTCTTGCACGCTCTCCCGTTCTCTTCCCCTCTCAAGCCGAGATGGAAGAACAACAGAGCTGTGGGGTGAAGCACCAGTGCTCATCACCCGCGAAGACCAATACCCCTCATCTGGTGCGAGCGGCAAGGTTTCATTTGGCGGCTCCGAGGAGGACTTGGATGACGCTGTCTCTGGCTTTCTCTGAAGCGGAGGACTGGGCGAACTCAAGCGTTGACTCCCACCCGGCGGCTTCATTCAGAGTTGGGGACAGCCATCCCCTAAAATTGTTTAAGAAGCTACTAAATCTTATGGCAGCAGCCTCCTTAGTAGTTCCCTTGGGCCTATTACATATGCAGCCACTACAACAATGCTTAAGGTTCGCCTCATTCTCAGGGTGACCTACTGTTGTGCCGGGGCGGCAGTGGCTCAGTGGTTCATGTAGGTTGTCTACAAACCGAAAGGTTGGTGGTTCAATCCCCGGTTCCACTTGACCAAGTGTCGAGGTGTCCATGAGCAAGACACCTAACCCCAACTGCTCCCGACGAGCTGGATGGCGCCTTGTATGGCTGACACCGCCGTCGGTGTGTGAATGGGTGAATGTGAGGCAATATGTAAAGCGCTTTGGTGGCCATTGGGTCTGTAAAAGCGCTATATAAATGCAGTCCATTTACCATTTACCATTTACCAAAGCCCTTGTTCCCTGAAAATCGCCCCTTCTGTATCAGTTGGGGGAAGTACTGGGCTTGGTATCCAGAAGGAATAGTAGTCGTGAAGGTCGCCTCCAAGACGGGTTGGGTCACCTTATGCGATTGCAGGCCAGCCTTCGGCTTCTGGTCGGAGCAGATGACGAACTGGCACATCAACTGCCTGGAAGTGGTGGCAGTGTTTCTGGCTTTCAAGGAGTTCCAGTCAGAGCTCAGAGGGCACCATGTCCTGGTCTGATCAGACAGCATGACAGTGGTAGCCTATAGCCTATAAATCACCAAGGGAGTCTCCGGTCTCGCCCGCTGAACAAGTTGGTGTGCCGCCTCCTTCTGTGGGCAGAATATTATGAACAAAAATCAACAGGCTAAAGAACTCTCACGCAAGGAACATTTGTCTCTGGTTTAAAGGGGTCATGACATGAGAAACCAAATTTGCCTTGATCTTTTAGTATATAAGAGGTCTTTGTACCATTAAAACGTCCTGCAAGTTTCATAGCTTAAGACTTCCTCCCCATTATAAACGAATCATTTATTTAATCAAGCTCTAAATACAGCTCGTTCTGGATTCATGGTAAGAAGTGACGTCACGGTACGAAGTGACGTATCAGCGTTTGCATATGACCGCCTCCAGGCACAAGACAACTACGCTTAAAGCGCAAGACAACTACGCTCATTTCATATCGTTGTCGCGCCCGCGCGCTGCGCGCCTCACAAGTGTTCAGTCAACGGACAGTGAGTGGGTCTGTGTACAGGGAAATTCAAACAGGAAAGACAAAAAACATCTTTGAATACGCTGCGAAAGATCCAGTCGTCAGGGGAAAATGGATGCACTTTATTTTTTTGCGGACGTCTCAGTCACGGCAGTGTTAGTTTAAGCGTTTGTTCTATACATTTGAAGGATGACTGTTTTGAGAACAAATCCCAAAATGATGCTGGCTTTGCCAGAAAACTGTTGCTCAAAGATAAGTCCTTGCCGACTATTCTGGGCTCAACAACGACGACGCAAACTGTAAGTAATGTGTTTAAAACTTTAAACTACTTTTTAAATACGCTGAATCCGCACAGGTTCTGGCTGGGGGCGTTAATAATTGATGCATAGGCACTGACGTTAGCCAATCATAACAGTGGGCTTTAACACTGAACTCTTAAAGGGGAAACACCCCCAAAACAGACTGTTTGAATCAGAGGATGAGAAACAGGGTGGGAAAGGGTCATAAATCACTAAATTTTAAAAGTTTTTTGTAAAAAGAACTATAGTAATACTATATTTGCACCTAAGGGAACATAATAATAAAATAAAATAAAAACCATGTCATGACCCCTTTAAAAATACCATCTAAAAACAACTAGCCTAACTAATATACATTTCAAGCATTATTAAAGGAAAGTAAACAGTAATTAAAAATTTTACAAATTTGTAATCGCAACAAATAGATACAACTTAACAGAGATCATTTAAATAAACAGTTTTTTAAGATTTCCAGGTATTCAGGTACAGAAACTGTAATCAAATGTAAAATAGCACTGCACTTTATAAATAAAATATACATTACAAATTTAGTTAGTTAGTAAGTTATTCAGTCAAGAACGAGTGAATTTTCTCTTTGTCTTTTGATGTTTGATTAGTGTTATTATAGAGATGGCAGCAGGAATATTAGGCTGCTGTCACTTTGCACGGATCCAAAATAGTTACGCATCACCTTGTGCTTGAATGTTTTAAAATCACTTTTTTCTGCATGCACGTTTGGGATGTGTGTGCAGAACATAAAACAGCACACGAGTCTTCTCGCGCTTGTATGGTTTAAAAATCACATTTCCTGTGAGCGCACTTTGGATGTGTGCACGTAATGCGAGGTGACCATATCAAAAGGGGAATGTTTCCATTACAAATGTAACCTTAGTTCCCTGAGATAACGGGTATGAGCATTGGTATGCTCCACACGGAGATATGATCTCACCATCATCGAATCCCTCTGGGATTACATGAAGAAACTAAATCCAGAAGAACTGCAGCACCGATACTCTGTCAAGATTGAAGAAACCTACCTGCAAAGCTAACTGAAAAACTATTTGCAAGTTTACCTAGGACAAAAGCTGTTTTAAACGCAAAGGATGGTCACACCAAATATTGATTTGATTTACTTAATAGAAGTTAATTGATAAGTAAAATATATGGTTGTAACGGTATGAGATTTTCACGGTATGATAATCGTCTCAGAAAATATCACGGTATCACGGTTTCATGGTATATGGTATTAAACCATCATCGGTATTAAATCATTATTATTATAATCATCATCAGCTACAATGACTCTTAAATGAATGAAACCAGATAGGGTTTTTTGGTTGAACATATGGTTTATTAAACAGAACCATAGATATATACAGATATATAGCCAATGCGACATCTAGTGTATATATCTACTGTATGACACAGAACAAGCAGGTTTATAGTATATAAAAAATGTTGTGCTGTATATTAATCGACACGCTCATATAGCGATTTGATTTATTGCACAGCTATATTTTAGATGTATTCATCCATCTATCAAATCGCGCATTTTACGTGACATCTGCGTTATTTTGTAAATTCCAAGTTAAGTTATGGCCTTAAGTTATAAATGGAACTTTATCTGCAGGGAGGGATGGTGTTTGCGAATATTGGAGAACATGGTCGACGCATTCCCTCCTTTAACAGCCATTCTTTGTCAACATTTCTGGACACAACTGGATATCCAACTTCAAGGAAAACCCTGCGTTGCGCGTTCGTTTTTCGGATACCCAAAGTATTCTCACACTGCAGATTTTAACTTTTTTGTCAGCGGGGATAAGCAGTCAAGTGGAAAGAAGTTGCGCGCATGTGAGATCTGGTTTAATTTTTTTTCCAAAACCGGTAATAAGCTAATATTCACGATATGATACTCGTACATGTCAATATTGTGATAAACCGCCATACCGGTATACCGTTACAACCCTATTTACAACATAATTTTTGAAAGTATCCTCACTTTACAGCATTTTTACACAAGTGCCTCAAACTTTTCACAGTACTGTAGCTTTGCAAATAGGTTTCTTCAAGCATCTTGGAGACGTTGCCATAGTTCTTCTAGATTTAGTCTGTCGTTTTTTTCTGTTTCTTCATGTAATCCCAGACAGACTGGTTGATGGTGAGATCAGATCTCCGTGTGAAGCATATGGGCTGTTGTCAGATTACTTGTACATAGAAAAATCTCACCTGATTATTACAATTAATGGAAAAATTAATGTTTGGAAATGTAAACTTATATTACCTGCTGACAAACAACAGCAAAATATATAAATAACTGGCTTAAAACCATTTTTTTTGTGAAAATACTAACGTGCCTAAGACTTTACGTGTGATAATTTTTTTAAATATATTTTTTCATATTGAAAAAATATATTATAATTTTATAATAGAATAATTATAAATTTCTATTATAATAGAACATTTTAATCAAAAGTGAATCAAATTACAAAAATGTATTGAAAATATATGTGAATTTGAGGATTTCTTAGTGTTTGTCATTTATACATTTTACTTAAATGACAGCAGCACACAAGCTTTGGGTTATCTCATGATCTGAGATGATCATGCTCTAAGAAGAGCATGCTGTGCTTCAATGGAAGAAAGGACATCTGGTCATCTTTGCAATCATCACGTGTTCCTCACTGATGTTCCTGTGTGTGTACAGATATATGTACTATATGTGTGTGTGGGAAACAAATCTCAGCCAGTGGACTTTGACGCCCATTCAGAAGGCCACAGGTGCTTTTTGTGAAGAGTTCATGAGCAGTTCAGAATCTGTGTGGAAACAGCAGTTCTTTGCAACACTTCTCACAGATCCCCTAGATCTAACGTATCTCAGCAAGCCAATAATCCCCTTTTTCCATCCCTGCTTCTCCACCTAGATCAATCCCCGATCGAAACATCAAATAGAACTGTGCTCTCTTACTTCGTTTTTAGCCTCCTTCCCATTCTCCCTCTTGCCATTCCAAAAAAATCACTTACTAGGTGGTATTAGACAGGCTCGCAAAAGTGTCATTACCAGAGGGACCTTGGGAAAGGGAGGCAAGATAGATTCCTGTCGGTTTGTGGAATATTTCCCGTGCACTAAGCCCCCGCGTTAAGAGCGTGGTATTATTGATAAGACCATCTTCTCCGGACCGTCCCACTGCCTGGGGACTCGGAGGAGAGCAATCCACCCGAGAGCTCTTTTATGTCCTTCTGTGCAGCAGAACAAAGCGAGGATTAAAGCACTTTCTTTCATCCAGGAGTGGAAGTGTCAGAATAGGCATCCGGGAAAAGAGGTAGCAGTGGCAGAGACAGTGTCTGGGATGAAGTGGCATAGCGAAGATGATCTTGTGAGATCTGGGCCCCTGGCGGTATGGACTGATATCTGAAATTACATTCTGAGAGAGGGAACTAAATGCATTCACACACAACCGATCTAGAAAGGCTTGAAAGGACTAATTTTGTTTTTGAATGTTGTACAATATTTGGGTGCTGCAGGTAAAAAGTGACCCCATTTCAGCAGATGATGGCCTTACACATTTAAAAATAACTTTTGACGTATAAAATTTGGAATACAATGTAAGGTGTCAAGCAATTTACAGTACAATCGAAGTATACTACCTTTAAAAGTTTGAGGTCAGAAAGATTTTTTTAAAGGAATTCATACTTTTATTCAGCAGTGATATATTAAGTGGATCAAAAGTGAGTAGAAAAATGTATAATGTTACGAAAGATTATTTTGATCTTTCTATTTACACACCAATTAAATGTTTCTTGAGCTCCAAATCAGCATATTAGAATAATTTCTAAAGGATCATGTGACACTGAGGACTGGAGTAATGATTGCTGAAAAATTCAGCTTTGCCATCAAATTAATAAATTACATTTTAAGATACAATCCAATAGAAAATGTATTTAAAATTGTAATATTATTTCTCAGTATTAATGCTTTTGCCTTGGTTGAGCAAGAGACTTCCTTCATAACACTGAGCCATTGTACGCAAATGGAAACATCAAATAATACATCTTTGTTGACTGTGATAGTTTGTAAGAAATATGTGTATTTTTAGTCATATTTTTTTAATGTTAGTTCTCTACAGGTGTTTATCGGATGGTCAGTAACTGGTATTTTCAACTCTGGGCCTTGATACCTGCATTAGAAAACGCAGTGCACACCTTGTGATCTTTGAGTGTATTTTGGCTTCAGTCTTGTCAGTCAACATGCATCGACAAAGTAAATTGTTTTTAAAGGCAAATCCTGGTCCGATTCAGAGTGGAAGCACAGATATGGAGGAAATCATGCCTCATCCATACGGCGGTTCATAAGTAGATTACCTTTTGTAATTCGTTTTGTTACAGCAGTCAATAAGCGCCCAATGCAAATGCGGTTCATTTGTATCTGAATTGATGTCCTGTCCCCATTAGCTTATGCCTTTAATGCATTCTGCTACATTAGTGAATAGACCTTAGCCGGATTAATCACAAGTTCATTGGGATCATTTGCTTTCCTGCTGCCTAATCGAATCTCTGACATTGGTAATAAGGGCAAATCTCACCTGTCTCCTCAGCCTCTCACAAACAAACAAGAGTGATTCTGACTGCAGACTCCCGATCCGTTTCCATTATTCCCTTCCAACAACATTTTAACATTGATTTTTGACACACAGACACAAAGAATGATATGAGAGTATGACTTAAGTGATTCCTGCAGCTGTTTGTCATTAGTTTGTGTTGTCGTGCTTCATTCTGAATTTGATATTCAGGTGGACATGTGCTGCCCAGAGTTGAAGTAGCACTTAGTGTCTCTTATCAGACTCTCTTGCGCCGAGTGTTATAATTAATGACTTTTATGTCTGGAGAATAAAAACCTCTAAATAGGCTGCTCCCACATTATTTATTTAGGGCTAATTAATTAAAGTGGACCTGTATTGAATTCAACAAGGCAAGAGAAAAAAAATAAGGGTGGGAGAAAAAGAATTGGAATGAGAGGAAGAAAGAAGGTCTCAGCCCTTCTCTCACTAAAAAGAAGCATTTAAGTTTGTGAAGGTGGCGTGACTCTTAATAACACTCGCAAAGGTGCTCTGGACAACCACTGGGGACAAAGTACATTTGAAAGTGGACCTCGATATGTCCTGCTCACTCCAAAGTGAATACTCCTGAGGTTGCAGGGCATTATTGTCTCATATTCATGCTTGGTGTACCCTAAACTAATCTATAATGTTACTTTGATGCTCTTACACCCAAAATTGATCAGCGAATATGTTTACTGATCAATTTTGGGTGTAAGAGCTTTTGGTATCAGGAATCTCTTATATAATAAAATATCTTAAATAACTTACCTCAGGTCCATGTTATGGACACTTTTGTGAAGGGATTCAGTTCACTTTCGTTTTGGACATTTTAATTTCGCCTTGAGACTCTGGCGCTTTTATCGGTTCAGCACAGCTTAAATAAAGTGTTTTTATTTTTTACATCACCACATATGTTTAGGCCATTTTAAATCATGATATTTACAGCAGCACAGATTTTCCAAAACTGTCCAGTCCTACACACAATAGTGCTAATACGACAATTTGCTAGTGCGCGTTGAGATGCGTGTCGTGAATTATTCGGGTCATTTCAGTGCGTGATGTGGACTAAGCAGTTGAATCAATGAGCCTCTATCTGATGCTCTCTGTGAGGCCTGCTCTCTAATGGCAGTTATAATGGCCGAGCTGTGGAGCCAGGCAGCAGTGTTTTATGCGTTATGGTCATGCTTGGTGGATGCTTTTGAGCAGGGAGAGAGTGTGTCTGGAATAAAAAAGTCTTGTATTGTAACTCACAAGGCCATTGAGAACATGACCAGGAATAACTACAAAACCTCTTGCTTCTTGCCAATTACCACCCCTACCCCCCAGACTTTTGCATTGCCGTTCACTGACAGTTAATAACCAATCAGAATCAAGGATCAATGGCAGTATTTTCAAAGGGGATGGCAATTTGATTAACTATTGAGATTTTCTTATATCTCATGCAGAAGAATTTTCTCCTTGGAATTTCAGGAAATCTGTATCAAACTTCTGCTTTGCAAAATAACTTGGAAATGCCATGCATATATTTTACTGTATACAGTATGTTTGAGTTTGACCTCACTTTTCAACATTTTATTAAGACTTCCAGTTTTCAGAATATTATTACTGAACTGGCCTTGATTGAATGAAATGGATACCACTGCAGAATTTAACCTCAGTCATGACATCCTTCTGGTCAATGGCTACTTTGTGTAATGCAGACAATATAAGCCTTGTTTTTATTTTTTTATTTTTCAGTACAACTATTCTATATAAAAATTAGTTTTTTCCATTATGTTATCAATTCTGTCCATTCTGAATTTGTGTGAGTTGGAGAAGTGGTGTCATCTGCATCTTTTCACATCGTGTGGTTTCAGACTGTCATGCCATGTGTGTGGTATCTTTTTAAGCAACAATTTCCTTTACAACGTCTTCCATTGTAAAAGCAGCCTTTGCCCATAACCCTCCAATCAGTGCTGTGGGTTCCCTTTGTTTTAAAACCAGTCGACCATCTCCCTTCTCGCTGGCCTACATGCCTTCCACATCCATCAGCCTAATGGAGGCATGGGAGAAGCTCACAGTCTAGGAGCAGCATAGGAGAAGTGCAAAGAAAACAAGACCACTTTGACCCTCTAAAAATCACCATCAATAACCCCTAGTCAAATGATGTCATAGTTAAGTGTTTGGTGTTGTGTTGACACTCACCGGCATGAATGTCCGACACAAGCATATACACCCACAGAAATGTGCATGCAGGTCTGTTTGATGAAGGATGGAACCGGAAAATCCGGACACTAATGCATCGGTCAGTGGAAAATATTTAAAATGAATCTTTACACTCATATGTACATACTTATAGCCAGATGAAAATAACACAGGCATACTGGCACCATCAAGCCCTGCTATTTTGACATTAATACAAAGGCATTGCAAGTTAGAATAATAAAGACATTTCTTTTCCTTGATTCTTTTTTTTTTTTGTCATTTAGAGTATTTATGTGGATTTTATGTACATTCTGTGTGTAAATATATTACACACACACACACACACACACACACACACACACACACACACACACACACATATTTTACACACACATTTTTTTTACACAGATTATTAGGGGTATATATATATATATAAATGATTATATAAATAAATATAGGCCCTATGTCATAAGAATATATATTTTTTAAAGATTAAAATTATACCTTTCATATTCTCTTTTTTTCTTTCTCGGTTCTCAGAGAAAATGATAATGAGATGTTTTAATGATGGTTGACTTTGACTCAAGCTATGTATAATTCATAATAATTGATTGCCCTGTTTTTAAGGGATACCTTTTCCCTTGAAAAATGATCCCATTAGCGAGTGTTTAATCCAATCAAAGCTGTCAAAACACACAGGTTCAATTCTATTCTCCGCTCTGTTCATCGTCATAAGCGCCTTAGATTGATCACCCTCATTTAACCATTGCATTTGGATGTGACATTTCATTCATAATTTTGGCGTTTTTTCCCCTGTTGATCCATTTTTTACATTTTAGTAGCTTGAGGGAGATTTTAGCTAAATCACTTCTGAAGATACATTTTCATGAAGGAAGGTGCTATTCATCTTAAATCTGCTGAATCTTGGCTTAAAATGATTTATAACATTTTTGTGGACCAAGCAAACAGGTATTACTATTTTCCATTAGAGGTAAAGAGAATTTCAGACATTTTTCGTTAAAATAGAAAAATTGAGCATCGCTTTTATAAAAAAATAAATAAAAAAAATGGTACAATGATAAATCTCAAAGAGCTTACCTCATAATTAGTTTTGTCTCTGAGAGTATGTTATTAGATGTGAAACTTTCTCTAGGTGTGTGTGTGTGTGTGTGTGTGTGTTAGCGCTTAGGCCTTTGTCTTTATTGCCTTTGATCGCGCTCTTCCCTCTATCAAATCTCACCCGTGCTGTCTTTTAACAATGCAACCTATATTTCAAGCACACTCCATGATCAATACCTGTTAAGAGAGGTGTGGGAATGTAATAACACTGTGATTCATGTGTTTTAGACTCTAGCTTTATTTACTATCCTCCATCTATGTCCTTTGTTTGGTGCTGGTGTTTTAACTCACTCAGAAATTGATTGGTGCACAAGGTAATCAGGCACGTATGATCAGATGGAAACTAATGTTTCCCTGTTCATCAGCCTGTATTGTGGGCAAATTACAGCTTAGTCCTGACCTTTGGGCTTAAAATTTTTGACACGAACATGTTTACGATTTGTGTTTTGCTGTTTCTCGGTAAATGTGTTACGTGAATGCCTCCCAGACAGAAAGCAGGGAACAAACTATTCCGTTTACATGTGATTTAATATTGCTAATAAATTCTAAACCGCTTTTGACCCGGTCATAATTGTTTTAACCCGTTTACCTGGTCTTACATTGGAGTTGAAGATCATTACTTATTTGATTGAGTCCAAGTTCACATCATATTAGAACATGGCAATAATGCTGGATTTGTTTTTAAGTCAATCATCTTGGCACCTGCGATGAAGTAGTGTTGCGTTGGATTAGGACCGTGAGTTATCGTATAGTTTGCGTGAAGATTTGTGACTGTTGTGCGTGGCGCTCTGTCCAACCGGGCAATTCTGATAAATAAGAATCGAGTTTAGTAGCAGCTTTGACACGTTGATTGATAAAAAAGCTCATGGCTAAAGCCTCCCCTCTCTCCCATCTTATTCAGCTCGCGTCAAATGGTTTAAAAATCAATACTGGCCTTGTACACAAGCATCTGTGTTGCTGCTCTGGGGAGGGGAAAAAAAGGAAAGAAAAGAAAAGCAGGGAAAGAAAAACACCTGCTCTCACCATGATGATTACTAATTTTTCCTGTCAGAGATGTTTGAAGACAAAATAATCATTGTGCGTATGGTTTGAGGGCAGGAGAGATTATTGTGTGATCCATTCAGATATCCGGTGAGAGAGGAAATCGCCCCAAAGCAGATGGATTGAGCTGTTGGGTAATATGTCAGAGAGCTGAGGAAATAACTCAATGAATAGACACAATAGAAACCACACAAACCCAACATTTTATTTCTGCACGAAGCTAAGCAAGATGCTTTTTTATTGTTGAAACCGTAAAAAGTCCAAGGTGGCCAGCATGGAAATACTTGCGTATTTCAGGACGTGCTCAAATACATTTTTAGAATTATTTTGTTTCAGTATTTTGACTTGAAATGTTTTATCCGTAATATAGGTTTTTCAGTATTTGGGATTTTTTTATTTCTATGGCGTTAACATTTTGTCAATAAACCTCATTGGTAACAATTACAGCTAAAAACAATAAACGTGTGTTCTTTTAATTAAATTACAATAATAATCTGGCACAATGGTATTGTGCTGCCAAGACACAAATTCACCAAAGTGGTTAGATGTCAAAAGTGTTGTACAGCCTGACGGCAGACTTGGGTTAAGGGTTTAACCCTGCATCTGGTTTGACCACTTGATGACACATATGGCTCGTTGTGGTAGAGAGGTCTTCCAGGGTCTAGTCAAACACCAGAGGACCCCGCTCTCACTGCTGGACCCGGGTCCTCAGGGGCCGGGGGGTTGGAGCCTGCGGATAGAGAGATGAGTTGTGGATTATGTGTGAATGTAATGGATGGGCCTGTCTGAAGGAGAATGGCTTCAATCACGAGTGACTTAATGATGATGGGCTGCTTGGTTTTGACAGTGACACACAATCGATCCCCTCAGTGTTAGATGACAAACTGTTTTTGTGAATTTCAGTGCTTGGCTCCTATTCATTTAAGAAACCTGACGTTATAATATGTGAATGACAGTGCTCTGCCCTCTGAATAAGAACTTGCTCTACGTGCGTCTGTTCTTCCCTCCTCCAGCTTTCTTTTTTTTTTGCCCAAGATGAAATGCATATGACTTTTTCACAGAGAAGAAAGCTGAAAACATGTTGTGTGTGTGCATATATTTATTTATATATATATATATATATATATATATATATATATATATATATATATATATATATATATATATATATATATTGTGTGTGTATATATATGTGTGTATATGTATGTATATTTATATATGTGTGTGTGTGTCCTCGACCCACTCTATAAATAACTCTTCTGCTCAATAAATAATTTTGATGATGTTTATGAAAAGTAATGGCTATTTATGAGGGGGCCGTTAGGCTTTTGAAACCGGGGTACATGCAAGGGGAACCAGGCAGGCTGTGATTGTAATGAGTTTATTGAAATTAAAGTTTAAACCACTCTGGATATTACAGTTAACCTGTCTGCGCTGCCGGGCTCCGTCGTAAAACACGCGTCTGCCGCACACTTGCACGTCGACTCCTGCAACCTTTAATGGAAAGCTGAGATGTTCATGTCGAGTGTTTATCAGACTGACTGTCTGTGCCCTGAGGACAACCCTCTATTGAAACACTATACACATCATAACGCTGTCTCAACCCTTGTATGGAGCTCTTCCAACCCCTAATGGCTTGGAAATATTTATTTATTATCCTTTCGCTGCTGGAATGGAAACTCAATTGGACTCATGTGATGTGGCTTTGTGCATTATGTTCCACAAACATGGTAATGAAAAATGAAAAGCATATTTAGCTGTAATTGGCACTTGGGATATTTGCCAGATTGTGTTTCCTAAGTAAATGCTTAGACTGATCCCTGCTTAAAGTTGCCACAAACCAAATGAATGCATGTGAGGATCAGTAGGCCGTCATAAATCAAAGCAGACAGAATTGTTCAAGCCTTTAGGTATGTGTTCATACTTGGACAGTGGGCCACTGAGGAGAATAAAATCACCAAATTTTCCTCCTCATTTGTAAGAGTGAACCAGGAAGTACCTTCTCACTCAGCACTCAATTAGCCTGAAGTGAAATGGTGCAGCAAGGGAAAAATGTCCTCTTTATTATAATTGTTGCAGAATTCCCCTGCAGCATGTCCGTGTTTGTTTTAGGGAAGTGAGTTTATGGTTTTGGAGGCTATTTTTGCAGCTGTCCATGCAAAGAACCTATAAAAAGGAAGAGGAGGGGCAATTTGTTAAATGGGTTTAGATTTGTATGGTCAAGGGCCACAAGACAAAATGACACCTAAGTTATGTTTCAGTAACAAGATGTGATTTACTTGGGAATTTTGTCATTTTACTCAGACTAAGAGATTGTTTGCCGAATATAGTATTATTATAATATGATTCAATTATACAACAATGCTGAAATAACTTTTTTTACACAACTTACACAAACATATATCTTCCAGTGTGAGTATGCTGTGCGCTTTTGGCTGCCGCTCCACACGGTTTGTCTGTTTTGATCCTGTATTCTTGTTTAAAATGTATGTTTTATACACTAATAAAATGGACTTCAAGTGTGATTGGGTTTCTGTGATTCCCGCTGGTGCGCGGAGGTGGTGTGTTCCGCTCTGCCGCTTGCTGTGGTGCTTCATCTGGCCTGTCTACTTGCTGGTGTTTGTAGTGTGGTTGCTGCGGGCAAAGCATCTTTGACGGGAGGATTTCGTGGCTTGGTGGCCGTCGTCATCGAGTGGTCCTGGAGTTTGCACTAATTCGGGCGGTGTGGCATTCAATAGGCAGTTTGACGCAGGTTGCTCGTTGTACCTGTGAGGGACTACTCTACTTACTTCACTTTTGCTCTGCTGCTCATTCTGTTTGCACTGTTGGTCAGACATGTGTATATTTTTCATTCTGGTCTATGCAATAAATTACAATTTATTAATTGTAAAACGCATTGAGCTTGGGAAAAGTTCATTATTTTTATCATAATTTTTTTTTTACATTATTATTTTAAATTTAGTCATTTTACAATAGAAACTGAAAACATCTAAATGATACAATCTATCACTAGCCCCGTTTACATGTAGCATTGTATTCCGATTATAACCAGTTTAAAAGCCCAATCAGAATGAAAATGCTCCATGTCAACACCTCAATCGGAATAAAAATACACAAACCGATTGAAATTTCAGTCGGATTGAAGGGGGTGGAATAAACCTTTTCAGGAACCGATCAAACAAAAAATTACCCCATGTAAACGAGCTGATCCGATTACTTTGAGTGTACGTCTTTCTGCACATGCCTGGTTTTGCGCCAGGTAATTCTGTCAGCTAACATCAGCTTTAAAGACTTTTTAATTCAAAGATAATTTACCTCAAAACTCATTTTCATGTTTGAATGCCTTCTGTTTGTGATCCGATGTGGATTATGATCACCGTACAAGGTAGAGATACAGGTTCTGGTCATATAATTAGAATATCATTAAAAAGTTGATTTATTTCAAGAATTCAACTTAAAAGGTGAAACTAATATATTATATAGACTCATTACATGCAAAGTGAGATGTTTCAAGCCTTTATTTGTTATAATTTTGATGATTATGGCTTACAGCTTATGAAACCCCCAAAATCAAAATCCCAGAAAATTAGAATATTACATGAAATCACACCGTAATTACACAGTAATACCATGGACGTTGAACCAGATTTGGTTCTTTTGGCGGTGTGGGCAGGTGCAAATCCTGCTGGAAAATGAAGGAAGCATGAAGTGCTCTGAAAATGTCCTGGTAGACCGCTGCGTTGACTCTGGATTTAATAAAGCACAGTGGACCAAAGTCTTATTTTCTGATGAGAGCTAATTTTGCATCTCATTTGGAAATCAAGGTCCCAGAGTCTGGAGGAAGAGAGGAGAGGCACAGAATCCACGTTGCTTGAAGTCCAGTGTAAAGTTTCCACAGTCAGTGATGGTTTGGGGTGCCATGTCATCTGCTGGTGTTGGTTCACTGTGTTTTCTGAGGTCCCAGGTCAACGCAGCCGTCTACCAGGAAGTTTTAGAGCACTTCATGCTTCCTGCTGCTGACCAACTTTATGGAGATGCAGATTTCATTTTCCAACAGGACTTGGCACCTGCACACAGTGCCAAAGCTACCAGTACCTGGTTTAAGGACCATGGTATCCCTGTTCTTAATTGGCCAACAAACTCGCCTGACCTTAACCCTATAGAAAATCTATGGGGAATTGTGAAGAGGAAGATGTGATACGCCAGACCCAACAATGCAGAAGAGCTGAAGGCCACTATCAGAGTAACCTGGGCTCTCATAACACCTGAGCAGTGTCACAGACTGATCGACTCCATGCCACGCCGCATTGCTGCAGTTATTCAGGCAAAAGGAGCCGCAACTCAGTATTGAGTGCTGGACATGCTCATACTTTTCATGTTCATACTTTTCAGTTGGTCAGCATTTCTAAAAATCCTTTTTTGTATTGGTCTTAAGTCATATTCTAATTTTCTGAGATACTGAATTTGGGATTTTCATTAGTTGTCCGTTATAATCATCAAAATTAAAATAAATAAACATTTGAAATATATCAGTCTGTGTGTAATGAATTAATATAATATACAAGTTTCACTTTTTGAATGGAATTACTGAATTAAATCAACTTTTTCATGATATTCTAATTATATGACCAGGCAGCACCTATATTTATACCTGATGCAAAAGACTGCACGCTAACCATTACCATAGTAAATGGTAAATATGAACGCTTGAAGAAATCAGACAAATCATAAAGGCTATCATAATCCTGTTTTTATTTTATCTGTCAGTGTCCTATGTCTCGTTTCTTTATACCGGACTATCATAAAATCGAGAGAGTGCTAAATCTCCTCAGGTCGCATTTTTGGTGGCATATTTGTAGAATATGTCATTCTTTCTAAATGTAATGTAAATTATGTCCTGTAACTATTTTCTTTCTTTTTTGAAATAGACTATAAACCGGTAAACCACTTTTCTGTGTGACTAATGTGCAATTTTGACACAAATTAATTCATTATGATCAATGTAACACTTTTTATTGTAAACCTGTGGTAATCGATTCTTGGGTTTTAAATAGTCAATTAAACAACAAAAATGCCAGCAAACGGTTGCTTTTATCGTGTTTGTTTTGAGATCACGCTGTTTCCAGGGGTTTCTTTCTGATCATTTTATCACCGTATGCAAAAGACTATGCACGCTAACCATTACTATAGTAAACATGGTAAATATGAACGCTTGAAGAAATCAGACAAATCATGTTGGCTATCATAATCCTACGTTTAAACTATTATTTGTTGGTGAAATGATGGTTTTGTGTGACGCTTTTCCAGAGAGGCGTGTTACAGCGTGTTTTAGTGAAGCGCTGTGTAGCTTCTGGCCCGACAGTGGAAACGCAGCAGATTTTGGGTCCGGAGCTACTGGCCCGAGGCTATTAGCTTGGCACAGCCCGTTTAAAGCCCAGGCTCGCACTGGCCCGACAGTGGAAACGCGGCTAATGCCTAAAGCTAGCGTGACGATTAAGTGATTCCGATTGAAAGCGTCAGCAGATGTAAACACCAGATCGGTTTAGATAACATCCCATGTAAACAGTCAACCGGAATCCGTCAATCAGAACGATCTCAATCAGAATAGCAAAAAAGTGTGCATGTAAACGGGGCTAATGTTGTTCAGATGATCTAATATTCACTGTAACACTGTAAAACAAACTTTTTTATCTTTTGTCAAATCAATTTCGATAACTAATGTGTGAAGATAACATACTATTTTGAGTTCCTGTTTATTAAACCATTCTTCTTCACTGTATTAACTCAAATTTTTAGGTACAAGGTAACTTGCTTTTTTTAAGTTAAACCAACAAAAAATTTTTTTCTGTTGATAAAAACAATCTCTTTTTTTGCATTAACTCAAATTTTTATTTTTATTTTCAATGAACTAGTAAGTGACCTGGTTGCCTTAATGTTAGGTTAAATCAATAATAATATTTGACAGTGCAGTGTGTCATTACAAGAGGTAGCAGTTTCAAAAGATGATGCACTGTGGCCTGTGTAGAAAGTGCAACTTTCTAGAAGTTTTGTTTAATGTACAAAAACACTATTTTTTTTCTCAAGACTGAGCGATGAAAATGAAGACTCCTGGCTGAGAAATTATAAGCCTGATTCTAGGCGGTAGATATGGCTTTATTTCCTGTAGCAGGAAAACAATGACTTATCCATAGCTGCAGGGACGGCCATTCCTCACACGGTGACATCATCATCAATCATCAGAATTCGGCAACTCTCAGAGTGGAGTGGTGAAAAACTCAATCATGATTCCGAAACATCTGAGTCCCACTGTACTCATCTGCACAGCCCTAATGCATCGCACTATTAATGAAAAAATAACATATCAAAGAATACAAATGAGTGCTGTAGGACTGCAAGTGCTTCAGAAATGGAGAGATAATTAGACTGTCTGCTGCAGATTGATGGATGCGCAGTAATTGCCTTTGTGTTATTATTTCAGGTCCAGACAAAAAGAATACGTACTTCTCTTGTCTTCCCACTATTGAAATTCATTAATCTCATTAATGTGTGGAATTAATATCATTTTATCAGACATTCCAGAACTGCTGGATGTGTGTGTGGCTACGCTTGAGATCTAGAGACTGATCAATCACGAGCTGCTCACATCTGTGTTTGTGTGGCTGCGTGATTGTATGAATGACTTAGCGTGTTTATTCGGTTTAGCAGCTCTGCTCTGGGCTGGTTTGTTAGCAGGTGAGCAGCATGTTTTATATCTGTTGTAGTACAATTGTTGGTTTTTGTGTATGGTTTCTTGTTAATTCGTCATGGCTTGCCTAAAGGATTGCATTAAGACTGATTGCAGCTTTCTGGGAAAACACCTGCTGTAAATACACCTGTTTGGCATACAGTATGGGCTGTGCAGGTGCCTGCTTGTATAATGAACACAGGTTACAGTAGAAGCCAGCTGACACACTGTTCAAAAGTTTTTTTAATTCAGCAAGGATGCAATAAATTGATAAAATATGGCAGTAACAATATGTATAATGATACAATGCTTTATTTAAAGCATTTCAAATAAATGCTGTTCTATTGAACTTTCTAATTATCAAAGAGACCTGAAAAAATGTATCGGCAGCACAACTCTGTGTCAACATTGATAATGATATGAAATGTTATTGAGCACCAAATCAGCATATTAGAGTGATTTCTGAATGATCATGTGACACTGAAGATGGGAGGAATTATGCTGAAAATTCAGCTTTCCCATCACAGGAATAAATTACATTTTAGAAATCAATCATTGTAAATTGTAAGAACTTTTTTCTATATTTTTGATCAAATAAATGCAGCTTTGGTAAGCATAAGAGACTTATTTCAAAAACATTAGTCTTACCGACTCCAAACATTTGAATGGAATCAAAATACTTTTGTAAGAGTTGTAAAAAGAATAATGTAATAACCAAATCCATCCACATTTACGTTTAATACCCTTGTTAGTAATGTATTTGTAGATACAAGTGTTATCCAAATGCTCTCTCTCTTTCTGTCTATCTTTCTCTGTATATAGATCGGTCAAGACCTGAATTGAATTATTTGTTTGTATTGTTTTTGCGATAGCTTGTTGTGTAGGCCACAAAAAGAGCAACTTCTCATTGTAGATATCTGGTATATAGTTTAGGGTGTGTGTGTTTGGTTGTAGTAGATGTGGTCCAAACACAAGGCACTGTCTCAATTCATTCACCTCTAGAACAAATACACAAAACAGTAACTGCTGCATCTTGCGCTTATTGCATTTAATAAGAAAAGTATAGATATACAGTACGTATGTGTATTCTTTAATAGTGTTTAATTTGATATACTACTAAGTTTTATGATTTATTTTTTATTTTTAAGTAGATCTAGATGCATGAAAAGTTCCCATCATTCTTTATATGTCCATATTGATCTCTTTATCCATGTGAGTGGACGTGCTGTCTGTTTCTCATTGCTCTTCTGCTGGAGAAACACAGGGCGCTGGACGGCACGGGCTGATTGAGTGCTGTGACTGCAGGCCATATCTAGCATGTCAGCGGTCACAGCAGCTCCTGTGATTTAGTGCGGAGGAGCATGTCAGGTGAAGGGGGATTGTGAGGTGTGTGGTGTCAAACAGGCCTTGGGTTGTAAGTTATTTCAGGGTTAGCATAGGTATGGTGCAGAATTAAATGAGTCTCTGTTTATACATCTCATTGTCATTAATAACCAAATTTTTTTACTGTTGGAAGTGAATGCATTTCCATTTTCTGGAAGTGATCAAAGCAAGTTACATTAGAATGAATTTCTCTAAGGGTTATTCTATCATATTCTGGCATCTGTTGTGATAGCTGTGAGTGTGTAAAACTGAACCAGGTTATTCGAATAAGTATTCTACCATGAAAAGGATTGGCAGTAAGCAACTGCATGTAAAAAATATTCTTAGATTCAAATAATGGTGGAAAATTGAAATGGTGGAACCGCTTACAGCTTTCAGGAAGACATTCTCATTTCATCTTTTTTTATTGTGCTGTTCTCAGATGTTTTATTGTGTTGGTCATGTAAGTAAGTATTCATGTGATCTGGTCTATTCTTATTATTTTTATTAATTTGTATTATTTTTGTCTATTATTTAAAGGTGCAATAGGTGATCTGGGAAATGCAAACTTTGGCCTGCATGCATTGAAAGCATATGATCCCTCCCTGCAAATCACCGTCCAAACCCACGCCTCCTCCAAAACACATGAACGCGCACAGACCAGAAGCGAGATGGCCAGACACAACGTTGTTGGATTACATCATGTGTCATTCATTCACTGGTGAGGAAACTGTACAGTGCAGTGAGGGGAGAAACGGAAGCGCCTGCTTGCATACATAAGTACTGTATATGATTGTGAAATGACTCCAGTTCAGAAATTGACATAAAGGAAAGAATGCACTGTATTTCAGCTTTACTCAGTCGAATGATCTCACTGAATTATCTGCATAGGTCAAAGTCAGCGGTACATAGAACTGTACTGTCAAACCTGAAATGTAGATACCACTTGTATTTCTGGCGCAATATGGCTGCCATCGCATCATCCAGGTAGATGCTGCACATTGGGGGTGGTTGAGGAGATTCCCCCTTCTATGTGATGTGCTTTGAGGTCCCAGAAAAGCACTATATAAATGTAACAAATTAATATTATTATTAATTAAATAAAAAAAAATTATCAAAAGTGACACAGAAGACATTTACGTTGTTACAAGATTTATTTTTCTAATAAATGCTGTTCTTTTAAATGCTCTATTCAAGAAAGAAAAAAGTGCATCACAGTTTCTGCAAAAATATTAAGCAGCACAACTGTTTTCAACATTGATAATAAATGTAATCTTTACTGAATAGTTTTTACTGTATTTTTTTTTTTTGTCCCTGTGGTGAAAGTCAAGCTTTTTTTGATCCGGATATCAAATACGCATATACTAAATGAAGCAAGGGTGTACCGGTAGTTACATTCAAGCTATTTTAAGGCATTATTTTCACAGGAAAAACTCATTTAAATGTAATTTTGGTGATCAAAGATGAGTTTTAAGGGATAAAATGATTGACAACAGGGGGACTTTAAATGCAGCCTTGGTAAACAAAAGAGACAAAAAGACGAAAACTTTAAACAGTAGTGTATATTTAACCATTTAAATGTAAATAAATGGAGAAATTTGCATTAAACTTATTTATACTGTACAAATTAAAATCATCTTATTAAAATCAACTTATAGATGCATAATCTAAATACCGGTATTTGAATCTTCTTTTTCGACATTTTCATCTGCAGGTAGTGGGGATATTGCAATGGATGGCAGTGTACCATGGCGACGTCAAAGCCCGTCCCTGGACAGGTGTTTCAGTTTGCGGAATGGCAGAAATGGGATCTTTACACCCAATTTGAAGTGAAGTGAATGTGCATTTACATGGAGGATATCCCGTGACCCCAGCATAATGACTTGCAGACTACAGGTAGGCTCGCTCCTGATGGTCCCTATAAACACACTTTATCAAACTCCTCTCCTCACCTACAGGCTCTCTTTAACTCTGGATACTACTGAGTCAGCAAACCATTTAAGCCACAACATTGAAAATTAAAAGTTTAACAGGAATGTTGATTATATCTTTTAGATGAAAAATAATCTTTCAAATAGTTTTGTTTGGATTGCAAAGACTTGCGTTCATGCACAGATTGGTAATGAAAGATATGGTTGAAAACAAAGACTATAGATATTGAAAGGCAGTTCACTCCCATTACTTAGAAGATGGGACGTATTCGCCTTATGCACCAGTTCTCCCATTCAAAGTAAAAGAGCCAATCGCTGATTGGTAAAGTCATGGCGTCACTGCGTCACTAATAGAAACCTGAGACTTGCGCTTAGGATTACAGATGTTCATTGGCTGGTCTGTCCTGAAAAATAATCTTTAACACTATTTGAGCAAAAGAAAGGGACTTTCTTTAACTGTAGTGACTTTAAACCTTAAATTTCAGGACAACCACATTTTGATAGTTCATATGTGCTGTATGAGCAAGACTACTGTGAATGACTTGTAAACTCAGGTTATCGTAGTATGCTTAGTATGTATTATCATAATGTATGCATGGTATGAGGAGTATTCGTTGTAAGATACTCTTTGCTGTCAATTACCAATGTTAAGACTGCTGTCATCCTTTACAGCTATTTTTTATTTATTTAAATGTTTAGCTGACAGTGTGATTGCCAAGTGAAACTTGGATCAGGCCACATAAAAAAAAATATATAACTACGTACTTGTACTAACTTGAAAATGGTCTCTTATGCTCACCAATGCTGCATTTATTTGATCAAAGACAGTAAAACAGTAATAATATGAAATATTATAATAACAGTATTTTACAATAACAGTACAGTAGGGCTGGGATGGTATAGCGGTAAACCGCTTTAAATCCCAGCGCACACACCAGAGGCTAAGGCAATTAAACATAATAAGGAACACATTTATTACATTTATTATTTCACATTTAGAACAGAAATGGAATGATGTCTAAAAAGTGCTGGGAAAATGAAATATAGGTTAGGCCAGGGGTCGGCAACCCAAAATGTTGAAAGAGCCATATTGGACCAAAAAAATATAATAATCTGTCTGGAGCCGCAAAAAATTAAAAGCCTTATATAAGCCTTATAATGAAGGCATCACATGCTGTAGGTGTCTATAGCTTTATTAGCCCCTAGTATCAAAATGATAAGTAGGCTACAAATACATAATGAGCAAGGCGACCGTTATTTCGAATCTGTCACTTTATTGTTTACATGGTTACGCGTCATTGCTTGTCACGTGACACAGCACTGAATGAATGATGATCTGCTTTTATGTAATTTATCTGATTGTCAAATATGTGCATGTGGATGTGTTATGTTGTATAAACACCTTTTATAACGATCGCGTTAGTTGAGCTGTATGCGCGTGATGGGCTGCGCCATGTTAGTTTGTGCCACAGTTCAGAGAATCGGATCTGTTGGATTTACAACAGGTCAAATCATCCACTTCTCCCGATATACATGAAAGTAAGAGGCTGGTGAACTGGGAGAAGAATAGGGTAAAATGTAAAGCTACTTACACAATGTGTATCTGATGTGTCGTCTTTTTATATTATAGGATTATTATTGCCGCTTCCATAGACATCAGTGTATATTTTACAACATCAAATTCATTGTTTTTTTTTTGTACTTATGTGATTCTTAAACCTAAAATAACCATTATGTGGTTGAAAACACTAAATAGTTGTGATTAATATGACAAGCACTGAGCGTGTCCGTCTCTGGCTCAGCGCCAGCCAACGCGCCAAAGCACGTTTGAATTTAGCAGTTGATCACGTGATGCACTGACCGTTCTAATCACACCGGTGTGATCGTACCCTCCAGGGACTAGCCAAGACTGATCACAACGGTGTGATCGTACGTGCGAAAGGGTTAAAACAAAAAATATTTTTTCCATTTTCATATTTTTGAAAAAGCTCCAGGGAGCCACTAGGGCGGCGCTTACCGACTATAGCCGCGGGTTGCCGACCCCTGGGCTAGGCTATGGTTTACATTTTTTGCTAGACAGACTTTGTTAAATGTTGTTACCTCAGAAAAAAATTAGCATATATAACATATATTTATGTTTACATAATATAATGTTATTATTTTAATTTAATCTATGTTGATTACCGGTATATGAAAAGTGAACAGCATGAGTAAGATAGGATCATAAGATTGGTCAGAGATGATTTTGACCACTTTATTAAGTTTTGTTTTGTAGAAAGCCTTTCTTTAAATTGAATTTTGTTTTGAATAAATTGTATCTTAATTTGAATCAATGTTTCATCAACCAATTGCCTGGAATTAATATATAAGAAGCAAATATAGCAGACATATAATCAGGAGGCGGAGGCGCCCGTGCGATCTCTTGCATTGCATTTCGTAGAGAAGACCTTACTCTGTGAAAATATTTATTTATTTTTGTCCCTGTGCGCCGATCGGAATTCTGGGGATACAACAGATCCAATAGGCTATACTACGGACTTTAGCCGTTAAATATCTTTGCTGCATTGGATCAGTCTCCTTTCTAGAACAGCCAGGAGCTTTCTAGCCTCGCGGCTCGCGTCAGCAGCGCTTTGCATCCATAGACCTTAAACAATCAGCGGATGGCGGGCGGGTGAGGTTTTGAAAATTGGTCAAAAGACGTTGGTGCAGATGGATGGTGAACGGATGATGAGTTTTGTGATGCGCTCGCGGATTAAATAATAGCCTATCCGCGCATCTCTAGAATGGAATCTATATGCGTCATGAAACATTGCGTTCCCCAACTCGCGAAAGGTCAGATTTTCTCCATCGTTTGATAAGTTTTGTTTAGAAAACCTTGAATCCATGTCAGACACAATGTCATTAGACATCATCCATGTCATTAGAATCAATGAATCCCACACAACGTGCACACATGTGCAGGCCAATGTTTTTTTTTTTTTTTTTTTTTTTCTTGGTGATGACGGTGACGATCTCAGACCCACGGTAGGCGTCATGTGAGCGTGGTTTTGCGGTAAGGCGGTAACCGTCCCAACCCTACAGTACAGTAAAATATTTTCTATTTTAATATATTGTAAAATGGAATTTATTACTTTGATGGCAAAGCTACATTTTCAGCATCATTACCCCAGTCTTTGGTGTGACACGATCCTTCAGAATTATTCCAATATGCTGATTTGCTGCTCAAGAAATATATATATATATATGATATATATTTATATATTATATACACAAATGAGCAAAATAAAATGGGCCACTTTTGCTTGCAGTCTGAACATAGCCTTACTGAGCCCAATGTTTTGAACAAGTGTAGTGTAAGTGTAGTTTTTGGCAACAGAAAGTTGTAATATTTAATCTTGCCCTATTACTGTGCCTTACATCAGTGTCTCAATCTACATGTTTCCATAAAGTGTAGCCACCTATTAAATATAGCACACATGCTGTGATGAGTGGGAGATCATGCTGTCATTGACTAACTGTACCACCGATTCATGAGGCAGCACGAGGCTACTGTAAGCTCAATAGCGTGTCGTTTTTCCCGCCCTTTCTTCTCCTACACCCTTTCTCTCGTTCTCGGTCTCCATCCCTCATCCCAAGGCATATGTTGGCCATCTGAGGTGTAGTTTGGCGGGCGTGGCAGAGGCTTGTGGTATTCCCGCACTGTGACTACAAAAGGGAAACATGGCAGGCAGTGTAAGCCAGCACTGAAAACAGCTGTTCACGCATCCTTTCTCCTTTTAATGACACTTCCGCGGCTGCCCACGGGCAGCTCCAGCTCTGAGTACAACAGCTACTTTTTCCCTAAGTAAAAACGCTGTCTGTGTTTAATTGTTGGCAGATTTTTTTTCTCTCCCTCTCTCCTTCCCTTCTCTCCCTCTTACACAGCCTTGTACTTAAGATCTCTCTCTCTCTCTCTCTCTCTCTCTCTCTCTCTCTCTCTCTCTCTCTCTCTCTCTCTCTCTCTCTCTCTCTCGCTCTCTCTCTTTTCTTTTTTTTTCATATCCAGCGATTTTTAGAGAGGAAAGAAGCCTTAACATCTTCAGTAATGTATTTGGACCCAGAACAATACTGGGATCCATAGTTTGGCATTCTTCTCTGATCCTTACATCATTGTGGAAATTTGCCTGCCACATTTAGTCTGAGACGGTCTGAGCTTATAGTTTGGTCCCATATTATATCAGGTGTCTTCAATTTAAAAATAAATGTGTACATTGTACTTATTGTGTTTGATGTATTGCAAAACACTTTTACTGCTATTAAGGTGAGATACGGGTATGGTTTGGGACAGTTTCTTGGTATGGTTAGTTTTAAGGGTGGGTTAAGGGGTAAGGGAAGGGTCAACAGTGTAATTATAGATGTAATTACAGTAATTAATAACAGCTGTAATTTTATGCATATGGTATTTTTTTAAGCCCCCCATAAGTACAATGTAAAATGTGTATGCATATAGTAAGTTTATGGTGATAAATTATTATTTTAAATGTTATTATATTGTTGTTAAATATAATCTAAAGTGGGTCCCATGGTTTTTGACTTTTAGAAAGTGTCCTACGCAGATGTTCACTTAATAAACATTAAATATATAAACCTAAAGCAGCTGATATGAGATTGCCGTGGCATTGGTTTGGAACAATTCCAGATATTTGTGTCATTTTGTCAGTCTTCAGTTTAGTCTTCCATGTGGGTTTTCAAAGTTGCAACAGTGCAGTCCTATTTGACAGCCTGTCTGCTTGGACATCAATAGATGTTGTTGACTAAGGAAAAATGTTGAGCTGTTTGACGTCCAGCTTTAAAGCATTTTAAACCTGTCGTTGCTGATGTTTAGAGGCAGCACTGGCTCAGACGATGAGTTTGTGTGAGCTAGAGAGAGAGAGAGAGAGAAGGTTATCTTTGGGGACTGCATCATATGAATGTCAAATCTGTCATCCAGCCTTTAATTGGTGGTCATTAATCATGCAGACTGTCCTGCAGTGAACAGGCCTGTATTCAGACTCCTGAAGGTTTGGCCTGGCCTTGCTTTCTATGCATGTGTGCAACTTTCTCTAATCTTTCTGAGACGAATATTAATTTTGAATGATTACCTTTTTTTGTCCCATGGCAATTTAAATGCATCGGTTTAATTGACACCGCTAACTAATTGACAATCTCTACAGCTGTACCTAAAGTCAAAGTTCCTGATCATAGCTTAGAAGCCAGCAATTATCCTCCATAATGAACAGAGCTATGTTAAAGGTGATGTGTTCTAAAATGTATTCTTTAAAAGCATTATGCATTGCATTAACACATGTATTAAAGCCTTTTAGTTCAGTGGTATAAATTTCAGAGTTCAGGCCGATATCATGACCCTCAACTCAGCACAATAGATCCTTTGAGCAGATAATCCATAGAGGCTGATTTGTGAGTCATCATGGGGTGAATTAAACCCAATCATGTCTGAATTAATCATTTCTGCTCTCACACAATAAACCACTGGACTGAGATTGACTTAAACATTTGAGTCTTGCCTTTTTCTTTTAAGGTGTCTTAAACCTTAAACCCTCAACCTTAAAGTGTCTCAAACCTTAAAGCACAGGGTTTAAACTAGTCATATTGTCCAAATTGTCCAGATTTATGTGTGTGGACTTTAATTGAATTACATTTTATTTTATTTATTTTATATATTTTTGTGTGGTTTTGATTGTGTGGTTTTGATAAAAAAATATATATATATATTTCAGTTTTTTTTTAAGAGTTGACTTGGCAAAGACTTAAAAATCTGTTAGGAAATGAAATATTTGAATTAGTTGATTCATATTAGTAGACCCAGCTGCTCTTACTCAGGTAGTCAATGGTAAGGTAACACCACCGCTGAATTCCACTGTGTAATGTTTGGAATGTAATTATGAAAAAAAGTCATCAATCATATTTTAGTCCACTCTTCTCACCTTCTCACCCAACTGAGTTTCACCTCTGTCCGGCGAAAAGATTTTGGAAATTAATAAATTTGAAATAACATTCCCTCAAAGACTTCTTTTTCCTCACTGCTTTTATAAGACGTTACCTAGTTGGAATGTTGGACATATTATGGTTATGAATACCTGCTCTTGTTATTAGCTGAGAGAGTTTCTAATGTGTGAGGTGGTGTGGCTTTAGGGTGGTCAGCCAAGGGTCAGATCTCATGATGGCTGAGCAGAGACCTGCCCATTATTTGTATTCAATTACAGTTATGAACTGTGTAAATAAAAATCTAATGCCATTTATTGAATAAACACAAATGCAGTTAGTTCCAATTTCAGTACATCTCTGTCATACCATGTGAATGGTAAAGAGAAATGTCTCGCATGAGGACATTGAAATGAAGATAATTAGTTGATTCTAAAGTACAGAACCATTGCAAATAAAGGAGTCAGAGAAGTGATGAGGAGACATTAATCATGAGCTCTGAGTGTGGTTCGCACACACACACACACACGCACGCACTCTCACACGTGTAACACCATGTACAGACTCACACACTCAGAGTACACTGAACTCTTTTGAGTACTTTATTATGGTTTTCACTCACATTTTCATTTAAGATCTGCATGTTTTGGCTACATGATCATATACCATTCTACACAAACTGCACATTGAGAAACTTGTGGCTCTGAGCGCAACCCATGTGACTGTAGTAATTGAGCTGGTACCTCAGGGAGGTGTGTGTGTGTTTGGTGAAAGGTTAGAAGGGTCATGCGTAGTCAGATGCACAACAGTTGGTCCATTGTGCTGGACATGTATCAGATTTTTATGGCTCAAATATAAATAATATACATGTAATTTTATAACTCAAAAATGTTAACTAAGATTTTGAGATTCTTTATATACCATAGGCGGAGGGTAAACCAACTCCATGGTAATGCCAAGGAGATGCACTTCCTCTTTAAAAACATTTAAATAGAATGTCATGAAATAGTTTCAAGTTACGGGTCGCCTAGCAACAACCTACACATCCCAGCATAAACGCTCACAATAACTTATTTGTTATTTAAGCTCACAAACCACTATAATTTGACTATAATTTGTTTCAGCAAAACAAAAGTTTTATTCAAATTCTGAATGGATTACATATCGTCTAGAAAGCACTCAGAGCGCTCCCTTTATAATCACTAAAAAGATGCCATTCATCTTAATTCATTGTAATATCACAAAGTTCCGGTATAATCAATGAAGCGGGCGCTCGTCTGAAGTATAAAATCATTGGTTACCCGTAAGCCAATCACATAACGTTTGGTTATGCGCCAGCTCAGCAGCATCGAACTGCCACTGTAAACACATTATAAATAATGCGAAAACGAAACCATCGAGAGAAATACCGGAGTGAACATGGCTGTCAACGACTTTTGTAGATTATGTGATGTAAATCTACGCATCCACAGCACAATCGGGGCCTCTAAATTATTATTTGACAGTAAAGAGAAACAGGAAAATATTTGCAGCCAACTGTCAAAGTTAGGATTAACGTTAGTTCTGTCAAACACAGCTCTTTGTTCATTTCGAGTCTGTCCGAAATGCTGCAATTTAATTGCAAGATTACAGCATGACATGGCAATATTTACGAACTGGAAAAAAAAGGAGACACTGACCTGTCAAAAGGGTGCCAGTTCGAGCTCGACAGATAAAAGAGACCTAGATATCACATATCGACATCACCTCCATTCAAAATGTTTACCAAACACTCTTCTTGTTCGTCCTTCAGTTTGGAAATGCCGGGAATATTCTCCAGAACAGAGCGAATTGCATCCCTTGTCTCCATATCCGCGGTCGTTTTCGATTTCCCCAATCTCAAACTCGGCGCTTAGCGTCTACGTCACGGCTCTCAGCCCGCTCTCTGTTCGTTGATTGGCCGGCTGTTTTCAGGCCGGAGGAAAACTGAGAGACATGTCGATGTCTCAGACTAAGTACAGAAGCGAAATGAAATTGA
This sequence comes from Phoxinus phoxinus, assembly GCF_949152265.1. Lineage (NCBI taxonomy): Eukaryota > Metazoa > Chordata > Actinopteri > Cypriniformes > Leuciscidae > Phoxinus > Phoxinus phoxinus. The sequence continues at coordinate 31,264,827 of NC_136877.1, read as the reverse complement.
GCGGAAGTACGAAGTCTGACGTAGTCAGGCTAATCATAAGCAGCAGCAGGCAAAATTCCAGGCTAGTCTTTACATTTGTGGCGTGCCAAGGGAAGGCTAAGCCATGTCCAACCTTACACATGATCCGCCTATGCTCTATGTTCTTTATGTCTGTGGGCCCAGAGACCCCAGTGATGTAATGGCTATAAAAAAAAAAAGAAAGAAAAAAAAGATACTATATCATTAAATATTATAAATATAATGGTCTTCTGAACCAATTAAAATCCAATAGGCAGATATGTCATTTCACTTTAAAAAAAAAAAAAAAAAAAAAAAAAGCCTATATATGTTTCTATATATTTATAAGAAAGGCCTCTTGTCCAGCAGTAGTTTCTGTTTGGGGTCAAATTGATATAACATAAAATAAATAAGACAATTGTCATGAGTGCGTTTCTGTAGTATGTACATCATTTCAGAAAATCTTACCATGTACAAATCAATTGCATATATTAATGTTTTGGGTCTCTGAGACCCCAAACATAATTCATTCAAAGTGAATGTTTAATCCATGTGGAAATTTTTTTCATAAGATTAGAAGATGTCATTAAGTATCAACCTGGCTTCAATGCTAATAATGTTTTTGAGCTATTACAATTTCCTCAGGCCCCAAACAGAACATGAGGACCCTGAAGATGACCACTACTGAGTCATCTGACTGATTGTTGTCTGAGTGCATGTATGAGTAAATGGGGGGCTTGAGAAAATAAGAAAAAGATAGATGGCTGAATGTGTGTGCGTGCGTTTAAGAGCGAGCGAGTTCATTTTGGGGTTAATTTTCCATTCATTTTTCATTTTTGTGATCATTTCTAATCACTGGCCTGATGAGAGCAGCCTCTGGGCAGTTTGATAACTGTTATTCCATAGTGAATAGCCTCCATTTTTAAACAGAGGATGTTATGATAGCTGGGGTCAAATGGAGAGGTCACTCTTCATTCAGATAAAAGGAGGAGGAAATGACACGTTAATGGCCACTGCCTGTCATGGTGGTCCCACACAGAGTCATCCAGCTGTTGCTTGGGTCAAGCAGAGAATCATGGGTAAAGGGTAAAATGTCTTCAATGCCCTGTTTCACAAGGGTTTTGTATAACAAGTTACTTTTGAATATGAAGCTTCTTGTTTTGGTGGTATCCAATATCTCAGCATCCTAAAAGACAATGTGAACATCACTTAGTATAGATCAGTGGTTACAACTGGCCCAGCTAAAAATTGGTTACAGGTCTATTCTATTTGGTGCATAATTTTTTTTTTAAAGAAATTTAAAGGGATAGTTCATCCCAAAATGAAAATTCTGTCATTAATTACTCGCTCTCATGTTGTTCCAAACCGTAAGACCTTCCTTCATCTTCGGAACACAAAGTGAGATATTTTTGTTGAAATCCGATGGCTCAGGGTGGGCTCCATTGACAGCTATTTAATTAACACTTTGAAGGCCCAGAAAGGTAGGAAAGACTTCATTAAAATAGTCCATGTGACATCGTGACTACAGTGGTTCAACCTTAATTTTATGAAGCGACGAGAATACTTTTTGTGCGCCAAAATAACGACTTTATTCAACTATTTATTCTGTTCCATATCAGTCTCCGATGTGCATTCACGATAGCACCACCATGCGTGTGATACATGTCGCCTCATCGTCTGAATTATCCAAACTTTCAAGATGTGGCATGACAATATCACAATCTATGCAGCACACACTCTCCTGTTCAGTAGGCATCGCTTGGCTCTGATGACATCTACACCACCAGCTCTCCATTGCTCTCTGTCTTTCAGAAGCTTGTGGCTGTGGTTGTTGCAGCCTCTTCTATCTCTTAGTTCGTTCTCCGTATATTGCGGTTCGAATAAGTAAGGTTGTGCAAAAAATGCATCCTCTGTGTCGAAATCTGCAGACACAGTTATGAACCGTTTTATGTTGAGCGTGCGTCTTACTTTGCTTGTAAACACCCCTGTGTTTCCCGGTCATACTGTATGTCAGAACGCCAGCTCCTGCGTCATCACCAAACACATGTGTCGTGGTGCTCTCGTGAGCGCATGTCAGAGACTGATACGGAAGAGAAGAAATTGTTGAATGAAGTCGTTTTTTAGTCTTTTTGGCGCACAAAAAGTATTCTCGTTGCTTCATAAAATTAAGGTTGAACCACTGTCGTCACATGGACTATTTTCACGATGTCTTTCCTACCTTTCTGGGCCTACAAAGTGTTGATTAAATAGCTGTCAATAGAGCCCCCCCGGATCGGATTTCATCAAAAATATCTTCATTTGTTTTCCGAAGATCAACGAAGGTCTTAGGGGTTTGGATCGACATGAGGGTGAGTAATTAATGACAGAATTTTCATTTTTGGGTGAACTGACCCTTTAATACTTTTATTCAGAAAGGATAAATTATATTTATTTATTTATTTATTTTATTTTATTTTATTTTATTTTATTTTATTTTATTTTATTTTATTTTATTTTATGTAATAGGGACACGTGTGAACAATAAACATGTACCACACTACAACATTTATAGCCAAGGCTAATTTGCAATGTCCGTCCCTAGAACTATATTGATCAAAAGTTTAAAAAAAGTTTTACGATTTTTGTTTACTTATTTGTCTGATCAATGGGAGATGGGGGTAGTGTTTGGGTGACCTGTTTGGAAATTTTTACAATTCCGTTTGGTGCTGCTAGTGACAGAAATTACAAAGTTCACCTTTAATTCAGCTAACTACAGGCCTGAGGTTTGAGAGGCTGAATAAATGTAACTTCAGTTATGCTCATCATGTGCCATGTGAAGTCTAATAGTATAGCTGTGGTGTTATTATCTTTGGGATAATTAGATGCACACATCTGCGTGTCTCTATTCTGATATACGTGTGTGTGCATGGACATAGACACAAACACATGCACACTTACGACCTACATGCCTGCCTATTTACAGCCCCATATGCACAATTACATCAGACAAATGAAAGGCTTCAGTTCGTTATTTTGGTTTGTTGTATATGCAGTCTTTAATATCACCAACTTCTAGCAAACGTACACACTCACAGCACAGCCGGCTAAAACGCCACCATCTCCGCGCAGCAGCCACAGACATACCATAATAATCATCCCGTATCCAGGCCTACGGGGGGCATTCCCCCTTCCTCCCTGCTCTATGATGTGTTGAGTGCCGTCCTAATCAAAAATCAATGCCCCCACTTGAGCTGGCCAGCCTGGCCTCATGTCAGCCGCTTATGTAATCTGATAATATCAATCATAACTGCGTTGGAGGCCATCCGTCTAGTTCCCACTGCTCTGGGGTCGTGCGGGGGGAAGTTGTGTCTCCCGAGCCATCAATTATTGCTTATTATGGGCTGTGGCTCAGGCAGGGAGCAGAGGAGCTGCTCCTCCATAAATAATATTAACAGCATCACCCCCATCAATCAATAGCTGTACAGTTGTACAGCAGCAGAGTTAATGGTCTCTCTCTCTCTCTCTCTCTCTCTCTCTCTCTCTCTCTCTCTCTCTCTCTCGCTCTCTCTCTCTCTCTCTCTCTCTCTCTCGCTCTCTCTCTCTCTCTCGCTCTTCATCTTTTTCTCTCTCTCTCAATTCCCTCTCAGCCAAGATCAATGTGTGTGGCTCCTCAGTTGTACTGAAAGTAGGTAAACTGGGTAAATCTAACCCCTCTGCTGCGCTGGGGAGGTGGTAGCCGATGAACGTGATCAAAAAGGACGGTGATAGGACTTGCCAGTCTCTCTCTCTCTGTCACGCTGTCTCCGTCTGTCAGTCAGCCTGTCTGTCTCTCTCCCACCCTCTCTGGTCACCACTAAAATCATGATTGCGGTTTCTCTGTCATGAATAAGATGATCCTCTTAGTCGAGTTTTTCCAAATCGACTTGTTGACTAATTAGTCTTGAGGAAACTGAATAATTAGGTTGGTTTTGAGGTCAAAACTCTTTTTTTTTTTCTCCCGTTTTTTTAAAAACATTTTTATGTCATAGCACCATCTTTGTTTCCATCAATTTAACCATTTTGCACTCAATTTTATTATTATTTTTTAGTTTCTACTCTGTTTGCTTTATTATTAAAGAAAAAGTGCAATGAACATCACAGAAGTGTGAAACATGTTTTATTTTTCTTAAACTAATAAGGCAATTCTACTTGAAATTAAGATACGTATTTTTGGATGTAAAAAAAGTGCATTGGGGGGCAGATTCACAATTTTTTAGATGAGGGACACAAGTTACAATACCAGATTTTCACTGCATGATTGTCTCCAAAAAATACAGAAACAATATTATCATGTCTATAGAATGTTTGGAAAAATAAATCTCTGTGAGACCTTGTAATACTAGTGGATAGTAAAGCAAAAGTTGACACTTCAAAAACCATGCAAAGCAATCATGACGGTAAACCATAAAACCCAGAGAATGAATCTGTCTTCTGAAGCGAAATTAAAGGAGTGTGTGAAAAAAATACGGATTTTTTAAACTGCATCGCTTCCAGCCAACTGGCATGCTCATGAGTTCGCGTTTGACGTAAACGTCAGTATGTTGCGTTTTTAAGCGTGACGTAAGTGCATTGTGAAACTTGTGCTAAAAGTAACATGCAAGCACAATGGACTGTCACATCTCTGACAAGCTTCATTACTTTACAAAAATAACTTTTTCTAAAACCCCGTCTTTTTTCCCGAAATCCCAAAAACTTCCACAGTGGCAAGATAACTTGTTTCAGGCTTTTGTTTGAGGGTCTTTTTGTGTGTGCTTGTCATCTCTTCTGTCATCATTTTGTGTGATGGTACACACTGCATCATCATTTTTTTTCTGTTTAATGATAGGTGGCAATGTTAAGGAGATACACTGCCACCTACTATGTTGGGGTGCCAACCAGTTACTGGCACTGGATCATTTATTGTTTTATTGTACAGTATGTGTTGTATTAACATGACATCAATGTATGTATATAATTCCACAGTTATCATTGATATTGGTATATTACGACACCCCTACCCCAATGCAAAAAAAAAAAAAAAACTGATTTAGACAAAATGAGTGGATCTCACTAATTGATCAGTTAGTCATTGGGGGACCAGTTGGCCATCATGACATGTCTTTATAAGGCACAGAATGCTTTTAACGGTCAACACTGTGTTTGTTGGATCGGAGCACGTTTAGCACAGGATTGAGCTCTGTAGAGAGCCGTTAGCGCTGGGCTCACGTTTAAGGTCAGTGAGTTGTAACACTAAGAGGAAATGTCAGAAATGGATGTCATGGAGAATAATTAGGTGGAATTAATGAGTCACTAAAATCCCCATCTCCTACTTTCCTGTTGCTGCCTGCTGAAATGGTGCGAGGCTCCGTGTCTGTATGTGTGTGAGTCAGCCTAGCACGCACAGCATGAACCAAGACATCAGGCGGGTGTGAGATGAAGGTGTTTTATGTGTGTATGATGGGAGAGACGGAACGGGTGTGTGTTTGATAAATGCTTCCCGTTATAAGTTTTTAACTTCTTTGGTGAGATGGCGAGAGGTAGCTGAAGATTACAGGGTTACGGGATAAAATGGTAATTATGAGCATATGTTGTCTCAGCAGTATAGTTCCAGAGAGATTAATTGGCATAATCATCATCATGTGACTGACAAGGAGACATTCATGAGTGGACGACCCCCTCCCCCCTCCACACTCACACTAACACACACACACACAAAAATCCCTGTTGAAAAGTCCATGAGATGCAAACTCTCCCATCGGGCCTCTCCATTAGGCCAGCAAGACCTCTTGGTCAACTGTCTTGGGAAAGAAATGGGCTCCTGAGCAAGACCACATAAACCATTTTGACCAGCATGGAAATTCATGATGCATGCTTGTCTTTTCAGTGGGGATAATGGACTGTTCCTTCCATGTCTCATTACATTTAAAGTCAAAATTCAGATCTTGTGTCACATTGCATGGTAGAAAAAATGCAATAATTAAATCATAATAAATATGATAACAAATATTGTTTATTATAACAATTTATATTAATTATAATAATTATTGAACATATTTGATGAATTCAATGCTTAAAAAAATTCTGCAGGTACTTGTTCTTTTTTTATGTATTTTATAATATGCCATACAAGCCACATTTTTGTTACATACCTCCTTCCTCCCTCCTCCTCCTTCCCTTTCTCATTCTTTCCCCCCGCTGTCTATCTATATACCTATCTTTCTCTCTCTGTCTTCTACTTGTGCCCATGCCAAGTATATTAGCTCGCTGGAGCCCTCGGCAGTGCTTTCAGAGACAGATGACCTCTTACTGACTTGTTCACATCAAAGCCTGATCAGCTAACCCAGACTACACATCCCTGTACCAGCAATTTGTTTAACAGGAGAGGGCTTTAGAAAGAAATAAGGGAAACAGGGAGAGGAACTGTGTGTGTGTGTGTATGTGTGCCTGTGGAAGAGAAAAAGCTACTTTGAGATGCCCTGCTAACCCTAAAGCACATATTCCCAACATGGACCTCCGCTATCCATTCCGTTTCGCAGGATCTGTATGGATTTGGATCGTCATTTATGTTGAGCCTCCCGGATCAGACCGCGGCCACTACTCTGCTCCCAGGACAGGTGAATTCATTAGAAGGGGTTTCTCAAGGCAGATGGGCTGTGTGTGTTTGCTGAGCGTCAGGCCCATGTGAATAATGAGACTTAAGCTATGAATGTGTAAAAGGTGTGGCAGGAGATTACACTTTTCCGCTTTCCTCTTTCTTCAGATGCCGTTCTCCTTTTGAATAAATAAAGGTTGGACAAGGGCACAAAATTGCATCCATAATTAATGAAAAGGCACATTAGTGCTGATGCAGTGTAATCCATAAAACAAGAAGAAAGACGTCTTTTGAGAGAAAGAGAGAGAGAGATGTGACAGAAATTGGTCGGGAGGTGAGCCACTGGAGAGGAGGACACCCAGAGACAGGAAGTTTCTGTTATGAAGTGTGAGTTCCCACTGGCGGTTTCAAATCCATATCTGGAGCCAGTGATGTTCAGATGAAGATTGTCGGTCTGTAGACTCCAGTCTCTGTGCCTCCAGCGTGCCATATGAGCCCATATTGACTTACATCCGCTCTGCTGCTGGCTGGGCGAGCTACAGGCAGCCTGTCGGACCACCTTAGACATTTTACTCTGTGCATTTAGACAAAGTTTTTGTGCTAGATTTTACTGTAATTCTTCACCTTTCCTTTAATTTGTATAATAAATGTGAATTTAATCACAATAGTCTAGCATTTAATCACATGCAAAATGCTTGTAATTAAATATAGACGATGTAATACATAATCCTCAGTGTCTTCATAATCATATCACATACTAACACCTCTTTTCCCTTTCCTGCTGTGTAATACAGAGTCAGACACCAGCAATCATTGTCGGCAACATCTAGATGGAAATCTAGACATTAGTAATCAGCGCAGGCTTCTAGATGAGGATACAGTGTAAAGCTACGTCCTGTATTTACGTCTGCGCTCGTTACAGCTGGCTGAGAGCTGTCAGCTGAAGATGTATTACTGGGGATTTAAAATGGACATAATTTCATGCTGAAGATGGAAACTGTTATTGTTGTTTGATTGTCGAACATTTTTGGGACAGGCGTAGTATGCCTTTCTGCGGATGAGGGGTCAATTTAAGTCTCGGTTATTTATGTGCTCAGGGAAATGATGTTTTGAAATCTGCCCCCTCTTTAAACACTGTAAACAAAGGTTATCAATCATAAACCTTGACAGCTGTAATTGTTACCAGATCAGCAGAGGATGCTTGATGAGCGTAATGCAGTCGTTCGGATACATTGCATCCAGTGTGACTTTGAAGTCATACTGTAAAGACTTTAACATTCAATCCTAATATTACTAAATACTTTATCTTTTTTTTTTTTTACATTGTTTAATAGGGCTTAGGGAACAGTAATATTCAGTGTTTTTATCTCTTTCTCACATGAAGCAAGTGAACGAATTTTGAATTGCAATCTACTTCATTATTCTCCTTTCCTGCTTGTTTTATGTAGAATAGTTCACACAGATGTATGTAAATGTTTTGCAATAGTTGCAACTCTGACTAATCTGTCAGGATATATTTGCGCTGTGGTTAAATTGTCTTTTACATTTACATAACATTTATTTATTTATTTGTATATTTACTATTGATTAAATTGATCAGGGTCAGAAATTATTCAGGCAACTGATCAAGATGATGAAGTTATCAGCACACGCAATCATTCAGACTAATTGTTGGAAGAAAACAAAATTAGTTTACTCTTAAATTGTTTTAACATGAATACAAAAGGTTATTATGGTGATTTGACTGAGTTTGTTTTGCACTGGAAGGACAACAGAACAAATGGGAGAAATTATTTTGAGATTATTTTTTTTTAAAGTCATTGATTGGCATGAGGCAGATTTTTGTTTTTTAAACAATGAGCTATCACTTTCTCCTCCCTACCACAATCCCCCCCCCCCCCCCCCCCTCTCTCTCTCTCTCTCTCACTCGCTCTTTTCTTTAGCATCTTTAGTCCCTGATTGGCTATTGCTCCTTATTGATCATGTTGCGGATAATGTTCCATGCTAACTCAAGACACAGTATGTGTGTCTGGGTGTGTGTATTTTCCTCCACTTGGCATCATTTTACTGATATCATGAGCCCTGCTAATCCTAAACACTAGATCAAACTTTTCAGAATTGCTTTTTATGTGAAGCAATATCAATACCATCCGTGCCCCAGAGAGAGTACAATGATCTGTGTCTGTGTGTATGAGAAAGTGAATAAGAGTTAATAGTTGTGTGTGTGTGTGCACTCTTACCATTATTGAACGCACTAGTGTGGGTTTTTATGGAGCCAGGGGGCCTCTGTATTGACCTGTGGCTGACATCCACTTTTTACTTTCATAACATAATCAGCGTTTGACATATGATTATAATAACTCCATTCTCTTTAATGCATTCTCTACCAACAGATTGATTTTTTTCAAGCCCCCGAACCAATTACATAAATATGTGTGGCATAATTAGTTTACACGTTACTGAATTACTGACAGATTAGAAGTGAAACCCCACAGTTCATACAAAAGCACATAACTGCCAGAGAGGAAATTAATATGGATTCAAACCCTCCTTAGAGACTCATGCACACACATACACATGCAGAGTAAAGAGAGAGATCTGGCACTGGTTTCAACTGGATATAAAGAAAGAAAGAACTTCAGATGAAAGAAAGAGAGAGTATGGCAGAGAATAAAGGGAGGGAAACAACTGAAATCTTGGGTAATGGGAATTGTGGAAGGAAACACTGTTTGCTGCTGGTTTCCAGTTTCCTACTGAATCCGTTAATCCGGGTAATGTAGGTCATAATGAGATCAGCATATTAATGGCGGGAGTGAGGGAGATGTAATTAAAGGCCGGGGGAAAGGGGTAGATGAAGATCATGTGCAAGGCCCAGAATGTTTAAATGAAGTTCAAAAACAAAACTTTTGAGCGATCCCTCTCTCAAATATCAGAAATATAGACGCAATTGCACTCAGATCTTCAGCTGGGGCCTCATTCACGATACAGGAGCTGAACGAACGTCTGTGTGAATCGTAAATCGTTCATAAAACCTTTCATGTGCAAATATTTGCATCGAATCCAATGCCGATTTACACCGAAATCCGGAAGTTGATTCTTGGATTTGTACAAATATTCTTCCACACATATAGACTGCGTAACACATACACACAGTGTTTTCCTTGTTGTTCCTTGTTGCCTGGATCTTCCTGACCTTTGCTGGCAGTATTGATCCGACTTTTTCCCCGGCCTTCTCTGTTCAGACTAACACATATAATTGCTATTGGGTTCCAATGACCCTCTCTGCATGTCTGGGGATGCTTTACTGCTGATATAAATCAATTCACACTCACAGAAACAATATGTGGCCATTACTGCTGACGAGGGTTTGAAAAGCCTGCAGAGGGAGAGGCTTCAATAAAGGATGATTAGAGCACACAGATCTATGCTGAAGGAAGTGATAGTAAGCAAAAAGCAAGCAGAACGACAAGCAAAAGTCAATCATTCTTGATTTTAGCTTCCGTGTGCTTGAACAATTGTGATTGAACTGAAGTTGTTTTGAATTAATGTTAAGATAATGATCGGTGAGATGTTTGTTCCTTTCCAAAGAAAGACAACAACTTCCAAGCTGCATTGATGCATTGAGAGTCGCACATGATCTTCTTTTTTCCATAAACTTTTGTATGAAAGGTTCGGGCAAGTTTATCATCATTCTTCACTTTGTGTGCAACATAATTCTTACACATGGGAAGTTGTTGAGGTTATTTCCAATATATCTCGGTGCTCTACTTGTGTTTCCTTCCCATCTCCTGTTCACACTGCCTTCCTGAACTAGTCTCATCTCAACAGGTGTGACTGAATAAAGAGGGAAAATCATTTTAAAACTTCATAGCTGGCGTCGTACCCACACCTCCATCTCGCTTGCATATCTCTCACCTTTTCATATGCAAAAAGGCCTCTAATATATTTATCAAAGGTGTGAGGCTGTGAACACACAGCCCAGGAAAACATTTGCATAATTATTTTGCATAATTAATATGCGTGCGATTTATACGGCAAGGGTTAAAAAGTTTTTAAGCCTAGGTTGTTGTCAGCGTAACCTTTTTTTTTTTCAAGTAGTATAAATAACAGCATAGGTGCTGATACTTTCCACCCTTGCAGTTAAAAACACGTCATGGGAATTTAAAACAATTTTCACTTCTTAGCTAATTATGTCATTTCAGTTCTTATTTTTGAACATATGAAGAAAATGTAGTAAAGTGTTAATTAATTCAAGACAAATTAACAACATACATTTTTTGATTATGTCATTATGTTGATGAACTGAATTCTTTATAAGAGTAACAAAAATATTTTCCGTCATCTGAAATTATTATTTTTATTTTGTGTGGCTACTTTGTACTACAGAAACATTTTCTGGATTATCATTAATGGTTTATTAATCTCTCTCTGCTCAGAAAGGCAATGAATAGATACAAAGTAATGCTGAATTTTTCTTTGTGTTTCTCAGCGAGGATTGGTCCGGTAGTTTTTTTTTTTTTGTTAATAGCTGCTTCTGATGTCTACCTTCTGTATTACACACAGACTGAAAGAAACATCCTCACAGCAGTTTGTGTGTGTGTGTGTGGATATGACCGACTTGAGTGCAAAGTTCTCGTATTCCAAAGTGAATGCATTCACTCTCATTCAAGCATGAAAAGTGCCATTGCTCAACTTATTATGGATTCCTTGTTAGCCATGGCAACACCATTACTGTCGTATTTTCAATAATTAATCATTAATGTTTTTAATATGACTTGTCCATTCATTCTTTTCCGTAGCACCTTAATGGTTTTAGGCTGTTGCAGATTTGGAGTCTTTCTTGTACCTGTCCGCAGAACATTCCGGGTGTTTATACAGCTGCCGTGTGACTTGCTGTCCTCTCTCAGGCCATAGGACCTGGTCCCAAATATTTCATTTCCCAACTAAAACAACCCCCCCCTCTCAAACTCACACACACACACACCCAACACACACGTGTATACACAAACACACACACACACACACACACGGTGATGAATGTGTAATCACACTGATTAAGTTGTTATTAGAGGGCAGGAGATCCTCTGTAGGAAATGGGGGTGAGACACACAGATGATTATTTACATCCCTCTATTCTAACCACAGCTGGAATAGAGAGGGGGAGGCAGAGAAATATGAATGCATGGCTTGGTGAGGTCTAGGTAAGCTTTCTGTTTTCATTACGCAATGATGGAAATGATGAAGAGTATCATTTAATGTAATCACTGTAAAGTTTTTTTTCATTCTTTTCTTTATTGTTCACACTTTTTTCTGCCCTCTATTTCTTTAGTTTATCTCCTTCTCTGCTGTCTTGTTTTCCTCATACTTTTTCTTACCAGAAGGTGGCGCTGCTGCATCTTAACTATGAAACAAGAACAGATCAAGCTTCATACTGCTTCCTGGTACTCACTATCTCTCTCTTCTCTCTCTCTCTCTCTCTCTCTCTCTCTCTCTCTCACACACACACACACACACACACACACACACACACACACACACACACACACGGAAACCGAGTGGCGTACAGTATACCCTGATTAGGGAAGAGAAAGAGATTAATACATATTTAAAATATATAAATATATACGTTTCTGGTTGTGTGACTTAAAGTGTTTGTTGAAATAAGCAGAGATTTCTTGCTTTTGTTTTGGTATAAATAAGTATAATTGACATAATTGTTAAAAAAAAATATGTAATTACCGGCCACGACATTTAGCGGTTTTCTGACTTTTGCTCTTCTTTTTCTTCTCTCACACGCTCTTTCTCTCCCTCTCTTGTGTGCTGTGTTCAATGCAGCAGCATTTGAAGTCTTGTTCTGTGACACTGACTCTAGCAAAGAGATAGAAAGAGGGCGAGAGAGAAGAAAAGAAATTGTTGTTGGTCTCGGAGAGAGTGAGGGGCAGTCGAGCAGTGATGCGGCGGGAAGCACCGGTATCATGGAGTTTTCAGTATTCAGAGGAAAGAGGTGTGTATTTGTTTAGTGTCTTTATTGTAGTAGTGTGCTAGGGAACTGTTCGGTATGAGGCCTACTCATGGAAGATGACCTCCACTACTATTATTGTTGTTATTGATAATACTATTTGTGGCATTGTTTTTGTCATATATTATCATCAACATAGCTTTTTGGCTGTATATCATCTGCCATCAATATTATTATTAATATTAGCCAGGTAATAGGCTGCATTTGTATGTTTTGAGTTTGGATGACTGAATTATGTTTTATAGCAATTTATATATAGTTTGACAAGATACAAAGACTTGTCTTTTCAATTTCAGAGATCGAAAGACAGAAGAGAGAATATATATTCTCTCACTCGCACACACAGTTAGGGGTGAATTGACATGTTTCAAATGGGATACCATGACTTCACGAACAGGTGTGAAAAGAAACTATATTTAGGAGAAATAAAAAAAATCCTCACCATATATATTGTCAACATTAATTGTTTTTTTTTACATTTATTGTGAAATGCTGTGGAAAGTCGAACATTTCACTTAAACATAATGATGTGTAATATAATGTCTTAAAGTTTAACATTTAATACGTCGAACCTTTAATTATAGTACAAATGTATTATTAAATATAACTGATCAAAACCGTGACTAAATTCAGATGTGCTGCAGCTTTCGCCAAATACAGTATCAACATCATTCCGTTCGTTTGCTGGGGTGTTGGTATGTTTTGTGACAACCTCTCTCTTGACATTCATCTACATGTTGACAATGACTTTAGCAGTTTAAAACCAATCTCTCACTCACTGGTTCAGAAGAGAGTCTCTTCACAGTTTGGCTGTCTTATAACTGTTGATTGTATGGCGCTGTCACCACTTTTCTCTTAGCTGACAGCTAATGGAGTGTATCTTTGGAGCACTGCAACTCTATTTTAAAGTTACAATTAGGGGGAAGTTGTCATTACACAGTGTAGTCATTTTCATGAAGTTAATTGGAAGAGATTCTTAAAGTTCTTTTGGCTCTTGCAGTGAAAATGGTGCTCAACAGTCAGCCTAATTTTCCTGTCTTAAACTGTGTGTTCAGGTGTGCTGGAAGTCTTATGGCTGAGAGGGTACACACACACACACACACACATGTCAGTAGTTTTGTCTAGAATTGGATGTCACAAGCCTCCAGTCATGAGTTTTCTATCTAAATTATCTTATATTCCACCGCCATATTAAATCTGGGGGAGCTCTATTATTGGGGGAAGGCTCTGCGCTAATCCAATTGTGCAATTAGTGAAGGAATAGGGGGAGAGGAGAGACAAGGGGAGAGGAACTTGTTCTGTACCATTGACCTTTGACCCCAACACGAGCTCAGCTAATGCCGTGTAGGAGATGAGCAACTTCATCTGCGTTCTTACATTGTGACCGTAATGTGTAAAGAAACTGTGTGGATTGGTCAAGGACAGACCGAACGTGATGCCACCCTTATGACACATTACATTTAGGCAAAAAAATATTTATATTTATAAATGTGTGATATATAAATCGCTATAATTAAACATTATCTGATTTTTAACATCTGTATAACACAATTTTTTCATTTAAGAATTTAATAGTATTTTTAGTCGCATTTAAATACAACATATTTAAAACAAAATGTCAATATATGATTAGTATTATCTTAACATCGTTGGACTCAAGATTATCAAATTCAAGTATTGATGATGCATTTAAGTATTTAGTATAGGTTACTCTTTATTTTAAGGTTACTCTTAATTTTAAGGTGTCGGTGTTCCAGTGCAATTATACATTTAAGTACTGAGTAATAATAATTAACTACATGTACTTAATATAGGGTTAGATTTTAGGGTTTGGTTTAGGGTTAGTTGCATGTATGCATAATTTATAGTTATTACTATAGTAACTACATGTAACATAATGTAACTATGGCACTGTAAAATAAAGTGTTACTTTAGTATATTAACACGCACTTGTATAATGTCCATTATTTTGATTGTATTGTAATTATTCCTCAGTTATTAAAACTAATCCAAAACTCTTTATGGCTCGTCCTTCTGTAACCTTTCACAGACAAACAAAGCTGTGGGATTGTAATAATCCTATACAATCCTTTTGCTCACCACAGGTTTTCGTGTGCCATAATTGCATGTCTTAAACTATATTCCAGAATATATTTTCATGTCGCCTATTTTTACATGTATAATGCCATCATGTTACCTAAACAAAACTGTCCCAGCTACTCCTAACAATTTCCAAATCAAGTTATATTTGAATGATTTTTTTTTTTTTTTTTGCGCATTGGGAATTTAGAGTGTCTTACTGTGAAACGTAAAAAAAAAAAAAAAAATGCTGTTTTTGATTTTTCAAATTTGTCCTAATAATTAGTAGAACAATTTTAATGCGCATGTGTGTGTGTGTTCTCAAAGCTGCCCTGAAAGGGAACAGGAATTTATCTGAAATATACATGTCATGCAAGTGTGTTCTTTGTAAGCTATGAAATGGTTTGATATTTCTCTGGGCTAGTTTCAGCAAGCTAATTGCTGCGCATTAATTTTTATTGGTTGCTGAATGCTGCGCCTGTTTTAGTATATTTAAATCCAACATACAAAAACTGCCGTGTTGTGAGGTCAATACAGTAATTGTTTGAGACTACTGTACCGTAGAATCTGAACTCTTTAAATATCATGTGATATTTATTTGAGGGACCAGAATTTCTAAAATTTCAGTCGAAATGCCAAATAAACGCTGCCTCTCTTTACTTTCTCTCATTTATTTGGAAAAGGATCTGGTGGGGTCTGGGTTTCACTGTTATAGTCTGGTTTACATTTGGGCTCTTGTTTGTACATGGCTGTGTCTCAAAGAGCAGACCATCTCCCACCCTGTTTACGACAGAGCATTTACACACATTCTCTCACTGGGCTGCTACAGCGTTTCAGTGCCTGACACTGCCAAGTTTTCCCTGCTGAGAGTTCCTTTAGCCCCTAACCAGCATTTGGGTTAATCTATTATTAGTGGGATTCATTTTCTGAACAAAGGCCTGAAATTAGACCTGCTAGTATAAGAGATTAAACACTTTTCCCCCCTAATTTCTTGAAAATATTAAATGTCACCTGTGTGGATAATAAAACACATTATGTTAAAATATACATATTATATGTAAAATAACAGTAATATTAAAATCGGGGCATTATATATATGATTTTATGATAAATTGTGTGTGCTACTGCTGCAATAGTTATTTTTTACTACATCAGCCCAGAAAATGTCATTCATAAATGTCTGTTATTTTTCAAATGCTTAAGCACTGAAAATGCCCCCAAAGTAATTCAGCTTCTTCATTTCACACTTATATTAAGAACCCTTCCTCTTCAGACTGCTATTGTTTCGACTTTTTTAACCAGATTTCAGCACCCCGATTCATCTACGCAAACTATTGCAGCGCAAATAGTGTTTACTGGAGACCAACCATGACATCTGTTATCCCTAATACCCAACAGACCAAACAATATGGTTTCAAATAAGATTATGATCGCCGAATAAGCCTTATCTGTGTAATTCAAAAATATATATTGACTTAAATATGCTTTGTAGATGTAAGTAGATTAAGTAATCTGGAGTCCCTATCTGCTCTCAGGTCTGTGCTGGCGGGGGGCACTGTTATAATCCCGTGGAATAATCCTATGATTTCCACAAGCTGTTTTGTGTTATTAAATGTCGAGTGTCTGAGTTGATTTAATGTCATATTAATCCCGTTAACCACCATTTGCTGTCTGCCACAAAAGAAACAGACACTTGTCTTTTAATTCATGTCTGCATACAAAGTAATTAATGTGGCTATTAATTCAATCATTGTCCTGTTTGATGTGAATATTCCAGTCAGAATGGATTATCATATCAACGCACATGTTAAATGCAAATCAAATGGTGATTAAATTGAGATTAAGTCTATGGGATGCCTTGAAAGAGTCAATCAATCTCTTTTTATACATTAATTCCCTTCCCCAGTTCTACATTAATGCCACTGTACTCCAGTAGTCTGATTTCAATTAAAGATTTATATTTCATGTTAAAACATGAAATATTAAAGATAATTTTGTTATCGTTATTTCTTTTAATATAAGGGAAGTAATATTAAATATTTAAGATAATTTAGTTGTCATTATTGCTTGCTTTTAATATAATATGTTAATAAATACTATTATATTATATTATATATTATATATCAAATACTATTGTATAAAAAATATTATTATGATATAATATAAACACTAATTATATTTATAAAACACATTATATATAATAAAACTGTTCATAAAATAAATAATATATATTTTTAATGAATTGTCCTCTAGATTACTTTTTCATAGTGTTGTCATTTTGCAGAATTTTAAACTTTTTATGTGTATCTAAAAACAAATGACTGCAGAATATTTGATCTTAATCTTCTCTGAAATGAGAAGTGACAATAATAGTATCTTTTGCTGTATTGCATCTGTATAGTGTCATTAAATGCTGACCTTTCTGTCTTTGACTTTTCAGCAACATCTCTCCTGGACATAGCAAGAACACAATCCATCAGGTGGCTTGTGGAATTTGACCTAATTGGTTTTTACAGTCATACCTTGTTGAATATAATTGGACTGTCATATAAGGTTTATCCTGGTTGTTATGTTGGACTATTTTTACCCTGTTTATTGTAAGTCAATTCAGTTCCTGGAAGATCCCTTTAATGCCCTGACTTGCATGTCCAATATTATTAGGTGCTATGAGTTCAGCTTGTGCAAATCGCTTAATGCATAAGTCGGTAAGAGGCTCTGTGCTGGCAGGTCAGACTGAAGGTACAGCAGATTAATATTTGATCATGCAGGAGGGTTTGTAATCACAGCTGATTGATCCTTCAGCTGAGTACCCTGGCAATTATCATAATTGTTGTTGCCCACCGTACCGGTCTCTCTCTCTCTCTCTCTCTCTCTCTCTCTCTCTCTCTCTCTCTCTCTCTCTCTCTCTCTCTCTCTCTCTCTCTCTCTCTCTCTCTCTCTCTCTCTCTCTCTCTCTCTCTCTCTCTCTCTCTCTCTCTCTCTCTCTCTCTCTCTCTCTCTCTCTCTCTCTCTGTCTGTCTTGCATGTCTTCCTCGCTCTCCCCATAGCGTGGGCCACAGGTTGAGAGTCTGTGAGACTGGAATTCCTGAATAATACTGTCTGTGTGTGTGTGTCTTTGAGTGAATAATGCAGGAGAACTGTGGGACGAGGGGTTGGATGAGGATCCTCAGAGGCGAGGTTTCCCTCTCTAGGATGACTTTGTTTGTGTCTACGGGGGCAGTGGGACGTGGTTTGCTTGTGTTAGTGTTTCCGAGGACACACACATGCTCTATTCTGGCAGTGTTCTGAGTTAATCCCCACTCAGCCACGCTCCACGCTCACGCTGCGAGGCGGCAATGTAATGCACACGGAGGAAAAAGACGGAACAGGAACATTATTTACACAAGACTTTTTTTGAATCAAGAGTTCATGGATTTTTTGGATATCTCTCCTCTATGATTTACTTCCAAACGCTGTGTTTTTCAAGTGATTTTACTAACTGATGCTGAATATCCATAATAAAGCTTGTATATTATTTCAGAAATTAATGTTGAAAGAGTCCAGACATTAATGTGTTCAAAAAGCTGTGCTTTATTATACCAAATATTTTCATTCATTCGAGTAACCTATGTGGCGTGAATTCGATTTCTTTCTTTTAAAAGCCTCTTTGTCTAAGTGGAAAAATACCAAACTGTTTTCTAGCTCATCTGCCTTTGAAGCTGAGGGGTATAAGTGCCACTGAATGTGTGAGGCAGCCAGTGCTGTGCCCCACTGTGTGTGGGTACTTCCTGTGGCATGTTTTGTGGAGGTAGTTTTTCTCTTTTTTTTTTCTCACAGCCTACCCAGTTGAAGGGCCAGGAAGAGGTTTTCTATGCCAGCAAACTCCCCGTGAATGGATCAGCGGAGGAGATGTGACCATTTCTGAGGTATGAACCGCTCCGTTTGTCCCTGTGTGGGCTTCCGTAGGGCATAATTACTGTAGGTAAAAGACGACTGACCGAAGACTGATGAGTTTTGCCAAAAAAGGTCAATGCCACACACGCACACACGGGCCGTGTGCACGCATGGCCTTGTACAGGATTGTTGTGATGGCTCGCAGTAATTCAACTAGGCTTGGTAGTTGTCTTGTCTTGTCCTGTCTTTTATACAGTAAATGTGTGTCTGTATGTATATATATACATATATATATATATATATATATATATATATATATATATATATATATATATATATATATATATATATGTATACATACATGCATATATATACATACATACATATATGATCAAAATAAATAATTTTACAATGTTACAAAAGATTTCTAAACTTTGTATGTGTCACTTTGTATGAATCCTGAAACAAATATGTCTTCACAACTTAATTTTTTTAAATGCACAAATGTCTTTTACATGAATAATATAAAATGTTTTTATTATAATGATTTCTGAGGGATCATGTGTCACTGAAGTCTGGAGTAATGATGCTGAAAATTCAGCTTTGCAATCAGGAATACATTACATTTAAAGATATATTGAGAAAGACAACGGTTATTTTAATTTGGAATAATATTTCACAGTGTTACAGTTTTTACTGTATTTTTGATCATGCTGTCTTGGTAAGCATAAGATATTTCTTTCAATAAATCTTATGAATGAAATGTATTTACTGCTTAGAGTTTTTAGCTTTGTCCTGCTGTAAATATTCAACCTAATAAACTCGCTAATTTATAAAACATTGGAATTTGAAGGCAAACAAATCTGAAGATGGATGTATTTAAAAAAGAAGAATAAAACAAGCTTCTTAATTCTTAATTCTCATTGTCTTGTCTTCTCTGATGAAGTTATGCTGTGTCAGACCATTTGTCATAAAACATGTCTTTAGGAAAAGTCAGTCTGCTCTTCCTGAGAGAGAGTCATCTATCTATACACACACACACTCTCTCTCACACACACACGGAATGCAGGACACACTGGGAGATGGGCTATCATTAATCTGCTGTGACTGGGGGAAATTGTGTCTTTGTAATGAGTATTAGGTGTGCATCTACATGAATTAAAGCTAAATGAGTGTCTGATTGATCACCAGTACTAAATGAGACAGAGCAGAGCGTCATTATGCTTTAACAGTGACTGTATCATATCGGGATGATTAACACACTCGGCCTGTCGGAAGAACATGTTTATGTAAACAAAAGAGAAGTTTGGCTAACGGAAGTGTTTTTCGCCTGCTTTCAAAAGCATCATAGTGGCGTTTTTTTTTTTTTTCGTTTTCATAATGTGTTAAATCCACTTGTGAATTATTTTGTTTATGTGTGTGTGCCGATCTCTGAAACACATCATGATTAGTAGTACCCCAGATGCACTGATTCCAGCTGTTTATTTAAATTGGCTGACAGTATTTATGTTTATATTTCAGCTTAGTGTTGAACTAATTGAATTTTACCTATAAACAACGCCTCTAAGTGTGCTAAGGATACTCCATTTATCCTGTGAAACATCATTTATGTACATATTTTCGAAATACTTGATAACTAAAATTATTATTTTATATTTTTGAGAGAGCGAGAGAGAAATGAATTCTTATATTCAGCAAGGATGCTTTAAATTTATTAGAAGTGACACTGAAGACTTTTAAATTGTTACAAAAAAAAAAAAACTTCAATTAAATGCTGCTCTTTTGAACTTTATTCCCAATCCTAAATCCTAATAAACGTGAAAAAAAATCCAAAAAAAAACGTGATCACTGTTTCCACAAAAACATCTGGGTTTTTGGAAACTGTTTTTGGATTTGATAATCAGAATTAGAAATGTTAAAACATTTTATCAGTAAATTAGCATAGAATCATTTCTGAAAGTTCATGCGACTGGAGTAATGGCTGCTAACTTCACACAGTGAACAGAACTTCACACACGGTCAGTGTTAAGGATAGCCACGGTAATCACACAAGACCCTACACATCCACTTAATCAATCATTTCAGTTATTGCCATCAGGTCGACGCTATAGAGTCCCACTTGCAAGGAAAAACGTTTACAAAAAATCATTTGTCCCCACGGCCATTGCTACACTGAACAGCCATCTATAGAACAAATTATGTTTTTGCAATTTGCACATTTATGTTTTTAGAGCAAATCTGAGTATTGTTTAATTGTTTTTGTATATGTCTTAAATGTTTTAATGTAATGAGCCTGTTTTGTCAAAGACACATTTCTGTCACTTGTGACAGACAATAAAGTTTTTCTATCTATCTATCTATCTAAAAAATAGCTTTACCATCGTCAAAGGAATAAATCGTATTTTAAAATGCATTAAAATAGAAAACAGATTTTTTTTAAATTGTAATATTCAAAATATTACTGTTTTTACTGTATTTTTACTGAAAATAGTACTTTTGCTGAGTTGTTTCTATTTGGATCAAAAAGAGACAAGGAGCTCTGTTCTCTCTGTAGTCACTGGCACGCTAACAGATGAGTGTGTTTGATGTTTCGGCCAAATTCTCTCAGGTGTTTTACGTACAGTCTGGCATTTATGTGCTCCAATTGTTTTGTCTGCAAGCACCTATACAACACACTACTCCGGCTTCTGTTACTTCATAAAGTCCAAGCAAGCTGGTATGTTGGAGGTCTGAAGCTTAAACTATGGACACATCAACAGTCTCTGTAACTCACAAATACAATTGCTGAAGATGTATAATTAGGTGCAAACCTTAAAAAAAACAAAGTGCTTTGTTTAAAAAGAGAAAACCCATGGCAGACACTGTAATTTTCTAAAGCCCATTAGGGCACAATTTCACAAGGACAGACATTCAGCACACATCAGGCTGCGAGGGGCGCAAGGTCGCGTCACCTCAGGTTCCGACATATTTACTGTACCTGGACACATTAATGTTCCACTGTAACCACGGATACCATAATTATTCTGTCATGCTCCCTGTTGGGCTAATTGTTATAAAAACCGTAATTAACAGGCATCAGGACGTAACTCCTCTTCCACCTTCCTAAAACTCTTTGCACTCTTTTTCACACTCATTCTCTCTGTCTTCATCTCAGATTAATAAGGCCACTACCACATGACAGGCTCATAAATTCGACACTTTAAATTTACACTTAATATATTCCCTCGAGTGGTTAAAATGACAATTTCATTGAAATTACAATTGAAAATGAATCAGACAGCCATACATTCTTAATAAATAAAGGTTCCTTATTGGCATTGATGGTTCAATTTTTATCATCCATGGAAACTTTCCATTGCATTAAAGTTTCTTTATATTGGAAAAGGAAATGTTCTAAGATAATTTAAAAAAAAAAGATAACTGAAAGATTGTTTTGGGGATCGCTGCAAACCTTTATTTTTTAAGAGTACAAAAGAGAAATTATGTAAAATATTTCTTTTTTTTTATGATAAAATATACAAAATAATAACAAAGGGAATATGTTTGACTAGATTATTGAGAGACTCAAAAGTAATTCAGAAAATAAATTTGACTTGTTGTCCATGTTGTTTGAGCAACATGCAGTAGCGAATCACTTACCATATTAAAGCCAGGACGCATAAAATAAGCAGTGGTCTTGTTCCAGGCTTTCACTCATTTTTTGCTGCTTTTGCTTACCTTAAATTATTCAGTGCTTTGCCTTTTTTTTTTTCTGTCAGCAACTGTGTGTTTCCCAGTGACGATATTCTGGCTGTGCTAATCGTTTCCTAGCGTCTGCCGTTTTATGACTGACATAGCAATAAGCAGATTGTCCTGATATTTAT
This sequence comes from Phoxinus phoxinus, assembly GCF_949152265.1. Lineage (NCBI taxonomy): Eukaryota > Metazoa > Chordata > Actinopteri > Cypriniformes > Leuciscidae > Phoxinus > Phoxinus phoxinus. Next base: position 31,242,407 of record NC_136877.1, on the reverse strand, counting down.
GCCTTGTGCAGCTTAGAGAGATAATTAAAGTATATAAATTAATCAAGTGCAATTAATTAGGGGCTTTATGTTGGCAGCGGTACATCCTCGCATGTATAATTTATATTTATTGATTTGTTTGCTTTCATTAGCCTATGAGATAACAGTTGAAATGCATTAGCGAAGAGGGAAATGCAGAATTAGAATGAGTGCGGGCGGCAGGCGAAGCGTGTGGTCGGTCAGTAATTGATAGATCAGCGGCCGCTCAATGCTAATATGCTGCAGTGTTAACTGTCATAAGTGCACAGGATCGATGACGGATATTTTCCTCCATATCTGGTGCTTGATTAATGATGTTTTTGAAAGCAGCAACCTGGTTAATGGTAAGTTGATAGGCATGCTAAATTTACTGTTTAATCAGCTCGTGGATTTATAGTGGCAGTACAGCCAGGGTAGCTGGCCTGAAACCTGATGGTGCTCTAGAAGACTATTTGCACCAGTCAGCAGCCTGTATAAGCATTTAGGGCTCTCCACTGATTTCTCATTGACCCTACAGCTATCATTCATCAAAAACCTGTTGAGAAAGAGAGAGAGAGGACCCAATTTAGAGAGAGAGAGCGAAAAAAAGACAGTTCTTGCATTTCATAAATATTTTATGGTACATATAATACTTCAACATATAATAATCTATCTATATATCTTCTCTAAGAGAGAGAGAGAGAGAGAGAGAGAGCAATAGATATATAGATAGATAGATAGATAGATAGATAGATAGATAGATAGATAGATAGATAGATAGATAGATAGATAGATAGATAGATAGATAGATAGATAGATAGATAGATAGAATCTTGTGTTGCTGTTGGCTCCACATTTGTTTGACAAATGTCTCGCGTGTCCGGTCAGAGGTCGTTGTCATGGTAACCTGCAGTAAGACAGATGATGGTGCCTTAGGCCTCATTGTACTAATTGCCCAGGTAGAAGGATTGATTTTTTATTATTAATCCTGATCACTGTGCAACAGAAGAGCTCCTCAAAACCACTCACGTGAACCTTGCAATAATAATAATACATTTATAATTATTAATTATAGTAATAATAATTGTATTATTATGTGATTAGATACACATTCGGGGATTTTGAGGAGCTGTCCTTTTGAAATATTAATTATCATAATACTTTTATTTCCTTTAATATTCATACTTCATTTAATATTTATTATGTTTGAATTAGACTGTGAAAATATTGAATGGTGTTGATAAATTTGCTATGTATTAATAATAGAAATGTATCAGTTTACCCATCAGTAACGGAAACCTTTTAACCTTTCTGCTCTCTGCTATAAGTGCGCGCACACACACAGACACGCACACACACACACACAGACACACACACACACACACACAGAACACTATCCTTTGAACAGCTGGACATGTTTGGTGTGCCGCGCTCCTGCGTCTGTCCTGTATCAAAATGTGTGTGTGGGTAGAGAAAGAGAGACCATATTGACAACACTAGCTGGCTGTTTTTTTTTTTTTCGTTTTTTTTTTTTTCAAACCCGCTGTGGGCTATCAGGTTTCCCACTATGGACCCCCCGGGACTAACATGGCTTCCACTTTTCTTTACGGCTGTGGAAGTCACCGACTGAAACCAACCAGGGGGGGTCAAATCAATCTGAGTATTTATGACCCAGAAATGTGACACTGTCTCTTAAATGCTGTTGTTCCTTCTTGATTTAGCCTTAAATGTGCGGTGTGTGTGTGTGTGAGATTCATACGAGTGTGTATCGTGTCTCTTTGTGCGTGTCTGGCAGAGACTAGAGTAAAATGCTTTATGACTGCTGCACCAAATTGTCTTTTCCCCCGTCTCACCCCTTGTAAACAAAGATGGGTTAATACGTTCTTTTGATGACAGTTTTATGGAAAGCTTTTAGTCCTTGAGTATGTATCATATTTACTGTAAGTATACTTCAACTACAAAGGCATGTCACGGGCTCATAAATTTACTCAGGGGGGTTGTTACACACAGCGAGTCATTTATTCAAATATAGTGCTCAAGTATGATTGTTATCTTATTAGATGATGACATGAAACCTTTGTGTTTTGCTGTACTGTATCAAAACAAGAGGAATTGGACACTGGCTGTCTCCTCTTCCCACAGGAAGTGATGCAATACTATAACTCCACAATAACAGGCTTATTTGCTGCTAGACCGTGTGAGTCTAAAGTTGCCATAATCAGAAACCTTTCTGTTTGGTGAAAAAGGCAGTCAAGTTTATTGTTGAAATGAATATACATTTCACTTTTTCTCTCGTTCACTCTTGTCCTTTCTTTTGTGAACTCCTCTCCTCGTCTAGTTTTATATGATCTTTGTGTGATTGGTTTATTTATAAATGATAGATTCAAACAGAAAATGAAATGTTTGAGGAAGAATGCAGGCAGATCAGCAAAAATGTGAAAGCGGGAGAGAATGCAAGAGCCCGTCAGCTCGGTGTGAGGATGATTTTGAGAGGCCCTTGGAGCTTATTGAAGGAAAGGCAGTCTGACAACTCATCAATGTTCTCTGCCACTGCACTAAACTAATGAAAGTGCTATTTGATCTCGGCCTGAAAAGGCTCAATACCACTTCTGCTATCATTTAAGTCCCAGACTTCATCCAAATCTTTCTCCAGATCCCCAGAAATCAGCCCAATACATGACTGAATAAACTGTATTTGTAACAATCGTATTGTGAGTTGGGTAGCGGAGGGAGAACTGTTCTCCTTTTGCTTGATGGAAAATGTGAATCTATATTGATTGTGTGAATTATTCAATGACTGACAGGGGGCTACTTTTTTTTTTTTTTGTCTTGCAAGACAAATGTCTTAAAGGGTGGTATAATGGCCTTTTCACAAGATGTAAAATAAGTCTCTGACGTCCCCAGAGTGTGTATGTGAAGTTTTAGCTCAAAATACCCCACAGATATTTTTATATAGCATGCTAAAATTGTCACTTTTTGAGGGTGGGCAAAAACACACCGTTTTGTGTCTGTCTCTTTAAATGCAAATGAGCTGCTGCTCCCGGCACAGGGGGCGGAGCTTCAAGAGCTTGTGTCCTTTTACCTTACACACACATGCACTGAAAATGTATAAAACTTTTAGCCTTTTATGTTCAAACCGGAACCAGCATATTCTGTCTTGATAATCTGTAAATCGTGTCCCGGGGGCGGGTTTATGTAAATTTGGGGGTTGGTGATGTCACTAACCCGGGAGGAATGTTGTGTAGTCCCTACCGGCCGTTTGTTGTAGTCCTTAAAAAACTATTTGTTTAAAAGCAAATATCTCCCTTTGTTCTGAACTTTGAGCGTTGTAACTTTGCAGATGTTGTTTATGATCAAACAGTAACATTACACACTAAAGTTAGAAAAGTCAAATCATAATCAACCACCCCTTTAAGACCCCTACAGTTGGCTAAAAGTCATCTACCTTAAAGACCCACTCCGATGAAAATCATGTTTTTCTAGGTGTTAACATGTTCTTGTGGCATTTTTCTGATGTTAGAGGACATATCTTGAGAAAAATAAGCTCAAAGTTGTATTTCTGAGTATTTCTACATTCAAATGTCTGTGAATCAGTAGCAGACGCTAAAATGCCGTTTAAAATAGACTGGAGTTATGACGTAGTAACTCCACTGGGCGGGGCCACGAGCTCATACTCAAATAGAGCATCACAGTCCCGCCCACAGCCGGTGCCGGAAGTAAAAATTCAATACAATTTCTCCATAGACATTTGGGGTATAAGCCATAAAAACGTAACCATACATGGTAGACTTAAAACCAGCAACGGCTGTACTAAGCGATTGTATATGCTCATATAAACGCCAAAAGTTCATGGGGCACTAACCTTGATTTGAGATAAATGCCTTTTATTCGCGATGTCTTGGATAAGTACTTCATTACCCACAATCCTAAACAATCCCACAATCCCACAGTGATGCATCTGATTGGTGGATGTCGTGTAAACCCCGCGAAGGTCAGAGCGTTGCCATGGAAGCAGGATTCTAACAGTAGAGACCAGAGCCCGTCTACATTCTCTGGTAGAGACTTGAACGGACTGTTTTCTTTAGCGGAAGCCATATAAATAGTTTTTAAATCAATACATTCCTTTTTAAATTAATATTTTGTGTCAAATTATTTATTTATTTGGTAGGTAGCCATGTAATAAGCGGGATAATGTATAGCGAGTTGGTTGTTATAGCGAATACAACTCCCTTCAGGCTCCGCTTCGGGCTCATAATCAGCCTTTCGCGAGTTGTATTCACTATAACAACCGCCTCGCTTTACATTATCCCTTACTTATCGTTCACTTTAGATAGGCTACTGTAAGTTAGCCTTCATATGGTATGAGTCATATCAAGCATTTTATGATGCCACTGTCAAAATAATATTAAGCCTAGGCATACCTCTTCATGCATTTACTGAACATTTGTGTAATAATTCATGGCAAGTTAATAAACTGAATATGACGGTCCAAGAGCAGACCGGTGGCGCTGTGCACTTTCTGGTTTGCTGACCATCACTTTTTAATTTTCACTTGTTGTGGATATTAAGAAAATACATTAAATGTTATTACAATTAAGGATGAACTATAACATCATGAAAATGAGCATGGACCTCAACCTGTCCTGTCAGCAGAGTGTCCTGTGTCATAAAGGGCTTTGAAATAAACACACAAACTAACGTTACACACTGACTGAACACACGTGTGTTGATGACTGAGCTGCACCATGTTGCTAACGCTATCGTTAACCGCTTTCACACACGCACACAATATATTATTATTTTTATTTACACGATTATTACTGAAATAACGGCTATTAACTACACATTTACTATATAAAATTCACTCAAAAGACTACCCAGATAGCAGACCGATGTCGATTCAACGTTGATTTTTAGTTGTAAAGGTTAGTATCAATCATCAATCAAATTTCAACGTTGAATCAACTTCAGAACGTTATTACACCGAAAATAAAACATCGATTCAACATTGAAATGCGGTTGAATGGCGTGTCTGACGTTGATTCAACGTTAATTCGATGAGCAAAACGATGTTGTTTCAATGTCACGAGAAACGTTGTTTCCACATTGATTCAATGTCAGTTTGCTATCTGGGTATTTTGCGGCTGTGGCTTCAGTCGACTTCAGTGAGGCGCGGTGGTTTATGGGACGAGTAGTTCCTTCGCTCGGAAATGAAAATATGTACACAGTCTTGTACCTTTGCCTTTTTTTGGATTTTCTCTTTGTTTTTTTACTCGAAATGATATGTTGTATGCTTATGAGTTCAGCCATAGCTGGTTATGCTCAGACATGCTCTAAAACTCTTTAGATACGAATTTTTCCAAAAGTCAATGGGAGAAATGAATGGGAAATTTACTTCCGGCACCAGAGCTCTCTCGGGCTGTGGGCGGGACTGTGATGCTCTATTGGAACACATACTGTCACAAATAAGTCACTTTTCACCGTCTATCAATCGTCAAAACTAAAGTTTGGAGAGCACAGACTGATACCGTCAGTAATTACATCATTACATAAAGAGAGAGGGCAGCCAGCCTCCTCCAGCCAAGCAACAGGCGACATTCGTGCATGTGAAATTCCGCGCTCGTCCAAGTAGACTTGCACACGCCGGGTGGCGACGAGTTTCGCCTGTCGCTGTCGTTTGTCCTCTCGTGTGTCAAGTCCATCACTCGTGAGAGAGTCAGTCAGTTTTTCAGATATAGCGGTGACATTAGCATCATAATAATCCCGAAATTCCGAGCAATCCACTGATACTAAATATGTCCTGATTGATCACTGTGGGAGAAATATTGAGACGAAGTCGAGCTGTTTTTTACCGCGACGTCTCGGAGTGAAATAATGATCGGTGATAACTTTGATTAACTTCGGATAATAATAATTAACGTGTATATATAATACTGTAATGCTTCTCCGTGCCAACGGCTCCGCCCACAACGCAGAGGCGAATTGCTAATGAGCTACTGCCACTCTGCTGAAGCGAAGTCCCAGAAAACGGCACAGGTTTTGAGATTTTGGCTAAAAATGGCATAATCATAATTTAAAGACCACTGGGAATGTTTAAAAATAGCTCAAAATATGATCGGAGTGGGACTTTAAAGACATTTTAAATAAAACGCAAACGTTTTTTTTGTGATATATTTGTGAATTTATAATAAATTGATTAGTAGGCTAATAACAGCGGGCTACTTGCGTTAGTTTTGTCAATTTACCATCCAGTATTGCTTCAACAAATAACTTTAGTATACTGTTGCTATAGCCTCAGCTGACAGAAACTGTATCTTCTTTGTAGAAGTAGGCCTATGTATGTATGTATTATATTGGTTAACTTTTATCCATCTGAGATGTAAAATATTCAAATGCAGAGATTTGTATGCTTAGAAATTAATACACTACCATTAAAATGTCGAACTGTAAGATTTGTATAAATGTTAAACCATATCCTCGTTCTTATGCGGCATTTTTTTAAATAAAAAATCCAGTAAAAGCTGTAATATTGTGAAATAAAATGTTTTAAAAATGTTTCTTTATTTCTATATTTTAGAGTATAATTTATTCCTGGCCAAGCTGAATTTTCAGCAGTAAGCAATCATGCTGATTTGGTGCAAACATTTCTTATCATTATTCATATTTTTGTGGAAACTATGATAATTGATAATTAAAAGTTCCAAAGAACAGCATTTATTTGAAATGGAAATCTTTTGTAATATTTAATTTCTTTCAAAAATAAATAAATAAAATCTTACAGACTTACTGACCCAAACTTTTGAACGGTTGAATCTACAAACTTCATTTTTCAAATCCTGTCATTTATCCTGTGAAAATCCATGTGGGCATTGTCAGTCCAAGGATCTTAGAAGTGAATAATGTGTAAAAGTGCCGTTTTGGCCTTGTCTGCCTGTGCATCACAGATTCATAATCTTGTCTTGTGCTCCTGATGACATAACGCACGCCAGGTTATTCCCACTCTGAATCATAAGGAAAACAAAGTGTTTCAGTAGAGATGTATGCAGGCCACCCTGACTGTAGAAAGAGAGAGAGAGAGCAAAGAGACGGAGAGTGTAAGTTAAAGACTTCATCAGAAGCACATAGTAAAGGAGAACGAGTGCAATGAGGGGAGACCGAGAGACTAAGGATGACAGATCTGACCCAAGTCTGGTCCAGGGAAAGGGGTGATGCGTCATCGCCATACTTGAGTCCTGCGAATGAAAACAGCCCCATGCATGCACTTGAACTAAAGCGTTTCAAGGTTATGCTAACCGAAACATTGTGAAGTAATAACATAAACAGCTTGATAACCAACTGTGTGGGAGATTTCTGTCATAACTCATGATTGTAGAAAGCCTAAAAAAAAAAATTTCCACAAGCAAAAAGTTTGGAACGGACAATATTTTCATTTCAAAAAGTTTATTTGACATTCTTTTCGTTGCATGGTCATAAACATAATATTCCCATATTTGATGTTTAAGATAACCTCTAAGTAACTTATTACAAGTACATGTAAGCATCTTTGATCTTTGTTCTTTCTCTCTCTCTGTGTGTGTGTGTGTGTGTGTGTGTGTGTGTGTGTGTGTGTGTGTGTGTGCGTGCGTGCGCGCTTCCGCGTGTGTGTGTGTGTGTGTGTGCGCGCAACTGAACATAAACGTGTATATATATAGACCGACAGACATACTACCACTGTTTAAAAGTTTGGGGTCAGTAAGAATTTTTTTTAAAGAAATTAATTATTTTATTCAGCAATTATTCCAGTCCTCTTAGAATAAAATGACCCAATGGTAGCATCACGCAAAAGCAAACGTTTCCGTAACTGATGTACTAATGTGATTGCCTGGGATATCTCAACAATTAAGACTTCTTAAAATATTATTTGTTGTTTTTATCCTAGTAAAGATAAGGACAAGGTGAGAAGGGCAGATAAATACAGTGAAAAACGTGTGGATGCAGTTACAGATTTGATTTTTCGCCAGACCTCACTGTACATAAGGATTTGCCCTGTTAATCTCTACATTCTGCATTGTGTTAATCTATATAGTCTGCTAATTAATCCTGATTATTCCCTTCACCTTCCTTGAGCTACCCTGAAGTTAAACTTCTTAATGAATCAGTCATGAATCAGGTACCATTACAGCAATGTGCTCTGCATGCTGTGGTTCAAATCCCCGGAGACAGAGGCCACCAATAGCTCCTCATTTCTCCTGGTGTGCTGGTTAGTGTCAGGTCAGAGAGTAGTAGTTTGTAGCATGTTAGAATTTAATCCTTTGAATTTTAAGAACCATTCTGTCTATTGAAATAGTCAATTGAAATGTGCATTGAACAGTGACAGCTTGAAACAAAGATAAGAACAGATTGTGAGTGATGGTTGGCTCTGTTTCACTAGCTATTTCACTTGCCTCCTAATGTTGTCTTCTGCATAGAGAAGAGTGCATTATAGATCTGCTGTTTGAAAACTACATTTTATGGGCGAGCAGAGGTGTTTGTATCGCTTTTAGTTTTTTGTTCAATTATTCCAAAATGTTAAAACTTAATTGTATACAATTGTAATTTTGAGGTATGTGATAAATATAACATATAAACATATCAATTATATTTGACATAGACACATTAGTCAATACACACCCTCAAACCTGCATATATTTTAAGATTGTGCAGGATGTGCTTTTATAATGGTATCAGATCAGACTATTAAAATTCAATTCTTATTAAAACAGAAAGACCGTTTTACTCTCTCCATTGTTCTGGGAAGAGGTGGTGGATTGAATTGTGTCCACGTACAGCCTGTGAGTGAGTTACAAGTTGTATATTTATTGAGTGTTCCACTTATCCCAGCTCTCAATTTACCATTGAAATAATGTATTTGGTAGTTCTATTATATCTCAAATCTATCTTTCTCAATGACCCGCTGGTGCTCATGTGTCTTGGAGCGGCGGCACACACATCCCAAGAGACGATCTCAGTTGCTTGCTGTCTTATTAACCAGTCTCCATTCAGGACCCCCGCTCACCACCCCCATTAACTCAGTCAAGGTCAATCCACCAAATCTACTGCTCCGCAGATGAGGACCAGGCCAGCACACTGATAACTGACCTGCCCCTTTCCGTCCGGGTCAGTGGTGTTGAGCGGAAAGGTCGTCTGCAGGCTGAAGCCGAAACGCTTAACAAATGAACTTGGCCCGCTGATGTTGGGGGTTCCGCCATCCTCGTTTACGCCAGCCTGTCCTGAGAGATGGGATTGTGTGATGGCGAGATTGTTTCCTCGATTAGGCAGTGGCAGAAATGGAGAGAGAGAGAGAGAAAGAGAGAGAGATCTGGATCTCTCTCTCTCTGTCCTCACAGAATCGGCTTCATTCTTCGACCTCTCGGAAAACAATACCCAGCTGTCCCTCTCTACTTTGATCAGCCAAATGAAAGATGCTGGCATTTCTTATGGAGTGGAGATTGCTTATCGATCTATATCAAAATATTCATGTTAATCCGTGGGCAGACTGAGCGTATTTTCAAGCCAGGTTAGCAATCACAGCTAGCCGGTCTGTCTAAGGCAATTGGCAGAGCCATGGAAGATAATCAGACTGGGGTCCAGCAGTCAAATGCACTTTGCTGTTTAAATTTAGACCCCTGACAGTGATGGAGGAGTCCACAGAAAGGTGTTGACAAACCAAATTGTTTGTTCCAGCATTATTTTGCCAGAGATCAAGTCCAGAGTAATGTGGATTTGTTCATTACAGGGGCAGGCTATTGAAAAGGATTGGGATACAGAAGAAAGTGAGGGGGGGTCACGAGTAGCCCTAGCAATGAGTGTGTTAGTGTGTGTGTGACAAGTATGAGATTAAACTGTTTGAAAGGCTAAGGAGGACATGAGCTCACCTCGTTTTGTGCAAAGATTGTTTCGCTTTGAAAGGAAAACTCTGAAGATGTAAAGTATGAAATCCACAGACAGATTCTGCAGTGCTTTGGAAATATGTCATGACAATAAAACAATATGCATTTGAGAGGAACATAAACCTAAAAAGTGTTTTATGAAGAGACTAGATAATAAAAGAGTCACTTTTCCAATTGAATAGTACTGACTCATCTGGTTTGGTTTGAGCAATTTTGTGCTTAAAACAGTTAATGGAGAACAGTTTTCTGAGTTCTCAGTTATGAATAAAAATAATTCAAGATAAACTACTAGTATGAACTATATCTGTTTAATCAAACCAAGTATTATAAATTTTTCTTCAAAATTTTTCTTCACTTTTCTAGGGTTCTCAGCAGAAATCATCGTAGTTGGGTGAAACGTGTATAGTGGTGAATGAAAACTACAACAGATGTGTGTGTGTGTGTGTTCCCTTTTGCTCCAATAGCAAAAGAAAAAAGTTATATACTTTTCTAAAAGAGGAAAAATATTGATAATGGAATACACAAAGTATTCACCTTATTTTTCAATGCGGAACTAAGCTATTTTCTGTGAATGTGACTTCAGATTATTTTGCTGCTATAGGTCAATAACTGGAAAAATGTAATAAAAAATGCTGTGAATTAAAAAAAAAAAAGCGCTACAAAACAGTGTTTTTGATTATGATACTAAATTTGAATAATATGATAACGAGTAACAGTTTACAATATCAAGCTGTATAACAGAACGTTTTTATGCAGTTAAAACAACTGGAAGTCTGTGAAACCAGAAGCCTTGGCACAATAAAAAAAAAAAATACGATTATGAAAAAAATGAATTTACGATTCATTGTAATTCATTGTTAACGTATTATGTCTTGTATGTTCGTTGTATTTATTATATTTTGTATTCTATGTGGAACTTTTATTGCGGCTTTCTTGGTCAGGGCTCCTTCGCAAAAGAGACTTGTTCTCAATGGATTTCCCTGGTTAAATAAGGGTTAAATAAATTTAAAAAAGTACTTTTTTTTTTTTTTTTTTTTTTTTTTTTTTTTTTACAAAATAAAACTTTGCTAAATTTCCAATGTTAATAACATGTCATCCGTCTGCAAAAAGGGTCCATAGTAAACATGTAAGTGTGCAGGAGGCCTGTGTGTGTATTTCAGCAAGCATTAGTATCTGTGTCATAAACACATCAAAATAATGATGTACAGCAAGATTTGCTGTTTTCCACCATCCTGTCCAGCTATTTTGTTCGTAGATTACAGTAGATTATGTATCCTGATTTCCTCTCACGAGCTGGATTATGCCCCGCCCTCTTGCTGTGACACACACAGCTCACTAAATCTGTCTCAATACGTTAATACTGTCATGCAATTATTGCTCTAAAGAAATCTGTGAAGAACCAGCACTGCCAGAAAGCAGAAGCTAATCCTGCTGAAGGCCAAAGGGTAACAACTAACGCCATATGGCCTGCACACGCGTAATGACGAGCGTCCTGCTTTCAGGTCAATCATACAAAAGTATTAGTGTCAGGTGCGGATTAATGCAGTGATGTTCCTTCACCCTCAGACAAAACACTCGCTACCTGATTCTGGCACCTTTTCAGGCTGGGCCGACAGTTGTACAGCTGTGTTTACCACTCATGCTAAATCTAGAGTTGTAAGCCTTCGGACCTGAAAAACCAATGCTGTTGTTGATCCCCTGTTTTTGTTGAAAAGTGAGCCGAGGGATTATTTGTGTGATTGTTTATTTTAAAGCGCACCATTCCAGTTAAACATGATGAAGCGTTCACTTAAAGAGCAGTAAACCGATGCATGCAGTAGTGTGATATGCCATAATAGCTAATCAGTAGTCACATCTTTATTTCAGCACTGATAAACATATCCTTTTTAATGGTCAATTTTATATTACTATGAGGATTCATATTACAAAACATTAGCATAAATATATTGTAGCAGTATACATTTTTGAATTACTGTGATACCTTAAAAGCATACTGTTCTTCTTGCAATATCTCATTAAGCTCCATGTATAATATAGAACTGTAGATCATTTATATTTATATATATATATATATAATAACTATGTTATTTACATGCAAAATATATCCATCTGTTATCACTCCTGAGACTCACTCTCACCTTTGCAGCAAACCCTAGAGATATAGAATAATGCATATTGTACAGGCAAGTTGTTTCCTGATGTGAATACGGGCGGATGCAAGTGACATACAGATTGGCATACTCAAGATATTAGGTGTCAACAGCCTGTTTCTGTCACCTTATGTGCTCAAGTTGTGCATCTGTGTGTACGTGTCTGTGAATGTGCATGTGTGTTAAGGGTTTGTAAAGGTGAGAGTGAGTCTCAGGAGTGATTGTGTGTGATAACAGATGGATTTCCTTTTGCATACATATAAACAGCACAGTGAGCTATTAACATGCCTCTGTACAGATGGTGAACCATAATAAAGAATAAACCGTAAGGCTGCCTTTTTTTCACAAACTTGTAGAAACCTAGTTTTATTATGGTGTATTGGGTTTAGAATAGTGTTGTTTGTCATAATTCGGCATTAAAAAGGGATATTAATTTTAAAAAAGTAGTGGAGTAAAAGGGTATTGGGGAAGTCTCTTATGCTCCCTATGACTGGATTTATCTGATCAAAAATACAATAAAACAATATTGAAAAATATTATTTATAAAAAAAACTATTTAATATATTTTAAAATGTCATGTGATCCTTCAGAAATCATTCTTTATGCTAATTCTAATTATTGCCGTTGTTTGATAAACAAAAAGTTCAAAAGAACTGCATTTATTAAATAAATAAAAATTGTAACATCAAATGTCTTTACTGTCACATTTGATCAATGTAATGTGTCCTTGCTGAATATAACCATCAATTACAAAAAAGGGCAATATCACAGCTTTTTGGATAGCTTATTGTCTTGTTTGTAGGATAAATACCCGTGTGTGTGTGTGTGTGTGTGTGTGTGTGTGTGTGTGTGTGTGTGTGTGTGTGTGTGTGTGTGTGTGTGTGTGTGTGTGTGTGAGGATTGCGTGCCAGTGTAAATGAATGCATCTCTTGGTGCATGTGGTATCGCTCCAAAAGCAACGGATATGAGGAAGAGAGAAGGAGGGAGAGACTGTACTACAGCTGAGCCTTTTCAAGAAACCTACATAGATCTCACTCTTAACATGTGTCTCTAAAGATAACTAAATTATGTGTGCACACCCAGGTGTGTACTGCATATGTATGCGTTTTAATTCTGATGACGTTCATTCATACAATTGTACGTACAACTCAAAATTGCAAGTCACCATACTCCATATCATCCCTCATGTGACAATTGCTCTTGTGTACCACACATGCTGTACACGGACCTCCTGTGTTTAACCGTCACATATCCCGTCAGATTCTTAAACAGTGTTGCATACAACTCATCCTGCCATCTCACACACTCCCCGATCACTCTACAATATAACAGTGTTAAACAAACAACCCCATTAAATAGTCACTAATGTTGGAAATAAAGGAATGAAATGAAGTTTTGAAAGGTTAAAAAAGCATCTTTTCTAGGGCATTTTCAGAACAACAGATACAATATTACGTAAAGAAATGTCTTGAGACACTGGCTTGGATTAAATGATTTTTTTTATTCAGTTTGCTTTGTATTTCCTGTGTAGCCTTATTAGATATTCAGATTGGAGGTTTTGCCAATGGCTGGCACAGATCTTTCATGTAAATTAATGTTTAACAACATGTTCCAAAAAAAGCTTTGAGATGAAGAAAGATACCTCTAGGAAGTGTTGTTCATTAAATGTGTAACTTCTCTTCCACGCACTACAAAAAATTCTACAGAGATTGTGAGAAAATTGATTCTCTCTCTCATCTCTCTCTCTCTCTCTCTCTCTCTCTCTCTCTCTCTCTCTCTCTCTCTCTCTCTCTCTCATCTCTCTCTCTCTCTCTCTCTCTCCTCTCTCTCTCTCTCTCTCCCTCTCTCTCCCTCTCTCCTCTCCTCTCTCTCTCTCTCTCCTCTCTCTCTCTCTCTCTCCCTCCTCTGACAACATTTGAAGTGAAAATTGGCAGAGTTCTTTACACATTTCCGTGTCTTTTCGCCATTTCCTAAGAATTTCCAGAGTCTTGTGTGATGCCTGCCTCCCAGCTATACTGCATATGTTAAGAGTTAACCACAAAATTCAAATGCAAGGAAAGATGCGGCTAAATGCTTGGACGCGGCAAGCTGTTTGATATTTACTAACCAAAATGCCGTCTTAAAATTTGATAACTCTATATTGCACAATTAAGCATAATGTAAGCCTTTGCTGTGAAAAATAAATCACAAATAGTGTATGCAGTTGCATGATAAAGGAAAAGATTGATCATGTGCAAGGAGAACTCTGATGTTTTACACAGTTTAAGAAAGTTGTTTGTCACAATCTGTCCTTTTTTTGTCTTTTCCCCCCTTCTCTTAGCATTTGTATAGATTACTTGAGTTTGTAGCACTCAACAGGTACATACACACACGCACACACACACACACACACACACACACCACACACACACCC